>NC_136273.1:91291474-91621474 GCF_964187855.1 Myxine glutinosa | reverse complement strand
GCAATTATAGTTTGAACAACGTTTTAGAATATGCATAGGAGAAGCTGCGATCCTCGCCTGCTTCCGGCGAGCCAGGCCCATGCCCTCTCCTCTCCGGGAACGCAGACGTGGAAGACGAGAACAGAATGTTCTCTCTGCAGTGCAGCCTGGACTGTGGCTATTATCTTGCATGACTCTGCCGAGCTCATGCCCGTATCTCTTCTTGTCTTGTGACTTCCCTCTGTCTATCTCTTGTGGTTTACTCGATCAGGAAATATGGCTTAAATAATTAAGGTTCCCGTTTGTCATTGGTACCATGGACATGTATGTTTTTGAAGTGAATAAGGGAATTGTTAGTGACATCATTTATTACCTCCACCACCGAAGGTGGATGGAGGTTGTGTTTCATCCCTGTCTCTCTGCTTGTCTGTTTGTCTGTCTGTCCGTGAACAAGATATCTCAAAAAGTTGTGGACGGATTCGGACGAATTTTTGCAGAGAGGTAGCGTATGTGACAAGGACGGACAAAATTATTAGATTTTGGTTCAGGTCTGAATCCAGATCCGGCCTATCATTGGGATACAAAACAAACTGTTCAGCCTGGTGGAGGTATGTGCACTACCGAGTGCCGTTCTAGTTTGTTCTTGCATTGCTTCTCTCTCTGTACATTCCCGTGCCCATTGCATTCTTTATTAAAATATACCTGGTCTCGGATGAATTTGTATTGGAGTGGTCCTTCGTTTGGTAATTGGGAAAGCCCATTGAGGGATGAACTGATTGAATTATGGCATCAGGAAGTCAAAGGTCAGAGGTCATGTCAGGTAAAAATGTGAGAACTTGAGAACAGCTGAAGGGATTTAAATCAAACTTGGTACAAGTATTATAATGATGCAAACGTGAACTGGTTACATTTTTGCATAAAGAGGTCAAAGGTCATGTTTGGTAAAAATCCTATTTCCATGATAACTTGTGAACCAGTGATAAGATTCTGCCCAAACTTGGTATAAGTATATATTATGATGTAAAGATGAACTGATTATATTTTGGCATCAACAGTGAAGAGTGAGGTGATTTTGGTGAGGTCAGAGGTCATAGAGACCACCTTCAGAGGCCATTTTCCCCCGCAGAGCAGGGGTTGGCCTTTTTCGGGCACGTGGTCCCCTTTTTGAAGCAATGTTTTATGGCCGGATGCACTTCCTGCCGCCAACCCTGTTAGTCGCCTCTTGTGACACACAGGGAATTACCAGTGAACAGGTACTCAATTTGCCGACCTCGGAAGGATGACAGGCTGAATCAACCCCCCTGGTGTTAATTCAGCGATCGACCGGGATTCTAACCCAGGATCCGAGGATCCCAAGCCGGCACCCTAGGATCCCAAGGCAGCACCCTAGGATCCCAAGCCAGCACCCTAGGATCCCAAGGCAGCACCCTAGGATCCCAAGGCAGCACCCTAGGATCCCAAGCCAGCACCCTAGGATCCCAAGGCAGCACCCTAGGATCCCAAGCCAGCACCCTAGGATCCCAAGCCAGCACCCTAGGATCCCAAGGCAGCACCCTAGGATCCCAAGGCAGCACCCTAGGATCCCAAGGCAGCACCCTAGGATCCCAAGGCAGCACCCTAACCGCTAAGCCAATGAGGTAAGATGTCATGCCAGGTATAAATGTGATACTTGAGAACAGCTGAATGGATTTAAATCAAAATTGGTACAAGTATGTATAGTGATGTAATAATGTGGGCGGAGACATATCGGTCGACGTCGTGACGTCGCAGAGTGTCGGTCTAGTTTTTAAATATTTTTTGCCTTTCTCAGTGAAATATCGTGGATACGTTGTTAACACGTTGTCGATCACATTGAAGTGAATCAAATATTTATTCACATAGGAAACACCAAGTAAAGGGATTTAGTATGGATTCTGTTCATACATTTACTGTAGGCTACAGTTGCCTCTTATCAGCATTCGGGGGACAGACACATCCTGCAGACAGCTTCTTCATGCCGAAGGGTTTGTTCAGGATGTTATCCCCGGTGATGTGTGAAACGTCCAACGTGTCAGCCAAAGAGCAACAACTTAAACTCTTATCATTCAAATAATCTCATTCACTATGACAACAATTTTCATCACACTTTGGGGTGCTTGGAACACCCACGACAAGGAAAACCTTTCACCTCTTATTTACCTGCTTTAAACTGCTTACCTTGATCGTTGCATATCCAGTGGTAATATTAAGCTAGACTTGTGCGTTTCCTCATCAAGATTTATAAGCGACATGATTATGATGTTTGTCAATGATTGATGAAAATTAAACAATTTAGGAGTATAAAAAGTGATAAATGTATATTGTGGTGTTCATTTATCAAGAAACAACTTCTTTTTTTTTTTCTTTTTTTTATTTTTTTTTTTTAATTTTGTTTTCTCCCCCTCACCTCACCTCCCTAGGCAAATAATTATATTGTGGCGGACACAAAAGCCCACTGGCGTGGTGACATCATTCCACGCACCAAGTGGGCGGTGGCCACGCCCGAGGGGTAGGCGTGGCCTCAGGATATACACCGGGCGACCAGCCCGGAAGAGTTCAGTGTTACAGTGTAGTCTTACAATAAAGACGTTCATATGTTACCGCTTGTCCGCTTCCTCCTTGCTCACAAGCAGCGCGCGTAACGCCGCGCTTTACTGGTGACCCTCGACGTTGGATCTGCCGTAGCGATCCTTCCGAACACGACGCCATTGCAATGGCCAACGACAAGTCAATGGCGATTAAACTTCCCGAATTTTGGGAGGCCCAGGCCGAGGTCTGGTTCGTTCAAGCCGAAGCCCAATTTCAGCTTCGGCGCCTCACCAACGACGACCTGCGCTACTGCCATGTCGTCGCCTCCCTTGGGCCCGGCACGGCCGCTCGAGTTGTGTCCGTCCTTCGCCACCCACCGGACGGCCACAAGTACGAGGCACTCAAGCGGCTACTCCTAGCCACGTTCAGCCTCACGGACGACGCACGGGCCGACCGCCTCCTGGATCTCCCCGAGCTCGGTGAGACGTGCCCGTCGGTCCGAATGGACCATATGCTGTCACTGTTGGGCGACGAAGCCCCCGGTTCGCTATTCCGGGCGCTTTTCCGTCGCCAACTTCCAGCGCAGGTTCGCCTCGCGTTGGCCGGGACCGGGCTAACGGAACCCCGAGCATTGGCGGCCGAGGCGGACAAGTACTTCGCCGCTTCGGACACGCGGGCGAGCGTTGGCGTGGCCGTCACGGCCTTCGACGCTGCTGTTCCACAGCATCATCTTCTACAGCACGCTGAGTTTCAGCAGCATGCTGATACGCACCTCGTGAACGCCGCCACGCCCCGCCCACCGCCGCGGCGAAAACCGCCACCGCGGGGAAACCCGTCGACTCCACCGGCCTGGCGGAGCCAGCCGCGCTCCTCCAGCTCCACCACCTGGTGCTGGTTCCACGCCAAGTTTGGCCACGAAGCTCGGCGGTGTCATCCGCCGTGCTCCTTCAACGGGTCGGGAAACGCCCGGGCCGGCGCTCAATTGTGGCGATGAGCGCCGGCCGTTCGAGCAGCCTGCTGTTCATAACGGACACCTTCTCCGGGCGCCGTTACCTGTGCGACACGGGAGCACAGGTGAGTGTCATTCCCGCCGGCACGTCAGACAAGCACGCCGCGGGTGGGGGCCCCGCGCTGCTTGCCGCGAACGGGACGCCCATCCGTACGTACGGAAAACGCTGCCTCTCTCTGCGGTTTGGAGGGCAGGTTTTCCGATGGACGTTCGTCACCGCCGACGTGCCCATGGCACTGCTTGGCGCGGACTTCCTGTGCGCTAATGGGCTCCTGGTCGACGTCAAGCGCAGACGGCTTGTCCAGGCCGAGACGTTCAGCTCGCTCGCATGTGCGTTGCCCAGCTCAACGAGCGGCTTGCCAAGCGGCTTGCCGAACGATTCGGTTCCGGCCACGTTGGTCTGTACGCTTCCGGCAGCGGACGCATTCACCCGCCTCCTCGCCGGCTTCCCGGCCCTCACGCGGCCCACCTTCTTGGCGGGGGCCGTCAAGCACGGGGTGGCCCATCACATCCCCACCGTCGGGCCACCGGTCTACGCCCGGGCACGCCGCCTCGAGCCGACGAAGCTGGCGGTGGCAAAAGCGGCGTTCGCTACCCTGGAGCGACTCGGCATCGTTCGGCGCTCAGAGAGCGCTTGGGCGTCGCCGCTGCACATCGTGCCGAAGCCCGGCAGGGGATGGCGACCGTGCGGGGACTATCGCCGTCTCAATGACGCCACGACTCCCGACCGCTACCCCGTCCCCCACATTCAGGACTTTTCCGCCCATTTGGCGGGCAGGTCCTTCTTCTCGAAGGTGGACCTCATACGCGGCTACCATCAGGTCCCCGTCAGGCCGGAGGACGTCCCGAAGACGGCGGTCATCACGCCATTCGGACTCTTCGAGTTCCTGCGCATGCCCTTCGGTCTGAAGAATGCGGCTCAGGCGTTCCAGCGACTGATGGACAGCGTCCTGCGCGACTTGGATTTTGTCTACGTCTACCTGGACGATATCCTCGTCGCCAGCGCGTCCCGCGAAGAGCACCTACGCCACCTCCGCACGCTCTTCGAACGCCTGGGCCAGCATGGCCTGATTGTGAACCCCGCAAAGTGCCGGTTCGGCGCCGCCACAATCGATTTTCTGGGGCACCGTGTCACCTCGGAGCCGTCCCCCTGCCGGCCAAGGTGGAGGCGGTGAAGGGGTTTCCGCGCCCCCGCACGATCAGAGGGCTGCAGGAGTTCCTGGGCATGGTGAACTTTTACCATCGGTTCCTGCCCCGTATCGCCCAGCTCCTGCGCCCCCTGCACGAAGCTCTCCGAGGTAAGCCGGGCAAAGGCGACGTTACCTGGACCGAGCAGATGGACACGGCGTTCACGGGCGCGAAGCTCGCCTTGGCTAACGCCACCATGCTCGCGCACCCGGCGCCCGATGCACCGATCGCCCTCACCACCGATGCCTCGGACTACGCGGTGGGCGCGGTGCACGAGCAATGGGTGCGTGGAGCTTGGCAACCGCTGGCGTTCTTTAGCCGGCAGCTTCGCCCGCCCGAACGCCGTTACAGTACCTTCGACCGCGAGTTGCTCGGACTTCACTTGGCGGTCAGGCACTTCCGCCATCTGCTCGAGGGCCGGGCGTTCACTGCCTTCGTCGACCACAAGCCGCTGATCTTCGCGATGGGCAAGGTCACCGAGCCGTGGTCGGCCCGGCAGCAGCGTCACCTCTCGGCCGTGTCCGAGTACACGACGGACATCCAGCACGTCGCGGGGAAGGACAACCCGGTGGCGGATTGCCTTTCCCGGGCCGTCGCCCACGCAGTCCACCTCGGCATCGACTATGCCCGGATGGCAGCGGACCAGGCCGCTGACCCCGACGTCCAGGCCTTGCGGACCGCCGTCACGGGCCTCCGCGTCACCGAGGTGCCGTTCGACGGCGCGGGCGCGGCCCTCTTGTGCGACGTCTCCCTCGGGCATCCTCGCCCCATTGTGCCCGCGGGCTGGCAGCGCCAGGTGTTTGACGCCATCCACGGCCTGTCCCACCCGGGCGCGAGGGCCTCCCAAAGGCTGATCGCCGACAAGTTCGTCTGGCATGGCCTCCGGAAGGCCGTCCGCGGCTGGGCCAGGACATGCCTCGCGTGCCAGCGCGCCAAGGTGCACCGGCACACCCAGGCCCCGTTGGCCCCGTTCACGGTGCCGGAACGCCGGTTTGACCACGTCCACGTGGACCTGGTGGGACCTCTGCCCCCCTCGCGGGGTTTCACCCATGTCCTCACCATGGTGGACCGCACCACCCGGTGGCCGGAGGCCGTGCCCTTGGCGTCGACAACGGCGGCCGATGTCGCGCAGGCTTTCATCGCCACCTGGGTCGCCCGGTTCGGCGCCCCCTCAGACATCTCATCCGACCGCGGCCCCCAGTTCACCTCGGAGCTCTGGGGGGCGGTTGCGCAGGGGCTCGGGGTCCGGCTGCACCGAACCACGGCCTACCACCCCCAGGCTAACGGCCTGTGTGAGCGATTTCACCGCTCATTGAAGGCCGCGCTCCGGGCCACCCTCCGCGACGGCGGCTGGGTCGACAGGCTCCCCTGGGTCCTGCTGGGCCTCCGGACGGCGCCCAAGGAGGACCTGCGCGCATCCGCGGCGGAGTTGGTCTTCGGGCAACCGCTGCGGGTGCCGGGCGAGTTCCTCCCCGACTCCACGGCACCATGGTCCGCGGCACAGCAGCGCTCCGCTCTGCAAGAGACCGCCCAGAGGTTCGCCCCGGTGCCAACGGCATGCCACGGGCACCCACCGACGCACGTCGCCCCGGAGCTTCGCACGGCGGAGTACGTCTTCGTCCGCCACGATGCCCATCGGACACCACTGCGGCCCCCGTACGACGGGCCTTTCCGCGTGCTGGAGACCGGGGCGAAGCACTTCACCCTGGACATCGGCGGTACTCCTGACCGCGTTTCGGTAGACCGCCTCAAGCCGGCCCACCTCGATGTGGACCATCCACCGCCAGTGGCCCGACCCCCACGTCGGGGCCGCCCTCCTGCGGGCGGACCCCCGGCACCGCCCAGCCCCGCCGCCACGGCGCCCCCCGGTCCTGCACCCATCCCAGGGGCAGCCAGGGGCATCCCACCTGGTATCCCTGCACCCCAGACGCCGCCGATCGCCAGGGGGCGCTTCGGCCGGGTCATTCGTCTGCCCCGCAAACTGGCCCTCCAGGTGCGCGGGAATTCTGGGGGGGCGCGTGTGGCGGACACAAAAGCCCACTGGCGTGGTGACATCATTCCACGCACCAAGTGGGCGGTGGCCACGCCCGAGGGGTAGGCGTGGCCTCAGGATATACACCGGGCGACCAGCCCGGAAGAGTTCAGTGTTACAGTGTAGTCTTACAATAAAGACGTTCATATGTTACCGCTTGTCCGCTTCCTCCTTGCTCACAAGCAGCGCGCGTAACACCGCGCTTTAATATATTGATTCTTTCTCTCCTCCCGGACACGTGCTTGTTCGCTCTCCTCCTCGTCTCGGCTTGTGCCACGCCCCCTGTATCTCGTTTTCTTCCGCCTCTGCTCCTTCTTTCTCAAATCCACGTTCTCGCTTGGAGACTTTTCCCGGATTGTTTTTTCATCATTCTGTTTGGATATTGTTGGAATATGTTTAAACCGCAGCCGTGATGCTGACGCCCCCCCCCCCCCCCCCCAGAATTTACATGTTTTAAACGTTTCCCAGTGTGTACCCTGGTCAGAATAGGTACACCGTATCCCTGCGTGTCGTAAGAGACGACTAAGAGGGTTGGCGTCAGGAAGGGCATCCGGCCATAAAAATATTGCCTCAAAAAGAGAACCATGACAATTACAACTACATATGGGCAGGGTACAGCCCGAAGTGGAGATCGGTTTCTGAGGTTTGGAACATGGAATGTAGGGACAATGACAGGGAGATCAGGAGAAGTGGTGGAAGTATTGGTCAGAAGAAGAGTGGACATATGTTGTGTGCAAGAGACGAGATGGAAGGGAAGTGGTGTGAGAATGGTGAAGGGTAGGCAGGGACAGAAATACAAGTTTGTGTGGCAAGGGTGCCCGGAGGGCGTGAATGGTGTTGGTGTCCTGTTTTCTGAGGAGTTTGTAGACAGTGTGGTGAGTGTGACTAGAGTGAGTGATAGGTTGATGATGGTGAAAATGATGATTGGAAAGCTCTTGGTGAACGTCATCTCGGGATATGCTCCGCAGGTTGGTCGAAGCGATGAAGAGAAGGACAAGTTCTGGTGTGCGATAGAGAAGCTGATGGAAAACGTGAAAGATGAGGAAGTTGTTGTGGTGGGAGGAGACCTGAATGGACATGTGGGAAGGAGTATGGATGGTTTTGAGGGAGTTCATGGGGGTTACGGATATGGTGTGAGAAATGGAGAAGGTGAAAGGATTTTGGATTTGCTGATGGAGCTGATTTGTTGATTTGTAATACTCAGTTCCAGAAAGAGGACAATAAGCTTGTTACATACACGTCAGGTGGGTCGACAACAACCGTTGACAACCTGATGGTGCGTCGGCGAGGTAGGGGGGCACCTCCGGGACACAAAGGTGATCCCGGGGGAGGAGGCTGTTTCACAGCACCACTTGGTTGTCTGCGACATAAGGGTGAAAGGTGCGAGGAGAGCTCGGCGGGTGAAGTACCAACCGAGAATGAAGGTGTGGAGGTTGAACGAGGTGACAGTAAGGGAGGCATTAAAAGAGAGGCTGAGTAGGGTAGAGGATGATGTGGTTGAGCTTGAAAGTGGTTGGATGTCAATGAAAGCTAGTCTGTTGGGAGCTGTTGGTGAGGTATGTGGATGGACAAAAGGACCACCGAGGCACTCGGAAACATGGTGGTGGGATGTTGAGGTTGGAAAGAGGATTGACGAGAAGAGGAAGAAGTTCAAAGAGTGGCAGAAGGCGAAGGGTACGGGAGCAGAAACAGCAGAGCATGAAAGTTATAAGGCAGCCAGGAAGGCTGCAAAGAAAGAGGTAGCAAAGGCGCAGGAGGCATGTAGGAAAATGTTCGGAGAACGCTTGGATTCGGAAGAGGGTCAGAAAGCAGTATTCAGGATTGCAAAGCAGATAGCGAAAGAGAGGTGTGATGTGATGGGGGTGAGTTGCTTGAAGGATGAAGTGGGACAAATCGTTGTCGACCCAGATGGAATTAAAGGAAGATGGAAAAGATATATGGAAATGCTGTTGAATACAGAGAATGAATGGCATGGCAACATAGAGAGTAACCCAGTTTTAGGACCGGCAGAGAAGATAACTGAGAAGGAAGTTGAGGAAGCGATAAAAGCAATGAAGAGTGGAAAAGCGGGAGGGCCGACGGGAGTTGTGGGAGATATGTTGAAGGCAGCAGGAAGTTGGGGTGTGAAGAGAATGACAGAGATCTGTAATCTGGTGGTGAAAGAAGGCCGCATTCCAGTGTATTGGGAACTGAGTACCCTCGTCCCTCTATACAAGGGGAAAGGTGACCCTCTGGAGTGTGGCTCGTACCGAGCGATAAAGTTATTGGAGCATGGAATGAAGGTATTTGAAAGGGTGTTGGAGAGGAGGATAAGGAAGAAAGTGAAGATCGACGAAATGCAGTTTGGATTTATGCCAGGAAGAGGAACGACAGATGCGCTTTTCATTGTGAGGCAGTTGCAGGAGAAGTACATGGATAAGAGGAAGAAGTTGTTTTTTGGGTTTGTTGATCTGGAGAAAGCATTCGATAGGGTTCCACGCAAAGTATTGACATGGGCATTGAGGAAGTTAGGAGTGGAGGAATGGTTGATCAGAGTCGTGATGGCAATGTACAAAAGAGCACGCACAGCTGTAAGGACGAAGGACGGGAACAGTGGTGAGTTTGAGGTGAAGGTGGGAGTGCATCAGGGGTCGGTACTAAGTCCACTACTATTTGTAGCTGTGATGGAGGTGCTGGCTCAGACCGTAAAGGAGGGTTTACCGTGGGAGTTGTTGTATGCAGATGATCTGGTGTTGATTGCGGAAAGTATGGATGGACTGAAGGAAAAGATGAACAAGTGGAAGGAATGTATGGAGACAAAAGGTCTGAAGGTGAATATCGGAAAGACAAAGGTGATGGTAAGTGGTAAAGCATGTGGTGAGGTGGAAAGAACTGGGAAGTGGCCGTGTGCTGTGTGCAGGAAGGGTGTCGGAGTGAACTCCATTCAATGTACAATGTGTGCTGAGTGGGTTCATCAAAAATGTAGTGGTCTGAGAGGGTCATTAACCAGTGTGGCAGCTACATTCAAATGTAAGGTGTGCACAGAGGGAGCTGCAGATGGAGGAAATGTTGAGTTGGATCTTGGAGACGGCGTGAAGCTGGAAGGTGTGAAAACATTTTGCTACCTCGGAGACATGCTGAATGGAGAAGGTGGATCAGACTCGGCAACGGTTGCTCGAGTGAGATGTGCATGGAAGAAGTTTCGGGAACTGAGTGGCGTGCTGATGAGGAGGAGAGTGTCGCTGAAGCTGAAGGGAAAGGTGTATGCTGCATGTGTGAGAAGTGTTATGATTTATGGGAGCGAGACATGGGTAATGAAAGTAGAGCAGCAACGAAGGCTGGAAAGGGTGGAAATGCGAATGGTTCGATGGATGTGCGGAGTATCGTTGAGAGAGAGGAAGACAAATGATGAATTGCGAAAGATGACGGGAATATTGCCTGTGATTGATGCTGTGAAGAGGAACAGGTTGAGATGGTTTGGTCATGTATTGAGGAAGGATGAAAGTGACTGGTTGAGAAGAGTGATGGAAGTTAATGTAGAAGGAAGTAGAGGACGGGGAAGACCGAGAAAGACTTGGCTAAAGGTGGTGGAAGAAGAAATGCGGGCAAGGGGGTTAACAAGGAGAGATGCAGAAAATAGGGCAAAATGGAGAAGATTGTCATGGGGACCGCAAGGCTAACCCCCGCTCTAGCAGGGAACATGGCCTTAAAATGCATGTTGTTGTTGTTGTATTTATCAAGAAACAAAACGTTTGGCTGTTTGAGGGGGCGTCAGAAATTTTCTAAGACCAGATGATCACAGCAGTCAAATACACAGCAACATGGTTTGGTTCAATATCAGAGAAAGCTGTGAAATTTAACACGTCGGAAAAATGCACGTCAATGACTCAGCCACGTCAACAACACTGACTTTCCGATGAGGTATGAATCATCTGTGGACGTCAAGCAGTTATTACATTTTTTTTTTTCATATATATATATATATATATATATATATATATATATATATATATATATATATATATATATATACACAATCACGTGAAAAAGTAAGTACACCCCATGTAAAGTTTTGACTTTTTCAACATATTTCAACATACAGCTATTTGATCTTCATTTCAACAATATTGATAGATAAAGGTGATATAATATAACAAATATCATGAAACATTTACATTTTGTAGTCCATTGTATAATTTAAATAAACATAAATGCAAATTTCGCATGTGGAAAAAGTAAGTACACCCCATGAAATGTTTTTTAAAATCTTTTTAACATATGTGGACATATAAATATTTGATCTTCATTTAAACTATCTATAGATAAAGGTGATCTAATTGAACAAAAAACAATGAGAAATTGACTTTTCAATAATTTATTCAACAAAAAATTAACAGAGATGCGTGTCCTTCTGTGGAAAAAGTAAGTACACCCTTGGCTCTAATAGGTGGTATTGCCCCCTTTGGCAGAAACAACCTCAAGTAGGCGTTTCTTATAACTGTCGACCAGTCTCTGACATCGACTGGGAGAAATTTTTGCCCACTCCTCCATGCAGAATTCTTTCAGCTGTGCGATGTTTGAGGGGTTTCGTGCATGCACAGCTCGTTTCAAATCCCCCCACAACATCTCGATGGGATTTAGATCCGGGCTTTGACTTGGCCATTCCAGAACCCTCCATTTCTTTCTTTTCAGCCATTCCTTGGTGGATTTACTGGTATGTTTAGGGTCATTGTCATGTTGCAAGGTCCACCTTCGGTTGAGCTTCAACTTTCGGACAGATGGCCGCACATTATCCTCAAGCACCCTCTGGTACAATGAAGAATTCATAGTGGATTCTATGATGGTGAGCTGCCCAGGCCCTGATGCAGCAAAGCTGCCCCAAACCATAATATTTCCACCACCATGCTTTACAGTTGGTATCAGGGCCTTGTGGTCAAATGCTGTCTTTGGTTTTCGCCAAACATGTCTTCTGGTACTGTGGCCAAATAGCTCTACTTTTGACTCATCTGTCCAGAGCACATTGCTCCAGAAGTGCTGGTCTTTGCCTCGGTGTTCATTGGCAAACTTTAGTCTTGCCCTGGTGTTCTTTCTGGACAGCAAATGTTTCCTCCTGGCACACCTCCCATGTAGATCAAATTTGTGCAGCCTCTTTCTAATGGTAGACTCGTGCACTTTGACATCAACAGTGGCAAGAGCTACCTGAAGGTCACGTGATGACATTCTGGGGTTCTTAGAGACTTCTTTCAGCATCTTGCGGTCTGCTCTCTGGCTGGCCTGGCCTGAACAAGTTGGCAGTTGTTTGGAATCTTCTCCACTTGTAGATGATCTTCCGGACAGTCGAATGATTGATTTCAAATTGTTTGGAGATCTTTTTAAATCCCTTCCCAGACTCGCAGGCATCTATAACCTTCTTTCTGAAGGCCTCAGAGAGCTCTTTTGATCTAGGCATGGTGACGCCACACACTTCAACGACAAAGAGCAAACCAAACTAAATGTCTGAGGTTTAAATAAGACAGGTTCCTCCAAGATACTCTCTGACAATATTCTAATCATTTGCACCTGAGTTGGTGCACCTGATTCTAATTTTATGTATTTGAAGTAGTGATAAATGTAGGGGTGTACTTACTTTTTCCACATGCGAAATTTGCATTTATGTTTATTTAAATTATACAATGGACTACAAAATGTAAATGTTTCATGATATTTGTTATATTATATCACCTTTATCTATCAATATTGTTGAAATGAGGATCAAATAGCTGTATGTTGAAATATGTTGAAAAAGTCAAAACTTTACATGGGGTGTACTTACTTTTTCACGTGACTGTATGTGTAGTTTGTGGAACTTAGCTCAAATCGGCTCTTGAATCTCGTCAGGAATCGTCAAAACCCCCTCGCGTCCTTGGTGGGAAAATGCGCTCGTTTGCGCGAACTAGGCCTTGCTGCGCGTCCGCTCACTCCTGGCTTCGTCGAGAGCACAGCGAGAAGGCAGCGCCCGTCCACTCGTCATTCTTGCTTGGGAACCCGCAGTTCTCAGTCCGCAGTTCCTACTCCTCACGATCACCATGAAGATGTCGGAACACGACCGTTCATGATGAATCTTCCTTGCGCAAGGGCAATAGCGACTGTTCGCTTTGGGATCCAGAACGAGAAGCACAAAATGTCGGCACACGACCATTCACCACCAGATCCAGAACCCGAGAGAGAAAAAGTCCGCCACTCTAATTATTTTGTATGCAAGGCTCTGACGTCATCCCACCACGTCTCCGTGTCCGCTCCTAGCAGCGAGTCCCATCTTACCAGTCCTTGTGCCAATCAAATCCCGGACCAATCATTGCTCTTATATGCCTGGCACCATGGCATTGCCTGATTGAGGTGGTGATGTAGCGGCTGCGGCACCAGTGGTAGTGTTCGATGCCTGGTTTCCAGTTGGTTTTTATTTAGCGTTATTAATTATGGTGTTGATTGCTTGGCTCGTCTATGATGTGTAGTGCGGTGTCATAAGGAACACAGGAAAAGATAACAGAGGCAATTACATACATGGGATTAATTTACCCATGATCCCTCGCTAATTAACATATCCCACGCCTCTCATGGGGACGAAGATACAAGCTTACCTGACAAATGGTCTACGCAAATTTCCTACTTATGATACATCGAGGTTTCTTCTTCTTCATGACAGTCGGAGTACACTACCTATGCATTCTACCTGGACTAAGGCAATGCCTACCCCTACAAACGTAACTATATATATACACAGTGCATTCAGAAAGTATTCAGACCCCTTCACTTTTTCACATTTTGTTATGTTGCAGCCTTATGCTGAAATTGTTTAAATTCATTTTTCCCCTCATCAATCTGCACTCAATACCCCATAATGACAAAGTGAAAACAGGATTTTAGGAAGTTTTGCAAATTTATTTAAAAAAAAAACTGAAATATCACATTGACATAAGTATTCAGACCCTTTGCTATGACATTTGAAATTTAGCTCAGGTGCCTCCCATTTCTCTTGATCATCTTTGAGATGTTTCTACACCTTGATTGGAGTCCAACTGTGGTAAATTCAATTGATTTGACATGATTTGGAAAGGCACACACCTGTCTCTACAAGGTCTCACAGCTGACAATGCATATCAGAGCAAAAACCAAGCCATGAGGTCGAAGGAACTGCCTGCAGAGCTCAGAGACAGGATTGTGTCGAGGCACAGATCTGGGGAAGCCTACAAAAAAATCTCTGCTGCATTGAAGGTTCCCAAGAGCGCAGTGGCCTCCATAATTCTTAAATGGAAGAGGTTTGGAACAACCAGGACTCTTCCTAGAGCTGTTCGCCGGCCAAACCGAGCAATCGGGGGAGAAGGGCCTTGGTAAGAGAGGTGACCAAGAACCCGACGGTCATTCTGGCTGAGCTCCAGAGATCCTGTGTGGAGATTGGGAGAAACTTCCAGAAGAACAACCATCACTGCAACACTCCACCGATCTGGACTTTATGGCAGAGTGGCAAGATGGAAGCCTTTCCTCAGTGAAAGACACATGAAAGCCCACATAATCATTTCTCACAGTCTGAGAGTCCTTCAAGTACTTTTTTGCAAGCTCCAAGCGGGCTTTCATTTTCATTTCATCTTTCACTGAGGAAAGGCTTCCATCTTGCCACTCTGCCATAATGTCCAGAGCGGTGGAGTGTTGCAGTGATGGTTGTTCTTCTGGAAGTTTCTCCCAATCTACACACAGGATCTCTGGAGCTCAGCCAGAGTGACCATCGGGTTCTTGGTCACCTCTCTTACCAAGGCCCTTCTCCCCCGATTGCTCAGTTTGGCCGGGCGGCCAGCTCTAGGAAGAGTCCTGGTTGTTCCAAACTTCTTCCATTTAATAATTATGGAGGCCACTGTGCTCTTGGGAACCTTCAATGCAGCAGAATTTTTTTTGTAGGCTTCCCCAGATGTGTGCCTCGACACAATCCTGTCTCTGAGCTCTGCAGGCAGTTCCTTCGACCTCATGGCTTGGTTTTTGCTCTGATATGCATTGTCAGCTGTGAGACCTTATATAGACAGGTGTGTGCCTTTCCAAATCATGTCCAATCAATTGAATTTACCACAGGTGGACTCCAATCAAGGTGTAGAAACATCTCAAAGATGATCAAGAGAAATGGGAGGCACCTGGGCTAAATTTAAAGTGTCATAGCAAAGGGTCTGAATACTTATGTTAATGTGATTTTTCAGTTTTTTCTTTTTAATAAATTTGCAAAACTTTCTAAAATCCAGTTTTCTCTTTGTCATTATGGGGTATTGAGTGTAGATTGATGAGGGAAAAATGAATTTAAACGATTTCAGCATAAGGCTGCAACATAACAAAATGTGAAAAAAGTGAAGGGGTCTGAATACTTTCTGAATGCACTGTTTATATGGATTGTACACAAACTGTGAGATATTTGGCAGACGTTGGTGAGCAATCATGAACCAAATTCATGGCCATGAACAAATTCCAAATTCCTGCTAAAACCAGCGCCAGTCGAACATGAGACCTGATCAGCTGGTTCGTGTTAGACTTCGACCCAAACCGTTGACCTTTTCGGACTGGTTGCTAACAGGTAAAAACACGACTTATCTTGGTTGTTGCGACTCAGTTTGGTATACAGGAGTTTCTTACCTATACCATCAAAAGTGGACGGTAGTTATGTTTTTACCCCCGTCTGTCTGTGAGCACAATATCTCAAAAAGGTATGTTGATTAGATTTTGGTGAAGAAGCGGATCCGGATACGAGAATTTTTTAATTTTTTAAAAGTGATTCTTCACCATTGAGTGATGTGGCCAAAAACCATATTTTAAAAAAAACAAAAAAAAAACATGGCCAAAAACCAAACCATGGTCAAATGGACATGGCCAAATGGACATGGCCAAAAACCATATATAGCATGATATTTCAAAAAGTTGTGGACAAGTTATGACAAAACCAGGTGGATGAGCTTGTTAGATGACAAGAACAAGCCAACTAGAATTTGCTTCAGATACAGTTGCAGACCCGGCCTCTCATTGGGATACAAAGCGTAAACTGTTCAGCCTAGCGGAGATATGCGCTCTACCGAGGGTCTTTCTAATTACCCTGAGCTCACGAAGCAAAATCGGGGTAAGGCATTCATGTGCGTACGTGTGCCGTGTCTGCATTTTAAAAATTCATTTTCTTGGCAACCGTTGGTACGATTGACATGGAATTTTCACCATAGGAGGGCCTCCTCCTGTAGAATATTTTAATGATTATTATGACGTCATAGGTCACGTGGTACAGGCATCATCTTCCAAAAAATTCGCACCTCGATATCTCTGAAACCACTCCATGGAAAAAATTGAGACCTGGCTCATTGTCAACTACTCCCCATGGGGAATAAGATATTTTAAAGATGATGTCATCGGTGCCTACGTTATGACGTCATAATTCGCCAAATACAACACTTATCCATCCCATCATTATTAAAAAAAAATTCAGCAACTGTTGGTCTGATGGACACGAAATTTTCACCAGAGGAGCGCCTCCTCCTTTAGAATATTTAATGATCATGACATCATAGGTAATGTGGTACAGGCGCCATCTTGGAAAAAACGAAAAATGTTGCACCTCTATATCTCCAAAACCGCTGCATGGAAAAAATTGAAACATGGCTCATTGTAAAAAACTCCATATCTGGAATAGGTGTTGTTAACGATGACGTCATTGGTGCCATAATTATGACGTCATAATTCGACTGGGGCAACGCTTAGTCTGATCAGTTTGAAATGTGTTGAGCGTGATCTGTGCAACAATTATATTTGATACTATGAATTTATGATGTCATCGCTCACGTGGTCTGGCAGCCATATTGGATCAAAGAAAAAAAATGTTCAAAAACAGAAGAGTTGGCTCGCAGCAAGTTGACTGCACAGCGTAAATATTCTTTGAATACCATCTAGTTTAAGACATGTTTTCAGAGTAATATCTGTATTGTCTGGGTAGCTAGTTATGCAATTTACAAAGAGCCTAGATAGTGCAGAGAAACAGATTCAAAATAGATTCAAAAACAGATCCTTGCAACTACAGACCAATCAGCCTGCTCCCAATTATCAGCAAAGTCATGGAATCCATCATTGCTTCGGATATCAAATCCTTCCTCTTCTCCAATGGCTTGATCTCCGATCATCAATTTGGATTCAGACCAGGTCATTCTACTCTGGACATGCTGCTTCTGCTGTCTCTACAATGGATGGAGGTCCTCTATGCCAAACAAGAAATTAGAGCTGTCTCCCTTGACATATCACGTGCCTTCGATACGGTCTGGCACCCAGCTCTGCTCACCAAACTCTCCTACTATGGTATCCATGGAAATCTCCACGCATGGCTTGCGGACTTCCTCTCTAGTCGTAGGCAACGTGTGGCCCTGAATGCATTTCTCTCATCTCCTCTTCCTATTCAGCCTGGAGTTCCCCAAGGCAGTGTTCTGGTCCCTGTGCTTTTTCTGGTCTTCATCAATGATATCTCCGACTCTCTGGAAAATCCTCTCTATCTCTTTGCTGATGACTCCACTCTCTGACGCTCCATTCCTCATCCCTCAGATCGGCAGTCTGCAGCCTCCTCACTCTCTGCAGACCTGGACAAAATCACAGACTGGTCAAACAAGTAGAACATGTCTTTCAATCCTGACAAATCTCATACTCTTACTATGTCTCTCCGAAAAGACCGACTGGAAAACCCTCCCATCTGCTTTCTCCACAATCCTCTCCAAGAAGTTCTGTCGCTCAAGCTTTTGGGTCTCACTATCTGCCATGATCTTTCCTGGGAAAACCACATTTAAAATCTGGCCTCCAAAGCCAGTCGCCAGACTGGGCATTCTCCGTCGTGCGAAGTCCTTCCTTGGCACACCTGAGCTCCTCACCACATACAAGGCTTTCATCCGCAGCTCAATGGAATACTGCTCTTCCGTCTGGGTCGGTGCTCCTGCCTCACACCTAGCTCGGCTTCACGCTGTTGAATCCAAAGCTTTCAGAATCATTGGAATCTCCCGCGATGAAGCTATCTCTGAGGGCCTTTCACTCACTCACCGCAGGCAGGTAGGTGGTCTTTCTGTCTTTTACCGACTCCTCTCCGGCCTTGCTCCCCTAGCTCTCTCTGTGCTCTGTCCCCAAATACTCCTACAGGTCGCACAAGAGCTGCCAGTAACCCTCTTATGGTTAAACTGCCAAAATCTAGGCTCTCTGCTCACCTTCACTCCTTCATTCCTCTTTTCTCCCGCCTCTGGAACAAACTCCTCCGCTCTCTTCAATCCCTCTCCTCCCTCCAGGTCTTTAAAACAGCTGTTCACCACCATCTTTTATCTTCCCCATCCAAAACCTTGATCTTTTCTACCCCTGCTAATTCACCCCAGAGCCACTTTTTTGAAATTCTAACTTCTTTCCTGGAAGTCCTTGCAGTGTCCATGTGTTTTATACCTCTCCCACCTCCCCCCAAGCCCTCTCCCTCCCACAGATCTCCCGATGTCCCTGCTCTCAAATGTTGTCTTTGTGTGCTTCCCCATCTCTCCCCATCTTGTTTACCGCTCCCCTTATTATATGTTTTATTTGTCAGTTTGACTTTTTGTGTGATTAATGTTAGCTCTTTCATGAGCCTCGATCTTGTATACAAAAAAAACCAAAAAAGAACCACCTTTCGAGGCCATTTTCCCTGCAGAGCAGTGGTTGGCCTTTTTCGGGCAAGCCTAGATAGTGCATAAAACTTCCAAATTTCCCCCAGAATTCCATATGGTAAACATGTCGTGACCTGAAGAATAGTTGGGTCCTTTTGGAGCCATTACTGTAGTAGTATTTGTCGTAGTAGGCTGGCAGGATGGTCTCGAAGGACACACAACAAGCCTCTACCTTATCTGGCCTGGTTTTGAATCCTGACCCAGTTATAAACAGCACCTACCATTTTTAAAGCGTTTGGGGTTCGAACGGCCAAACTTCTAGCCTGGGGGCAAACATTTTAACAATTACGATTGCTTATATAGTTATACGATAGCCTGGTGTTGGCTTAGCGGTTAAGGTGTCGGCTTGGGATCCTAGGATCCTGGGTTCGCAATCCCGGTCAATCGCTGAATTAACACCAGGGGGGTTGACTCAGCCTGTCATCCTTCCGAGGTCGGCATAATTGAGTATTCCCTGTGTGTCGCAAGATTCGACTAACAGGGTTGGCGGCAGGAAGGGCATCCGGCCGTAAAACATTGCTTCAAAAAGGGGACCACGGTGCCCGAAAAAGGCCAACCCCTGCTCTGCGGGGGAAAATGGCCTCTAAAGGTGGTTCTATATAGTTATACGATGTTTAACTTTGGCGTCCATTGGTACTTTGTGAGCATCTTGTTTCTATAACATTTAGAATGCCTATCGTGGCAATATTTCATCTGGTTTAGCCTCAAAACGTATCCGTGGGCCCCTGATGTATTTTTCAGTCAATAAGAGGAGTTTGTGGAACAGATGGTCATGAATGACCAGCTGGCATTACTCCTTGCTTTAATCAATCGAGCTGTCGGATAATGAAACCGTAAATTTTATGGCAGGTCTGGCAATCCTGGTATAACGATGTTACCAAGAGGAGCTTTAAGTCTGCACGCAACTGTCATCAATCAACAACAAAACGTACACTTACCCTCCAAAACAGCTTCATCAAATGTTAAATCTTGCAGAAAAGCAGTGGGAGCTGCGCTACCTGAAAGCAATAGAAAGTTCAGGTGATTAAACATGGATACAGGACGTGTCAGGCCTCATGACAATTTCTCTCCTCAACCTGTCCTAACATATTGTTCATCTTTGTTTCAAATAAACTGCCTTGCACTTTTTGTTTCTCCCCCGAATGACGCAGTTTGACAACAAAATGGCTGACCTTGAGTCATCGTCGGAAAGCATGGTTATGGAAGACTTCCTACTTTTCTCACGAAAAGTCGTAGCTCACATGGGCCTGTCTATCGTTGGGTAATCTTCAACAGTGCAAGAGACAACTATTTCTGTATGTTGTCACCCAATTCGGCGCAGATCTCCCTTAGCCAGGGAGACATCGTGCTCACGGTTCAATGCGTTCCGTACACTTGCTTAACTCCTCAGTCACATTTGCTCTACGGCTAGGATACGGCGGCCGTACCCCCCCTAAATTGACAGAAACGTGCGGCGGCCGCAGAGTTTCTGAGGTGGCCTCAGGGTGGCCCTAGGGCGTATGGCTATCTTTTACAGGCCGTAGGGGTCGCCGTGGAATTATAGCGCGGAGTTATAACTTTTTTCATTTCTAGGTTGGCCGTAGCAATTCGACAAGCCGTAGCCATGACAACTGTAAGTGCTGTTATACATATGAAAAAGAACTGGTATATATCCCCACTCGTTACCATCCGTCTGGCCGCACGTTCGCCTTAGGGCCCCCCTGCGGTCACCTTGCGGGCACCTTGAGGCTACCTTGCATCTGCCTTGAAAATTCTATGGCCGCCGCAGGGACGCCCTAAGGTCACCGTGCGACATCAAATCAAAGACCGTACGGCACCCCCACGTTTTCGGTCTCCACAATTTCTAAATACCCCGTGCGGCTACCCGAAAAATAAAAACATATGTGACTGCTACATTGTGTGACCGTGGAAATACTGCGGCCGCCCTATAATTGCTAGTGGCCGTAGATTTTTTAGACCCTACGGCCGCCGAGCCAAATGTGACTGAAGCATTACTCAGTGGCTACATCCAGGTAAGTGATCGTGTTTGACACAGGCAGCGATTTTTACCTTTGCAGGAGGAGAGGGTATTGCATTTGAGTCCGTTTGTTTGTCACTTGACAAAAAAATAAATTTTTTTGCAAGTATGTTGATCACTCCGGTTTGTGTTTGTGTGTGTGTGTGTGTGTGTGTGTGTGTGTGTGTGTGTGTGTGTGTGTGTGTGTGTGTGTTTGTGTGTGTGTGTGTGTGTGTGTGTGTGTGTGTGTGTTTGTCTGTACGCTCACTTATACTTTCCGACAGGTCACAATTTGAAACCGATCTTCACGAAACTTCACCAAATGGTAGAATTCGTGGTCCGACAAAATCCTACTTATTTTGAGGTCAAACGGTCAAAAGGTCAACATAGGCCAAAGGTCAACCACTTTTTCCAAATTTCTAAAATCCTCAATTTTCATCCGATTGACCCTGGAATTTGAATGGGATTTTCATATCAGCGAACTGAATTAAACGACCAACTATTTTTGAGATCAACATAGGCCAAAAGGTCAACATAGGCCAGATTTCTAAAATTGTAAATTTTCATCCGATTAACTTAAACTTTGAAGGCGATTTGCATATCAGCTAACTGAATTGTACCACAATTTATTTTTGAGGTCAAAAGGATTCTCTACTGAGTGCCATTCTACTTTGTTCTGTTTTGCCAAGTGTCGCTCTATGAGTGATTTTTAATTCATTACTTGGCAAAAAAAAAAAAACTTTTTTTGCAAGTATGTTGATCACTCCGATTTGTGTGTTTGTGTGTTTGTCTGTCCGCTCACTTATACTTGCCTACAGGTTACAATTTTTAACCGATGTTCACGAAATTTCACCAAATGGTAGAGTTTGTGGTCCGACAAATTCCTATATACTTTTGAGGTAAAAAGGTCAAAAGGTCAACATAGGCCAAAGGTCAACCACTTTTTTCAAATTTCTAAAATCCTCAATTTTAATCCGATTGACTTCAAATTTGAATAGGATTTTCATTTCAGCTAACTCAATTCAACCACCAACTATTTTTGAGACCAGCATAGGCCAAAGGGTCAACATAGGCCGAAGGTCAACAACAATTTCAAATTTCTAAAATCCTCAATTTTCATCCAATTCACTTGAAATTTGAATGGGATTTACATGTCAGCAAACTGAATTAAACGACCAACTATTTTTGAGATCAACATAGGCCAAAAGGTCAACAGAGGCCAGATTTATAAAATTGTCAATTTTAAACCGATTCACTTAAACTTTGAAGGCGACTTGCATATCAGGTCACTGAAGTCAACCACTAATTATTTTTGAGGTCAAAAGGTTGCTCGACTGAGTGCCATTCTACTTAATTATGTTTTGCCAAGTGTCGCTCTCTGAGTGATTTTATCTGTCTGTTTGTTTGTTTCTTTGTCTGCACATAATAAATACGATTTTCTCTGCAACCGTTGGTCCGGTTGACAGGAAATTTTCACCATAGGTGCAACTCGACCTATATAATTTTTTTATGATGATTATGACATCATATTTCACGTGGTATGGCCGCCATCTTGGAAAATCCGAAATAATTTGCACCTCTATATCTCCGAAAATGCTGCACAGAAAAAATTGAGACATGGCTCATTGTAAAGAACTCTCCATGTGGAATAAAATATGTTAATGATGATGTCATAGATGCCTCCATTATGACGTCATAATTTGACAAGTACAAAACTTCATCCGATCAAGCTGAAATTTATTGAGCGTCATCTATGGATAAATTGGTGGAGAAAAATAATAATAATAACGTCATCGGTCACGTGGTTCGGCCGCCATCTTTGAAAAACCGAAAACATTTGCACCTCTATATCTCCGAAAGCGCTGCATAGAAAAAATTGAGACATGGCTCATTGTAAAGAACTCTCCATGTGGAATAACATATGTTAACGATGATGTCATAGGTGCCTCCATTATGACGTCATAATTCGACAAGTACAAAACTTCATTTGACAACATGAAATTTATTGAGCATCATCTAGGGATAAATTGGTGGAGAAAAAATAATGATGACGTCATTGGTCACGTGGTTTGGTCGCCATATTTGTTTTAACACAAAAGCCTTTAAAACCAGTGAAAACATGTCCTGGAGAGGGTCTGCAATCTCTGATTGCTCTTTCTAGTTTAACAAATGCTTTTGGATTGAATCTGAGCAGCCATTACATCATAGGATTTGACATGTTGTCACAGTAAGAGGACATGCTGCTAAAACTTGGCGACCGTATATTTCCATCTTCTCATGAGATATAGTGGTGTATGCATGTCCCGTCTCCCAGCATTAGGTGGTGGACATTAAAGATCCCACGGTGTCCTTCGCGAAGAGTAGGAGAGTTACTTTTGGCACCCTGAACAAATTACAAATCCCGACCCGAACTACCGTGGGTGTTGCTTCGGAAGCGCAGCTGCACACTCTGTCAATGATGCTACCCTCTAGCTTTGAGCTGCATATTAAAGAAGAAGAAGAAGTGTATCCACATAAAAATCTCAACGCTGGTGGGTCGCAAAAATTTTTTGGGATGTTGTTAGGATATCCATGTTTATAAAATGAAGATACCATGATCCCAATATAGATGCCCAGCAGGACCCCGGGCCTCTTATGTTGGGCAAGTCTGGAGTGCCTTCATTTTTTAATCCCTGTTGGAATTATTGTCTGCAGCACAATGGGAGGTGGAAAGACGTGCGATGGTTCCTAATGGATAATGGATCGTGGAACAGGTGGATTTGATGTGTGTGGTTCTGCAATGCTGCAGGTAGCCAACCAAGAACACTTCGTTGGAGCAATAGGAGAGTTCATAGAACACCTTAGCCCACGGGAGTCTTGAGAAAAAGGACTTGGGAAGGGTCATTTCAACTCTTGCTTTGCGTCCATGAGCACGATCTATATTAGCTTTGTTGGTGAACTTTGAATACCAGGTGCGAAGGCAGGTACATGAAGCTGATGGGTCAAATGGAACAGTCCAAACCTAAACCTTCCGCCAACTCTTCTTGGAGAAACTGACGATTTTGGAACGATCTTTGAGAAAAAGATGCACGAAACAAACAGATCTTTTGAATCACGTTAGCTTTGTCGTTGCATCGCGAGGCGCCGCCATGTTTCTCTGAATCTCTGTAACTCCGCCCTCAGAGCACGTGGAAAATCTGATTGGTCGAGATGGCGTAAAATTTTGCCCAAAGACTGCTAAACTGTAGGTTTTTGGAATTGACGACAAAGCCATTTTTATTCTGCAGTGTTCAACTATATAATTCAATTTAAATAAAATAAACATTTAGAATAAACAGCATATTGCACTGACTAAAGGTATTTTAAAGCAATTTCAATGGTTTCTCGAAGACATGGCAGCATGTACAATCATATTAACATAATCATCAGACTTGAAACAAACAAACTAGAAAATACCTATTTTGGGGGGCAACCTCTGCCCCCACCCCCACCCCCAGTCCTGTATACCTCCTCAGAGGCCAACCCCCATCCCCCGCCCGCCCCCGCCCGGTAAACCCCCAAAGGGGCAGTTTTTTTTTTTTAATGCCGTGAACAATCTTTGGTACAACGCAGGTGGTGAAGTTTGTGGTTCAGTTTAATCGAAACGGTGTGTGTAGTTTCAGAGAAGAATGCAAATACCTATTTTGGGAGGTCAAACCTGGACTGACAGACAGACTGACTGACTGACTGACTAACACTGACTGACTGACACTGACTGACTGACTGACACTGACTGACTGACTGACACTGACTGACTGACTGACTGACGGACTGACAGACTTACAGACTGACAGACTGACTGACGGACTGACTGACGAACTGATGGACAGACTGACGGACTGACTGACTGACGGACTGACTGACTGACAGACTGACAGACTGACTGGCTGACTGATGGACTGACTGACTGACTGACTGGCTGACTGATGGACTGACTGACTGACTGATGGACTGACGGACTGATGGACTGACTGACGGACTGACTGACTGACTGACAGACTGACTGACGAACTGACTGGCTGACTGATGGACTGATGGACTGACTGACTGATGGACTGACGGACTGACTGACGGACTGATGGACTGACTGACTGACTGACGGACTGACTGACAGACTGACTGACTGGCGACATGCCATCACATAAGCTCCCCTGAACTTCGTTCCAGGTGAGCTAAAAAAAAAAAAAAGCATCAATGCACCCTCATTTACACCGCCTTATTTAACACGTTAAATTAGTTGTCCGTGCTTGTTGTTTGTGTCCTTTATGACGTCCCTAGAAACGGTTTTTTTGCGTGGAATTTTTTTCACTTTTGTTTGACTGACAGTCAGACAGACTGAAGCAATCGCTTGTGCTGAGTAACTATATACAGTCGAACAGAAGCTGAAGGGTGCTGTGATTCAAGGCTTGAACGAAATCACACTCACGAAATCCTTCCGAAGAGCCTATGGAGACTTTCTAGGACCGCAGTGGTGATCACAGGCACAACCAGAATGGTACGAGGTAGAGCGCATACCTCCTCCAGGTTGAACAGTTGTATCTCACCGAAAGGCCTGATCTGGATTCGGACCCGAACCAACATCTAATCGGCTTGATCTTGTCGCCTAACCAACTCATCCACCTAGTTTTGGCATAATCCGTCCACAACGTTTCCAGATATCGTGTTCACAGAGAAACTAACATGGGTGAAAACAAAACCTCCACCCACCTTCGGTTGTGGAGGTAAATGTGACTGAGGTTACCGATCCCCCACTTTGTTGCCATGCTGTAAGTGCAGTACTTACCATGTTCATTGTGAACTCCATAGTAAATTTGCTCCCTTCATTTTATCTTATTAAGCAGAGACTTTCAGCCCACAATTATGGCCACTTATGCCCACTTAATGTTGGACTGCTCGGAATAAATTGCTTGCATCATCGACATCCGATGAAAAACGACGAAGGCAGGGACAAATCCTTCCTAATAAAGGGCTGGAAGAGTTGAAGGAATACATTCGAATCAGATCATGTGCTTCAACATATATACAGGGAGGTAGAGGGGTGTGGGGATCGAGAGGTATGGGGATATTTGGCACGAATTGACAGTACATCTTTGAACGGCTCTTTTTTGTATGCAGGGTCGAGGCTCGTGGAAGAGCTAGTACGAGTACACTGAACGGATGAGAACGCAACAGGACAAAACGAACAGCAGAGAAAGGAGAGGGGGAAATAGGGGGAAACAACAACAGGAAAGTTGAAGGCCAATGCAGGGGGAGGGGGGGGGTGGACAAAGAAAAGGGTGTGCGGAGGAATTGGGGGTAGGAGAGGATGCATGGGGTGGACAAAGAAAAGGGTGTGCAGAGGAATTGGGGGCAGGAGAGGATGCATGGGATGGACAAAGAAAAGGGTGTGCGGAGGAATTGGGGGCTGGATAGGATGCATGGGGTGGACAAAGAAAAGGGTGTGCGGAAGAATTGGGGGCAGGAGAGGATGCATGGGGTGGACAAAGAAAAGGGTGTGCAGAGGAATTGGGAGCAGGAGACGATGCATGGGGTGGACAAAGAAAAGGGTGTGCGGAGGAATTGGGGGCAGGAGAGGATGCATGGGGTGGACAAAGAAAAGGGTGTGCGGAGGAATTGTGGGCAGGAGAGGATGCATGGGGTGGACAAAGAAAAGGGTGTGCAGGGGAATTGGGGGCAGGAGAGGATGCATGGGGTGGACAAAGAAAAGGGTGTGCGGAGGAATTGGGGGCTGGAGAGGATGCATGGGGTGGACAAAGAAAAGGGTGTGCAGGGGAATTGGGGGCAGGAGAGGATGCATGGGGTGGACAAAGAAAAGGGTGTGTGGAGGAATTGGGGGCAGGAGACGATGCATGGGGTGGACAAAGAAAAGGGTGTGCGGAGGAATTGGGGGCAGGA
Organism: Myxine glutinosa; assembly: GCF_964187855.1. NCBI lineage: Eukaryota > Metazoa > Chordata > Myxini > Myxiniformes > Myxinidae > Myxine > Myxine glutinosa. The sequence continues at coordinate 91,595,123 of NC_136273.1, read as the reverse complement.
GAGGATGCATGGGGTGGACAAAGAAAAGGGTGTGCGGAGGAATTGTGGGCAGGAGAGGATGCATGGGGTGGACAAATAAAAGGGTGTGTGGAGGAATTGGGGGCAGGAGAGGATGCATGGGGTGGACAAAGAAAAGGGTGTGTGGAGGAATTGGGGGCAGGAGAGGATGCATGGGGTAGACAAATAAAAGGGTGTGCGGAGGAATTGGGGGCAGGAGAGGATGCATGGGGTGGACAAAGAAAAGGGTGTGCGGAGGAATTGGGGGCAGGAGAGGATGCATGGGGTGGACAAAGAAAAGGGTGTGCGGAGGAATTGGGGGCAGGAGAGGATGCATGGGGTGGACAAGATGGATGCATGGGGAAACTTCTCGGATGGAAAACTGCAAAGTTGGAAATAGGAGGGATTGGGATGGGAGACGGAGTTAACGAGGGTAGGAAAGATCATCATTTTGAATTGGGGATGATCTGAGATGGTGGTTAGCAGCTGCATTGAAGACCTGGAGGGAAGAATGGGATTGAAGAGAGTGCTGAAGTTGATTGAAAACTGGGGGGAGGGAGGGAACACGGAAACAGCAAAGGATGTAAGACCAGAAAGGAGTTGGTAGAAGACAGAGAGATCACTAATATGTCTGTGATGGCGAAGTGATAGGCCAGTAAACTCAGTTTCATCCGGGAGATTCAGATGATCTTGAAAGCTTTGGTTTCCATGGCGACAAGCTAGGCAAGATGTGAGGCTGGAGAGCCAGCCCAGAGGAGGGAGCATACTCCAAGCTGTGGATGAAGGTCTTGTAGGTGGATAGGATTTCAGGAGTGCCAAGGAAGGACTTTGCCAACTTTGAAATGTGGTTTGCCCAAGAAAGGTCATGGCTGATAGTGAAGCCCAGCTCGGAATGAATGAACTTCCTCAAGAGGATTGTTGAGAAAGTAGATATAAAAATTCCAAACATCTTCGTAATAAAATTCCAAACAAAGATACCGTATAGATTTTCTCTTCTTCTTCTTTCATATTCCTCACATTATACAGCACGTGGCTTCGAGTAGCGTCATTGGCTGAGGGGGCGTGGCTGTCCAATCGATGCAGGCATGCAGCGCCCCCTTTAGGTTAGGACAGGAATTGATAATTTGTTCAAGATGCCGGCGATAGCTCGCCTACTCTTTGCAAAAGACACCATGGGATCTTTAACATCTACCAACTAATGCCAGCAGACGGGCAGCCAAGTTTAATGTCCATTTAAGGGACGGCACACACACTGATGACTCACCCCACCTGTGAAACACCAGGATGGCAGTTTATACCTGGGCCGGGATTTGTATCCAAGTTAGCTTAGAGACAATTGTGCGTACCTCAAAGCCGGATTTTCTCTGTCCACCTGAAACGCGGTGTCACCTGGTGATATCACAATGACTGCTGATATCCAAGTCCACTCCGTCAACTCACTATGACGTCATTAATCAACATTCAACTTTCAAACAACTTTTATAGATCTGAGGAGCTAGCCTTGCTCGTGAACACGTCCAACAGGTCGAACAATTAATTAAATCAGCAGGACTTTCATCAAGGTGTGCTCTTCACCATAGGAAGCAAAGACACGAGATGTTTCGACGTTTACCCTTCATCAATGCAAAATGAAGGGTGAACACCTGCTTTTCATCTGCGTGTTGAGTTCATCTGCTTTTCAATATGTGTTCACATATACTGTACAACTGTAAATGGAAATAATTTGTATAACTCACAAACAACATGCTTTTTAAAAACTTCTTGACGACTTCTCAGATTTTGTGTCAACTTTGCCCAACTGCCCTGAAAATATGTTGATTGTTGCGGGTTTTAACATCCACGTTTGTGACTTCCATGATCTACTTTCACCCAACTCGATAGTATTCATAGAATACTTACCCTGCGCAGTCAACTTGGTGTGAGTCAACTCTTCTGTTTTTGAACGTTTCTTTTTTTTTGATCCAATATGGCTGCCAGACCACGTGAGCGATGACATCATAAATTTATATTCTCTAAATAATTGTTGCATAGATCATGTTCAATAAATTTCAAACTGATCAGACTAAGCGTTGTCCCTGTCGAATTATGGCGTCATAATTACGGCACCAATGACGTCATCGTTAACAACACCTATTCCCCATATGGAGTTATTTACAACGAGCCACGTTTCAATTTTTTCCATACAGCGGATTTGGAGATATAGAGGTGGAACGTTTTTAGGTTTTTCCAAGATGGCGCCTGTAACACATGACCTATGACATCATGATTATCATTAAAATATTCTAAAGGAGGAGGCGCTCCTATTGTGAAAATTTCGTGTCCATCAGACCAACAGTTGCAGAGAAAAAAAATCATACAGATCGAATCAAGCATTGTATTTGTCGAATTATGACGTCATAATTAAAGTACCGATGACATCATCATTAACATATCTTATTCCCCATGGGGAGTCGGTGACAATGAGCCATGTTTCAGTTATTTTCCATGGAGTGGTTTCAGAGATATAGAGGTGAAACCTTCTTTCCATTTTTCCAAGATGGCGCCTGTACCACATATATGACGTATATTGTATATGACGTCATAATTATCATTTTAAATATTCCACAGGAGGAGGCCCTCCGATGGTGAAAATTTCATGTCAATCGGACCAACGGTTGCCGAGAAAATGAATTTTTTTAAATGCAGACACGGCGCACACTACTTTACTGAAATGCAGACATGTACGTGTGTACCTGAATGCTTAACCCCGCTTTTCGCTTTGCGAGCGCAGGCTAAAAACAAGACCGAAAGTCGAACAGCGGCGGAGCGGGCCTTGTAAAATATTATAAACCACAAACACATATGATTAGCTTTTTAAACAGTCACTGATGCTGTCTATAACATTAAACAAAGAAATTTGGAGGAATCCCGACATCGGTGAGGTAAGTTTTACTTACAGAACTGAGCGAAGATCTACTGTAATCTATATACCCCACAAGGGTTGGGTACGTACCGTTTTGTTGGAAGATCCGTATCGCCGATGATTTTGATATTTGATGGTCATTTTAACAATCGGTTTGTTTGTTTCACACTGAATCAAAAACGTAAAGGGAGAGCATGGCGATTGTGATATATGACAGGTTCAACAATACGTTTGGCATGAACGGCATATAAATCAAAATGGCGGTGCGTGGAGAGTCAGCCTTAGCACCGCCGTAATGACATCGAACGTAATCACATCACCCTGTCATGTGACCATATACTCAGCTCCCGACATCCTGAGGTAAGTTTTACTTACAGAACTGAGCGAAGATCTACTGTAATCTATATACCCCACAAGGGTTGGGTACGTACCGTATTGTTGTAAGGGCCGTAACGCCGATTCTTTTGATATTTGATGGTCATTTTAACAATCGGTTTGTTTGTGTTTCACACTGAATGAAAACGTCAAGGTAGAGCATGGCGATTGTGATATATGACAGGTTTGACGATGTTTTCGGTATGAACGCCATATAAATCAAAATGGCGGTGTGTGGAGAGTCAGCCGCCGTAATGACATCATACGTAATCACATCACCCTGTCATGTGACCAGACCCTCAGCTCTGATTGGTATACGTTTGAGGGGACATACATACATACATACATACATACATACAAACGGACAAGCACTGTTCTAGACGGCTCTGTCCGATGGGCTACGCCGTAAAAATCTCTCCGATTGCTGGAGATTTTCAATGTACGTCTCGCGTTGTCCGTCCACGGTCATCCTCCGGACGTCGTTTCATCCATCGCTATTGATCCGGTGACTGGCATCGATTTGAACGTACTCCCTATTTGTGACCGCACATTTATCACTTTTATCTCTCCTTTTCGGAAACCTTCGCATCTTACCGAGGCGTGCGACATGCGTTAGTATCCATCACGATCGTAGCCAGAAGTTCTCCGATTGTAGCCAGGTCCCTCACCTCCTTCATGAACAATCGGTCTCAATTTACAAGTACATTCTTTAAAATCCCCTCCATCAATTTGCTCCGCTTATTACTCGATTCTCCAAAACTTGAAAGTGCTCTCCCCGGTTTGCTGACGACTTCCATCCTTTCAAAATAACATGTCGCCAATTAGAAAGAAAACACAATAAATCTGAAGTTCTTGCTGGCGACCTAAACTTTCACAACTACAATACACTCAATCTCTTGCAAAAGCAAAAGCCTTGTATCGAAAACAACTCCTCGAATACCAAAGCCTTGTTTTCTGGTCAATAGTAAACTTTTAAAAACACTGTGGCTAAAACTCCCTCAACTGACTTTTGTGCATACATGATCGAGGCTCGTGGAAGAGAGACAACAGAGAAATGACCCTGATCTCATGTATGAGTTTAATGGCTGCCATTCATTGTTGGAAGAGCATGGGAATCATGTCCATGATCGAATGACTTGGTATCAAACTGAACTGATAAATCTGAGATCAAGCCATTGGAGAAAAGGAAGGATTTGACTGCAATGACAGAGTCCAAGTCCAGCAGGGAGGAAGTGCCACTGGGAAAAATCCAGACTGGATTAGGTTTACTGATTGGTTTGGGGTTAAGCCAATGGAGTCACAGAAGTCATTTGCTGCAATTCCATGGCTGGTTGAAGAGGTACCAACAGCAATCCAATTGGCATGGTGATGGTTGAAATCATCACATATAAGGAAGAGAGAGTTGGGATGGGGAAGAGCTACAGACTGACAGACTCACCTCATAGCTGTCCAGCCTGGGTGTGAATCCCGACCCGGATGTAAACTGTCATCCCGGTGTTTTGCAGGTGGGGTGAATCATCAGTGTGTGCCATCCCTCGGATGAACATGAATCTGGGCGACGCAGTTGGTGGGTGTTAAATATCCCACGGTGTCCTTCGTAAAGAGTAGGCAAACTATCTCCAGCGCCATAGCCAAGTTACAAATTCTGTCTTAACCTCAGACGAATGTCAGGCGTAGCCATCCGGTTTGTGAAAGACTTGGTCAAGCTTCCTCCGGCCAACCCCACAAAAGAAGAAAAACAATAAAGGGATATCCATGATTAGCATCCTTGCGATTGAAGACACTTCTTAAAAGAAAGAAACAACAACCCATCTTTACCCATCTTTTTGGAGTTGCTTTCTCTTGTCGAGATTAGACCTCTCACTCCTCCTTCTCCTCTTCTCCCTTTACCTTTTATTACCTCTGATTTGGATGGAGGTGATGTTTTCACCCCCGGCAGTCTGTTGACCAGGACATCTCAGAAGGTTATGGACGGATTTGGTCGAAACTTGGTGGACAGATTGGGTTTGTGACAAAGAATAACCGATTCGATTTTGGCCTCGACTGATGTTTGACGAAGTAGATTCGAGCAGGAAATGGTAATTTGTTCAGAGTGCGGGCGATAGCTTGCCTACTCCTCGTGCAGGATACCGTGGGGTATTTAACATCTACCAATAAATGCGTGCAGAAGAGGCGCACAGTTTAACGTCCATTTGAGGGACAACACAGACATTGATGAATCTCCCTGCCTGCCAAACACTGATGGCAATTTGTTTTATTTATTTATTTATTTGCTCCGGTAAGGCCCAAAACGTCAATTTTTTTTCCTTTTATTCAAGGCGGATCAACCACAATGTAATTATTAGTTTATAGCGAGGTTGAGATTTGAAGATTTGAACCTAGGGTGGATACCTCTAGAAACACGTTTTGATGCCATTTTTCCCCACAGAGTAGGGGTTGGCCTTTTTGGAGGACCATGGTCCCCTTTTTGAAGCAATGTTTTATGGCCAGATGCCCTTCCTGCTGCCAACCCTGTTAGTCGCCCCTTGCGACACGCAGGGAATTACCAGTGAACAGGTACTCAATTTGTGGACCTCTGAAGGATGACAAGCTGAGTCAACCCCCCAGGCGTTAATTCAGCGATCGACCGGGATTCGAACCCAGCATCCTTGGATCCCAAGCCGGCACCCTAATCGCTAAGCCAACACCAGGCTGTTGTGGATAGCTCTAGCGTCGAGACTATCCTCATGTAGGCCATTTTATTTCTAAATAATATGTATATTTAATCTATTGATTGATAACGTCAGTGTTAATGGAAGTGGATGAAATGCATTTTCAAAACAAAAAAAATTATATTTCCTGACAAAGGCAACCTCCTTCAAACTAATTTAGAAAAAAAAGAAAAAAAAGAAGAAAATAAAGAAAAGAACCCCCTGTGTCTGCTCAGCTCTCTTCCTGGAAACAGGAAAAAGGTTGAAAATTCTGAATCTCCAGCGAAGTAACAATTTCCTGCCTTATTCTCAAATGCGGCCATAATCATAATGGTGGGAAATAGCGTGTGTTAATCTGCAGTACTTTGCATGAAAGGCATTAGGAGTGGAGGGATACAGAATGTACTTTAATAGCGGTGCCTAATGCACTGATTGTCTGGAGTGGACGATGTGGTTTCGAGAAGAGTCTGTGTTGGTCCGTTTTTCCCATCTGAATGGTTATGAGCAGTTTAGCTTCCCTTTCCTCCAAACACCCAATCAACACTTCCTGCTGAGAACCAGTCTAATCCTGAATGCTCGACACAGGGAGGATGTACTGTCTAACACAAGCTGCTACGCCGCCAGGCCACCCATTGACCAAACTGTGGTGCCCATCAATTTGGGGTCTCACTCCCCCGATTCAACTCCCTGTGCCTTCGCACAATTTCTGGGCTGAGTCGTGTGGCTCTCCCAGCAGGTCTACCCACCTGCACACCTCCACCACTGCAGTTGCCCCCGAGCTTACCTGCTCCTTACCTAACCTATCTACCTGGGGAAGGCCCTCCTTGGCACTTACCCCTTCGGTGCCCTCCCGGGCACATGAGCCTGAGCCTCTATCTACATTCCAGGCAGATGCAGCTTGCATCTATCTACATTCTACGCAGATGTCCAGATTGTCCAGGCAGATGCAGCTTGCATCTATCTACATTCTACGCAGATGTCCAGATTGTCCAGGCAGATGCAGCTTGCATCTATCTACATTCTACGCAGATGTCCAGATTGTCCAGGCAGATGCAGCTTGCATCTATCTACATTCTACGCAGATGTCCAAATTGTCCAGGCAGATGCAGCTTGCATCTATCTACATTCTACGCAGATGTCCAGATTGTCCAGGCAGATGCAGCTTGCATCTATCTACATTGTACGACCTCCTTTTATACAAACTTATATCCTCTTCATGCTGAACCAATTGGCAAGAAAAATACATTGCAGAGCTTTGACCGAGTCATCAAGATCAAATGAACGTTGCTCCTTGGATCTTCCGAAATAACTTTTCAGTAACAGAGAAATATTTGTGCCTTCCTGTCTGTGTGCGTCTTCTTCTCTTTTTTTTTTTGCAGGGCAGGTGCACACATCTAGAGCGAAAGTAGCGTGTGATGTGGCTTACCACTCGTTGCTTTCAGATACGGCCACCGGATAGCTCTGTGAGCGAATATTAGGCCAGGTGTGTAAGCACTTCCTTCCGGTACATGGCCTCTATCCTTGCGAAGACTTTCACACTACCTCCTAGTGGTTCACCATGGTAGTGGTGCTCTTGAGGGCATTGTAGGAAAAAAAGTCTGGAGGATCTCAGAGTAGGTTGGTACCCTGGAGGTGTAGTGTGCATGGCCCTCCATTGTGAGGACTTCCTGTGACCCTCACCAATCCATCCAGGATAGGTGGAGCTCTTAGTCAGGTTCACTATGTCAATAAATTATATTTCGTTCAAAATCATGGTAGATTAGCAAACCTATACATTTTTGGAAAGGTTATAGCATAAGGAAACTAAAAATCAATGTTTACATTTGGAGAGATACCTGTATGGCGGCCATTTTGGATTTTCAACATGGCCACTGTAAAATACATATTTTGTTCTATTTCTGCCTCTAATTACCCTAAAAACTTTTTAAAATATACTAAACCTATATTTTCAGGGACAAGGAATCCAATGAAAGTATCAAATTAGTGCTATGGGGAATGGTAAGACACGAATCAAAGGTTTTGAATTGCAAAATACTGTCTTTATATTCGCGATAAGTTGCATAATCAAATACATGTTATCATTTTGTACAGGCAGTTAATAACATCAAAATGTGTCACAATAATTCATATCACCAAACCAGTGCCGGATTAAGCCTCGGCTGGCCCTAAGGCACATTTTGAAATTTTAGAGAATGGCCTGAACAATTTAAATTAGATCTCGGGCTCATGGAAATGGACCCCAGACAAAAGATGAACTGATTCATGAACAAAATATTTAATACAAAAAAAGACAAATATTTAATGTAAAAAGAAACTACATTCAAACTAGTTTAGTCTATACAATTTGCAGTGTATGAATATATGCATGACAAAACACGCACAGATTTGGCACTTTGCTTTACAGTTTACTAGACCTTAGATTGTAACCTTGTGCGCGTTTACAACTTTTTGTGGCCTGAATTTTTGGCTGGCCCTAAGGCACATGCCTTGTCTGCCTAATGGTTAATCCGGCACTGCACCAAACATACACAGGCAGTCAGCAAAATCATATATACACGTGCAGTCAGTATAACTTCACATCTACACAGGCAGTCAATGACAAAATATACACAGGCAGTCAATGGCATCAAACATACTCGATTACAGAATATGCCATTTAGAGTTCGCCATCACCGTCCTGTGTGTCGTATCCGACAATATAGTCCGCATCGTTTTCACAGTCCGTTCCACACAAGCAAAGGTCGGTCAATTTGATTGGCAAATCGAATTGGTCGAATGGTCGATCGAAGCGATTGGTCGAATGGTCGAATGGAATTGGTCGATTGATCGAATTGGTCGAATTGGTCGAATCGAATTGGTCGGAATTGGCAAATGTAAACATTGATTTTCAGATTTTCTATGTAATAACGTTTCCAAAAATGTATAGGTTTGCTAATCTACCATGATTTTGAACGAAAAAACATAGTGAACCTGACTATCTTTAACCTTGGTAGGCAGTCCACCTAGGAGAAGGAAACTCTGATTGCAAATCCCCCTGCTACCTTCCACGGTATGTCTCTTTAGGCCAAGGCGAGGTCCACAGCTGATTCTGTGGTGGCAGCAGGAAGGGCATCCGGCCACAAATAATCATGTCCCAAATAATTAATATGCCTTTTGGAGAAACGAGGACCTGAGTTTTGTGCTTCCTCATCTGAGCTACCTGTCTACCTTCGTTTGACCATTGTTGATGACAAGCACACTCACTGTGATGTCTACAAATAATTGTTTGACGAACTCAACCTATTTATTCCATCTCCGGAGTATTTATATTTTTGGAGCAGCAGTGCCTCTTCATTAGGAGAAGAATTGTGACTCCGGGATGGTATTGGATGAGATTGCTAGATCTACAGAAGGGCTTCATCATTTCCCAGGGTCTCCATACAAACTGAAGCTTTGCCACCAAAAGAATTGCACTGGACGTTTTGTGATCAACTCAAGATTGGAAAGCGCGTTGTCAAGGTTGGCCGGAAAGGTTGATGGATGACAGTGCATGCCTGCAAGTAGGCCCGAGGCTTGGGCTCAAATGGCACACCATAGCCCCCAAAGTAGCTGTAACATTTGCAGGCCAAAGCCTCAACAGGCTATCATGCCTCTCTCTAGGAGGTAAAAATCTGCTTATACATTCCAGGTCACGAGTACAAGCCTCGCACAGCCGAGTTAAAGCGCCTAAGGCATTGCTCGCCACAAAAGTTCTGGGATTGAAAATTTTGCTCTTTCTCCATCGGGATCTCACAATGTCCTCCTCGGAATGCAAAATTGTCCAGCAACTTTTACATTTTGAATCCCCGAGACCCGATGATCCTAGTCAGAGGATAACTCAATAAACGCATTGCTAAGTTGTCCCTCCTGTCGCAGAATAAGGAGCCCATGATGTATAAATGCTCTACAACAGTGGCTTGTGTTGCATATGACATCTCATTCGTTGTTTCAGCACAACCTCAACTAGAAAGCATCTGAAAATGCAAAGCCTGTCCGCGTCACTTTGTATTCAGACGTTTTCTTCTTCTTCCATATGCGAAAAATAACGAAAACAGTTGAGAAAAAATACAAAATGAAAATTGATGATTTTGTGCAACCTTGACCCTTGCAACCTTTTCTTTTTTAATCTAAAAAAAAACAATCAACACCTGCCTTTTTGATTAGTGAACCAATTCAGTGACCTGATATGTAAATTCATTAAATTGCAGGTCAATTGGATGAAAATTGATGATTTTGTGCAACCTTGACCCTTGCAACCTTTTCTTTTTTAATCTAAAAAAAAACAATCAACACCTGCCTTTTTGATTAGTGAACCAATTCAGTGACCTGATATGTAAATTCATTAAATTGCAGGTCAATTGGATGAAAATTGATGATTTTGTGCAACCTTGACCCTTGCAACCTTTTCTTTTTTAATCTAAAAAAAACAATCAACACCTGCCTTTTTGATTAGTGAACCAATTCAGTGACCTGATATGTAAATTCATTAAATTGCAGGTCAATTGGATGAAAATTGATGATTTTGTGCAACCTTGACCCTTGCAACCTTTTCTTTTTTAATCTAAAAAAAAACAATCAACACCTGCCTTTTTGATTAATGAACCAATTCAGTGACCTGATATGTAAATTCATTAAATTGCAGGTCAATTGGATGAAAATTGATGATTTTGTGCAACCTTGACCCTTGCAACCTTTTCTTTTTTAATCTAAAAAAAACAATCAACACCTGCCTTTTTGATTAGTGAACCAATTCAGTGACCTGATATGTAAATTCATTAAATTTCAGGTCAATTGGATGAAAATTGATGATTTTAAGTGATGCTGACCTTTGACCTTTTGACAAAATTATTAATTTCCCTTCATATTATCATAATAAAGCTTTGGTAAAAATTTGATGACAAAACTCAAATGGTAAAGAAGTTACGGCTCGGACACGGACACGGACACGCACACGCACACACACACACACACACACACACACACACACACACACACACACACACACACACACACACACACACACACACAAGTGATTACAAAACCGCGTCTGCTGCTGTGCAATGGACGAGCTAACTAGCACGTCACTCGGTGGAGCTCATACCTCCACCAGGCCGAACACTTTATGTTTATTATCCCATTGATAGGTTGGATCTGAATCCACACCATTCGTTCTTGTCACACACCAAAATCGAATCGGCTTGTTCTTGTCACCTACCCAACTCATCCATCAAGTTTTGTCATGATCCGTCCATAACTTTTTGAAATATCGTGTTATATATATAGAGATCGTTTTGGCCCCATCACTCAATGGTGAAGAATCAAGAATCACTTTAAAATTTTTAGTGCGCAGTTCCGGATGTGGACTTTCATTGAAATCCAATCAATTCATTATTGTCACATACGCAACCCATCCACTAAAGTTCATGAGAATGAGTCCTTAACCTTTTGAGATATCCTGCTCAAAGACACAGACAGGGATGAAAACATAACCTCCCAAAGCTGGAAAACTGAATTAAACTTGTATAACCCCCCATCTTGTTTTTTTTTTCTCTTTGCTCATTTAATTTATTCTGCCCTTACAAAAATCTCCTAGATTTTTTCCGAGATCTGATTGAAGAAATAAATAAATCTGATCATCCATGTTCGGGTGATGTAGCGTAATCGTAACATAGAAAACATGATGATATTTCTTTATGGATTTGCCTAGTATAGTATACTTATCTTAGAATACAATGACATAATAATCCTTAATTAAATCCTGAGCGTTTGGACATTCATTACCGCTGAAAACCTCCCTTTGAGATGATGATTAAACCAATGAACATAAAAGAGAGGATAAATAAAGATAGCAATCAATGAGGGTTTGCCCCAAGGCTGGAACTCAGGTAGTGACATAGTGACAATTTCTTTTATACTTTTTTGTGTTGTTTCCTTCCGGGTGTTTGTGTTTTTGTGTCTGCATTTTTACCACATTTGCCATTTTTGCCACATTTGCCATTTTTGCCACATTTGCTATTTTTGCCACATTTGCCATTTTTGCCACATTTGCTATTTTTGCCACAATTGCTATTTTTGCCACATTTGCCATTTTTGCCACATTTGCTATTTTTGCCACATTTGCCATTTTTACCACATTTGCCATTTTTGCCACATTTGCTATTTTTGCCACATTTGCTATTTTTGCCACATTTGCCATTTTTGCCACATTTGCTATTTTTGCCACATTTGCCATTTTTACCACATTTGCCATTTTTGCCACATTTGCTATTTTTGCCACATTTGCTATTTTTGCCACATTTGCCATTTTTCCCACATTTGCTATTTTTGCCACATTTGCTATTTTTGCCACATTTGCCATTTTTGCCACATTTGCTATTTTTGCCACATTTGCCATTTTTTCCACATTTGCTATTTTTGCCACATTTGCTATTTTTGCCACATTTGCTATTTTTGCCACATTTGCCATTTTTGCCACATTTGCTATTTTTGCCACATTTGCTATTTTTGCCACATTTGCTATTTTTGCCACATTTGCTATTTTTGCCACATTTGCCATTTTTGCCACATTTGCTATTTTTGCCACATTTGCTATTTTTGCCACATTTGCTATTTTTGCCACATTTGCTATTTTTGCCACATTTGCTATTTTTGCCACATTTGCTATTTTTGCCACATTTGCCATTTTTGCCACATTTGCCATTTTTGCCACATTTGCCATTTTCGCCACATTTGCCATTTTTGCCACATTTGCCATTTTTGCCACATTTGCCATTTTTGCCACATTTGCCATTTTTGCCACATTTGTGCATCCGTTAGTGCTGCTTGTGTGCTCCCATTTTAGCTTTCTCTCACGTAAAAGATTGCCAGCCGGCACAGCTACGTGGGACCAACCTTGGGCCTGGGTTTGCAACATGGCCGTCGATCACGACACACCTTCGTTGGCCTGGTGGATGCCGATGCCGTTTGGCAAACATCTTGCGTTCATCTGCAAATGACGGATCGATGTTTGACCAATGATCAAATGGACGGTGGACAATAGATTGGTCACTTTTGGGCCAACGTAGTTGTGCCAGCTGGATGTAGCCACAGTGGTGTAATCTATATTATAATAGCCGTAGATGATTCTGTCTGTCTGTCTGTTGGGCGTCTGTCCGGCGTGTGGCTTACTCGGTTTGCAGAGTAGCTCCACCCATAGCTCCACCCATTCTGGGAGAGGCTTCGCTTCATATAAACAAATATCCACCATTTTATTAACTCGCATAGCTTTGAGGCCTGTTTTGTAGGCCCGTGGTGTCTTCCTCTCTCTCCCAGTTTTATTTCAAATCAAATTCGATATATCATTTCATTTTTCACAGTCGCTAACATAGTTTTAGACTCGGTTGAAAAAAAACAGGAAGAAAATCCGATGAAAGTTGCCCTTTATAGAACGAAATGAATTCTCAAAGGCCTGTAACTTCAAGGCCATTGAGTCTCTCTCACGCCTTTATCTCCAATCTAACTCACCATCTGATTTCATTTTTATCGATGGTTTTGCACTCGGTGTCAGCAATGCGGGAAAATGCAGAGATATATTTTTAAAAATACACCATATCACCGCCCACCGCCCAACCGCCCAATATGTATCATACACCGCCCAACATGTATCATACACCGCCCAACATGTATCATACACCGCCCAACATGACACAGACGGCAACATGTCGACATTATCGCTTTTTCTTTAAACCGAGTGAACCGAGCCGAACCGAATACACCGAGTGAATTCACCGAGCGAATTTCATCCAATTCCACCGAGTTTCATGAAACCGAGAGATATTTCTTCGTTTTTATTTTATTAGTTACCAGCAGAAGTACCCAGCGTTGCCGGGCGGGGGAGGGGGGAAGGGCACGTACACTTTAAACATGTATATACATGTGGGATGTGGGATATATACATGTGGGACATGTGTACGTGTGTGTGTGTGTGTGTGTGTGTGTGTGTGTGTGTGTGTGTGTACACGTGTGTGTGTGTGTGTGTGTGTGTGTGTGCGTGTGTGCGCGTGCATATGTGTGTGCGCGTGCATATGTGTGTGTGTGTGTGTGTATATATGTGTGTGTATGACTGTGTATGTAGGCTAACCCCCGCTCTAGCAGGGAAAATGGCCTTAAAATGCATGTTGTTGTTGTATGTGTATATATATGTCTGTGTATGTGTGTATATGTGTCTGTACGTGTGTGTGTCTGTTTTTGTGTATATGTGTGTGTGTGTGTGTGTGTGTGTGTGTGTGTGTGTGTGTGTGTGTGTGTGTGTGTGTGTGTGTGTGTGTGTGTGTGTATAATGTGCATATATGTGTATATGTGGATACATATGTGTATACATATTTGCATATGTGCATATGTGTATATGTGTCTGTACGTGTGTGTGTGTGTGTGTGTGTGCATGTGTATCGATGTACGTGTGTGTGTGTATGTGTTTATGTGTGTGGGTGTATGTGTGTGTGTGTGTGTGTGTGTGTGTGTGTGTGTGTGTGTGTGTGTGTGTATATGTAAACATGGGCCGGTGTGTGTGTAAAGTGTGAGGAGGTATTGGAGAGGAAAATGCAGAGATGTATTTTTTTAAATCGCGCCATGATGATAAACGAAAATACACCGCCTAAAATAACAGTCGACATATATTTAAAATTCGTCACACACATCCATGCCCGTGGGATTCCCACGGGTGGGAATCCCACGGGCATGGATGTGTGTGACATTTCGACATATTGAGTTAGATGCTGCGCCTGCACATTCAGTTATATAAAATGGTTACTGGCAATTGATCACATCCACAAATGATGTAATCCACACAATTTATGTACTTTACATAACGTTAATAGGAATACATGCCCGTGTAGATGGGAATGACATATAATTCACCGAAAACGTTGAAGCAACCGCATAATATTACGGTGATGTTTAACTCTGAGTGAGAATAGTTGTAAATTTTAAAAACTTTCTTCTGATATTTGTGATTTATTTCAAACAAACTGTATTTCCCATCTACACGGGCATGTATTCCTATTAACGTTATGTAAAGTACATAAATTGTGTGGATTACATCATTTGTGGATGTGATCAATTGCCAGTAACCATTTTATATAACTGAATGTGCAGGTGCAGCATCTAACTCAATATGTCGAAATGTCACACACATCCATGCCCGTGGGAATCCCACGGGTGACCCCGCTAGTAAGTTATAATGCCTTCCTCCAGCTGTTAATTGGGCTCTTTAATGCAGATTCAATAAAAGGCATCTTTGCTTATTTAAGGTGGTATAGGTTGGCCAAGACACTCAGGATGATACCAACCACCTGTCCCTGAGGGGCCTTTAGTGGAACATTGATTATGTGTCAAGCTCTTGGAGCAGAATGCTGCATGGGAGATTTTGCGGGCTGTTGGGGGTTCTATATCTGCCTTATGGGTCGTGTTCCTGGTTCCCAGTGCCTACTAGAGGGCACCATTAGAGTCGGTGTTCCCACAGACTTGTCGTCAGAGAGATAGAGGGCACAACCTGGGTGTAGCGCCCTGGGAGGATGCCTCCTCACCTGGCGCATAATCCCGTGCCCCCTTCTCTGCTAGTCTTGACTGAAGCCCCACTGAGCACGGGATTCTGGGAAGCCCTTCCGAGGGCACTAGTTTGCACTGTTGGTGTCATTTCGAACGCCCCTGGTTGGTCTGAAAAATTCCCTGAAGCCCCTCGCCCCCTCTTTATTTTACAGTGAGCCAATCATCTGTGGCATCCCAATCCCGATTATATTTCCCATCTTTCTTTGCTTTTAACCCGAGTCCCCTCTTTATTTTTGATTGCCTTTCCCTTATGGTATTTTTTTTTATTTTTAAGTTTTTTTTTTTTTCAAATCTTTCTGTACATCTATACTATGTATCATACAATTTTTAGCAATTGTTATTGCTGAAGGCCACATCACACTAACGTAGATAATTATCATATTTTATTTCTTTAATCAAAATGCATTAAAAGATTTTTTGGAGATTTTGGAGATTTTTGTAAGGGCAGAAAAATTTATATGAGGGAAGAGAAAAATAAAACAAGACAAGTACAGATACATTCAAAGTACACCGCCCCCATGCCAAATAATTAAATATCCTACAGCGCGGCATTGCCGGGGCGCCTCCGGCGCCCGGCAATACCGCAGTGCAGCTCATTGAGGCTGCATTGGGAGGGAGAGGTGTACACTAATTGATTGATTAATTGTATAATTAAAATCAATAAAAGATTATCACAAAATATTTTCATAATCAATTGGCTAATAGCATAATTAAACCACTAGTGCTTCATCCGAAGATGTATCTTTTAGAAATTTAATTAAATAAGTCATTTATAAAAAATTAAATAATTAATTGATTACTCAATAAATAATTAATCGATTAATCAATAAATAATTAATAGATGAAATGATTAATCAATAAATCAAAAATATCCTTGATAGCCACATCACTTGGTCACTGTCATGTCCAAATATTAGCTTCCCAGCTCAAAAGGTGCCTGAGATATTGGCCAAATGAGAAAGAAAATAAATAAATGATGAATAATGAAAATAAATAAATAATAATCATTAAAAAATTAAATTATTAATCAATTCGGTCACAGAACACAGAAACCACCACCATTTCATCAGAATCTGTAACTGATTATTTTTATTTTTTTTTAGTAATTAATCGAATTATTAAATAATTAATCGATTAATTGATTGATCAATAAATCAAAAATATCCTTGATAGCCACATCACTTGGTCACTCATGTCCAAATATTAGCTTCCGAGCTCAAAAGGTGCCTGAGATATTGGCCAAATGAGAAAGAAAATAAATAAATGATTAATAATGAAAATAAATAAATAATAATCATAAAAAAATTAAATTATTAATCAATTTGGTCAGAGAACACATAAACTACCACTATTTCATCAGAATCTGTAACTTTAACAAAAAAAAATTTTTTTGTCATTAATCGAATAATTAAATAATTAATCGATTAATAGATTAATTAATAAATCAAAAATAGCCTTTGCAGCCAAATCACCTGGTCATTGGCATGTCCAAATAACAGCTTCCTAACTCAAAAGGTGCCTGAGTTAATGGTCAGAAGAGAAAGGAAATTTGATTAATTAAATAAGTACTTAATTAATCGCTAATAATTAAATAACTCCTCAATTTATTGATTAATCAAAAAAAAAAAATACCGTTTTTGAGAAAGGACTTGCTCACTCTTGTGCCGAAATTTCAGCTTCCTAGCTCAAAGGATGGCTGAGATATCGTCCGGACAACCAAGAAAGAAAACAAACAAGTACACATACATTCAAAGTACACCGCCCCATGCCAAATAATTAAATATGCTGCAGCGCGGCATTGCCGGGGCGCCTCAGGCGCCCGGCAATACCGCAGTGCAGCTCATTGAGGCTGCATTGGGAGGGAGAGGTGTACACTAATTGATTGATTAATTGTATAATTAAAATCAATAAAAGATTATCACAAAATATTTTCATAATCAATTGGCTAATCGCATAACTAAACCACTAGTGCTTCATCCGAAGATGTATCTTTTAGAAATGTAATTAAATAAGTCATTTATAAAAAATTAAATAATTAATTGATTACTCAATAAATAATTAATCGATTAATAAATAAATAATTAATAGATGAAATGATTAATCAATAAATCAAAAATATCCTTGATAGCCACGTCACTTGGTCACTCATGTCCAAATATTAGCTTCCCAGCTCAAAAGGTGCCTGAGATATTGGCCAAATGAGAAAGAAAATAAATAAATGATTAATAATGAAAATAAATAAATAATAATCATAAAAAAATTAAATTATTAATCAATTTGGTCAGAGAACACATAAACTACCACTATTTCATCAGAATCTGTAACTTTAAAAAAAAAAAATTTTTTGTCATTAATCGAATAATTAAATAATTAATCGATTAATTGATTAATTAATAAATCAAAAATATCCTTTGCAGCCAAATCACCTGGTCATTGGCATGTCCAAATATCAGCTTCCTAACTCAAAAGGTGCCTGAGTTAATAATGGTCAGAAGAGAAATGAAATTTAATTAATTAAATAAGTACTTAATTAAACGCTAATAATTAAATAACTCCTCAATTAATTGATTAATCAAAAAACAAAAAATACCGTATTTGACAAAGGACTTGCTCACTATTGTGCCGAAATTTCAGCTTCCTAGCTCAAAGGATGGCTGAGATATCGTCCGGACAACCAAGAAAGAAAACAAGAAACCAGAGTGAAAACTGAGTACTCTCTTTCAGCGTGCGTCACTGCCGAGCCCCCTTTGGTGCCCGGCAATGACGATTTGCAATGCCTGGAGATGGCATAGGAAAGGAGCGGTGTACAACAAACAAGAAACCAGAGTGAAAACTGAGTACTCTCTTTCAGCGTGCGTCACTGCCGAGCCCCCTTTGGTGCCCGGCAATGACGATTTGCAATGCCTGGAGATGGCATAGGAAAGGAGCGGTGTACAACAAACAAGAAACCAGAGTGAAAACTGAGTACTCTCTTTCAGCGTGCGTCACTGCCAAGCCCCCTTCGGTGCCCGGCAATGACGATTTGCAATGCCTGGAGGTGGCATAGGAAAGGAGCGGTGTACAACAAACAAGAAAGCAAGAAACCAGAGTGAAAACTGAGTACTCTCTTTCAGCGTGCGTCACTGCCGAGCCCCCTTCGGTGCCCGGCAATGACGATTTGCAATGCCTGGAGACGGCATAGGAAAGGTGCGGTGTACAACAAGTCAGGAGACGACGATGGTTCACGAGCGAGCGATATTCAATGACAAAGGACGGACTATGACCGAAACAGGCCCAGACAGGTCAGGCCGGGAAATGTCAAAACGAAGGTTACTGATCTTGAAATGAGATAGATAATGATGTATAATCAGTTATGAGGTTAGTTAGCTGCACAATACCGAAAATTCGGTTTGATTCCGACAACTTTGAATCTTTGACCTTTGTGACCTTCAAACGTCGAAGATTCTGAAATTTGTTGGAAAACTTGTATTTCATGATGTATGTGATAATATAAGATCATGTACGACATTTCACCCTATCAGAAGGCGAACAATGTAATAAAACCATCAAAAATCGACTTTTCTAAATTTCGTGACCTTGTGACCTTGGCCTTGGGGCGAAAATGAAAAATCGTGCTCCGTGGGGATAGACACATGACATTGGCCTAACCAAATACCGAAACCCCTGTCAGATTCCACCAACTCCCTCGGAGAAGATGTAGCTTGAACTCGATTACCCCCTAAAAAGACATCTTTTTCGGGCGTGGCTCCGCCCACAATGGGCGCAATACGCCCACTCCAGGCAGGACACAACTAGATCATGATATCAACCTCCCACCCAAGTTTCATCAAGATAGAATGATATCATCGGGTAGTTATGCTGCGGACAGACACACAGACAGACACACAGACAGACACACACCCATGACGAATGTAGTGGTCACTGTTTGATAACTCGTGAACCAATAGGAGTCATACAAGTTCAATAAAGTTTTACAGCTTTGGGAGTAATGCTTCATTAAATGTGTTTGCTCACATGTACAAGTTTATGATAACTCAATCATATCGTCCTGCACTTCTCTGCACATTTTGTCTGTGATTGATTCTGGTTGAGTTTGAAGTTTATCTATTGAGGTTTTTTTTTTAACTAGAACTATCAACCACACTTAGTGTTGTAATGGCTCGGGCATCCACTTCGAGAATGGGAGGTCGGCAGTTGAAACCCCGACCGAGTCATACCAGACTTTAAAAATGATGCGTGCTGCTTTCCTACTTGAAATTCAGCATTTAAAAGGTTAAGAGCATGGACAAACCCCACAGGTTGGTATCCATGGGGAGGAGGAAATTCCTCCTGATGAAATGCCCCGCTGAGTGCGGTGAGAAAGGCGAACCCATTGTTGTGAGTTGTGACGTCGCTGATACCCAGAGTGCCCCGGGAAATGACTGCACTTCCCCCAAGCTCAGTGGCTGTTTGTCTCGTCACACATTCTCGTGTTTTGTCCCTATGTATGTGTGTGTGTGTGTGTGTGTGTGTGTGTGTGTGTGTGTGTGTGTGTGTGTGTGTGTGTGTGTGTGTGTGTGTATGGCAGCTCCACTACGGATCATATATACAGTCGTGGCCAAAAATATTGGCACTCTTGCACTTTTTTCAAATAATGCACCATTTCTTCCAGAAAATTGTTGAAATTAAAAAATCTTTTGGTATCCACAAATGTATTTCTTTGGTTTGTTACGGAGCAAAACAAAAAAAGTGGAAAAATTACTAAATCTTAGCTTCTTCCACACAGAAATCCTAAAATGGCCCAGAAAATATTATTGGCACCTTTTAGAAATTGTTAGAAATAATTAAATTTCAAGCAGGTGATTCTCCTTTACTTTGGAATTGAACTCACCTGTGGTGAGTTTGTATGTACCTGCAATATAAAAATCACTCATTCAACCAGTTTGAATAGAGAAAATGAGTCATTCTGCTGTTTTGTGTCACTGTGTGTACAGCAATGAGCATGGAGAAAATAAAGAAAACCAGAGAATTGTCTGAGGATGTCAGACAAGAGATTGTAGCTAAGCACGGACAATATCAAGGATACAAGTCCATCTCCAGAGACTTTGATGTTCCTGTGTCCACCGTACTCTATGTTATCAGGAAGTTTAAGGCCCATGGCACTCTAGCCAACCTCCCTGGGCATGACCGCAAGAGAAAACCTGATCGAAAATTGCAGCGAAAGATTGTTCGAATGGTGGAGAAAGCACCTCGATCAACTGCCAAACAGATTCAAGCTGACCTTCGGATACAAGGTACGACAGTTTCAACTCACACCATCCGCAACCAACTCAATGAAAGGGGGTTATATGGTAGGAGACCCAGGAGGACCCCACTGCTGAGAGAGAGAGAGACATTATAAAGCCCGACTGGAGTTTTCCAAACCACACCTGAACAAGCCAAAATCCTTCTGGGAGAATGTCCTGTGGACAGGTAAGACCAAATTAGAGCTTTTTGGTAAAACACATCATCTCTATGTTTACAGAAAACAAAATGAAGCCTTCAAAGAAAAGAACATGTTCCCTGCAGTCAAACATGGAGGAGGTTCAGTGATGTTTTGGGGTTGCTGTGCCACCTCTGGCACTGGGTGCCTTGAATGTGTGCATGGCATCATTAAATCAAGAGATTATCAAGGCATTTTGGAGCGCAATGTTCAACCCAGTGTTAGAAAGCTGGGTCTCCATCGAAGGTCACGGGTCTTGCAGCAGGACAATTATTTGCGTTATTTGATGCGATTTTCCACAATGGCCTCTCATGGACGAATTTAAGTATATAATCAAAGTTCTGATATTTTAAAAAGAGAGTGGTAAATCTATATGGTGTTACAGATTACATAAGATAAAGGTTACTTTGTTCGCCGCTGTCATGTCTGGCCACGTGGCGTATATAAAGCCTCACAAAATAATGCCATAAAAGCATGTCGTTCCTTATCAAGCGATGTTTGTAAGCCATGGCAATACAGTCACAAGCGGTGTAACTGAATTTTATCACAGCGGACGTCGTTTTTGAAATTAAAATTACAAATGTTACGGTGATAAAATAAATGTGTTATTCTTCAACCATTTTGTTGGAGTGCTTGTTTGTGTGCTTAAGCCACTTGGCTTCCATGGTGATACGGCATCTTGGTACAGTATTCCATGGGGACATCCCAGGAGTTAGGAAAGCAAAATATATGAGAGGATTAAAAGCAACGGGACAAGCATGATGTCCGAGAAGTATGCACACTCACTCTAAGCCATCTGGCCTGGGTTTGAATCCTGACCAAGCTATAAACTATCATCCTGGTGTTTCACAGGCAGAGGTGATTCAATGTGTGTGCCATCCTCTAGATTGACGTTAAACTCTGTTACATCTGCTGCATTTTCAACCCCCACAACCCTCACCCCATCCTCACTTTCCCCTCCCCCTCCACACTCTTCCCTCTCCCCCTTCTCTACCTCTCTCCTCCTCCTCCTCATCCTCACACTCCCTCTCTCTTTCCCTCACTCCCACTCCCTTCCTTGCACCACTCATCCCTCCCTGAGTGTACAATATAGCGACATATGGGGAGGCTTTGCTCTCACCCACTACCTCCTTTGTCCTCCCCTCCATTCCTCCCCGACCTCTCTACCACCCCTCCCCTCCTCTCCTTCCTCCCCAAGTTAAATAAACAACAACCTTGTATTATAGACGTTTCAATATGTGCATAAACATTATTCTTTATAAACAGTTTGCAATCGTCATATGACAGGTAAAAAAATGCCCTATATTTTGGAAAACATGTTAATACGGCAAACGGTTTGAAAATGAGGTGTTATTAAATTTGAAACGTCGCCTGAGACCGTCTGCTTGAAACGTCGCCTGAGACCGCCTGAGGTCTGCTTTGCTTATTTGTTCAAATTTGCAGAGTACATCTAGTTTTTTTTACTTTCTGGTTGGAAGCACCTTCTTTCTTTAAAAATGTATAATCCCAACTGCCCCAATTCTTTACCAATATACAGACTTGGCATTTAATATGGAATTTTTTTTTTTTCTTGACTTGGGTTTACTTTCTTAACTCAGTATATAAATCTGGTGAGTTTATTTTACACTTTGGTGATTTATTTGTTAAAACAACCATGTCACTGATTGTCTGTCGCAGCAAGAAGTCAACAACAAGATTATATCACAGGTGGCGTGGCAAAATATACGGACAGGTGCATTTGATGATTGGCTTCACAGTCGGGTATACAAGGGTTGTTGCATTCTGTATTAGTGGAAAACAACTGCTGCACGTCTCCAAAAGTTATTGCCACTTCCTCTGGAGATGGTCCGTCAACTCGACAATGCTGTTTGTCATGGAGTGGTGGCTTTATGAAATTACGGTATGAAACAGCATGCTGTTGCTCCGCAGTATGGCATCACTCAAGGTCAGGTGTCAAATATCCTGAAACGAAATGCTCAGAGGGGTGTCTCTACTCCAATACCGAGGCCAGGATGTCCCCGCAGAACCACAAGGAGGGATGATCGCCAGCTGCACCGGTTAGTCCGCAATGGCCGTACCAAGTCAGCTAATCGGCTTAGGGCTGAGTGGCAGCAACTGAAAAATGTGCCTGTATCCAGAAGGCTAGTCAACCAATGACTGGTTCAAGCAGGCCATCTTGCCAGACGTCCCCTGAAAAAGCCACGCCTGACCAGACAACACCACCAGCGCCAATTGCAGTGGGTCAGAGAGCACCGTCAATGGCAGCCAGGACACTGGAATCACGCGATCTTCAGTGACGAGTCTAGATTTCTGGTCTATCGTCAAGATGGCCGCGTCCGAGTGCGCAGACAAGTGCATGAAGCCTACAACAAAGATTGTATAGTGCCAAGAGTCCAAGCTGGATGTGGTGGGGTGACCGCTTGGGCTGCTTTTCATGCAGGGGGCAAAACTGACCTGGTTGTTCTGAATGGAAACCTGAACCAGTTCAAATACAGGGCCATTCTGGAAGAAACATTGCTTCCATTTTCTCGTGCAGCCTTTCAAGGAAACTTTGTCTTCCGAGATGACAATGCACGGCCTCATCGTGCTCGCATGATCCAACACTTTCTTGCTGACCGTGGTGTAGAGCATCGGGAGTGGCCTGCCATGTCCCCGGATATGAATCCGATAGAGAACTTGTGGGCAGAATTAACGCGTCAAATCGACCACTTGGACCAGCAGCCGACCTCTGTGCGTGAATTGCAGCAGGCTATTGTCACTGCATGGCAAGTGATTCCTGTCCAAACCTTGGCAAATCTCGTGAACAGCATGCCTCAACATGTACGTGCTCTCCTGAATGCTCGTGGGGGTTACACGAAGTACTGAACTGTAATTTTACTGTCCGTAATCCCAGCAGTAATTTAACTTTTGTTTAAATTTTTTTTGCCTAATGTGCAAAATAAAGAGATACTTCTGGAAAACGTACAGAAGTTTAACACAGTACTGTCCATGAATTGAGTTCGATATCAGTTTACATCACTTTCAAGGATCAATTGATTTGTTTTGAAATGTCAAATGTAGTTTTTGTTTCTTTTAAAGGTCACATTAACAAAATCTAGAATAATTTCAACATAATTCCAATGAACTTTTGGTTCTAAGACATCCTGAAAAGTAAGTTCACCCCCACAAAAAAAATTCCATATTAAATGCCAAGTCTGTATATATTGTTACGGTTTTTAGAACCTTCACTTTGTAAATTTGGTATTAAATTTCCTGTGTACATTTCCCCTTTTAATTGGCTGTTAATTGAAATGAGTGCACCGTAGCTAGTCCATGTACAAGCACGTAGGCCACCATAGAACCTCTCTATAGTTATTTCTTATTCTATGTTAGTTGTTATATATCTACACATATATCTACACACACACACACACACACACACACACACACACACACACACACACACACACACACACACACACACACACATAGTATGTTGGATGCATTCTTGGGAATTTAATGAACAGGTTTTAAAAAAAAAAAAAATTGCACAAAGTAATGAACTTGTTGCAATAATTCTTTATATGCAATGCAATAAACCGCGAGATATTGACGATGAAATTTCAAAGGGATAGATCTAAGATTAAATCCCCTCTTGTGAACCACGATATCTTATTAAATGTCGTTTTTTTTTTTTCCCCAAGTATGCTGTTCACCCAAAGTACATTTCGCATCAAAAGGCAAATTATAGTCACAAAAGGGTTTATTTCCTTTACAAAGGGATAGCTAAAGAAAATGAAAGCATTTCCGACGTCATTGTTGAGGTTGCCATGGAAACAAGCAGCCTGTCGGTGTAAACACGGTTGTCACGAAGACTGTGGAATTTTCTGTTCTGAAGATTCGCTGTTAAAAGTCGTTGTAAAATTGCTGTCAGTTTTTGCTAAGAAAACATCGGTTGTGATGAGCGCGTAGAGAGCGGAAGACTTGAGCAACGCAACCTCTTCATTTTTGGCTTCCGCCATAACAAAACATGTCAGTGAACAGCACGAGGTCAGCTTTGCAATGCTGTCAGAAAGAAACGCCCTGGTGATAACACTCCATGATGGAATGGTGACCACAGCTGCCCGACATGGACCTGCACCTCCATTTTTCATCCACACCTCACTGAGGCTTCACCGACGCTTAAAATCCGATTTTAGCTGCAGTCCATGGCCCTCGACATTGGGGTTAGTGTATAAATTTGTGCGTTCTGAATGACGTGCTTCTCTTCAACCTTCATGACTGTTTTCCATTGGACGCCAACATTAGCCAGGGAAAGATAAGGACCTTGTGTTGGCGTGACTCCATC
The DNA here is from genome assembly GCF_964187855.1 of Myxine glutinosa. Lineage (NCBI taxonomy): Eukaryota > Metazoa > Chordata > Myxini > Myxiniformes > Myxinidae > Myxine > Myxine glutinosa. Next base: position 91,569,768 of record NC_136273.1, on the reverse strand, counting down.
TTGACAGCTGCAGCAAATCAAATCCTCCATCGCCACACTACAGGGTGCACATAAAGTCCTTGGGTAACTTTGAACTTTTATAACTTTTGACTTACACGTGACAGAAACAAACTCTACACAGCAAAGGAAAGCAAAATCCATCAGGTTTTGTTCATGTTGATGTTGATATTAATTTTTTGTTATTCATCTTGTTAAGTCCACAATTCCCTTGGGTTTCTTGCTGAGTTGACGATTTCTGTTGATGCAACTTCTACATCAATGGTAAAGTCAATCAGCACAATTATCGCATTTCGTTCCCAAACTACGACGATTAAATCTTTCACATATCACCTTATAACAGCAAGTCCAGGCTCTCTACCCCTGTGCTTCACAGGTGTGACGGTTCTTGAATGAGGTATTCCCATACAGGTAGATCGGTGGAGGTGGCTGGGCCACCTCGTTCACCTGACCTGTCCTCATTGACTACATTTTATGGAGCTAGGTAAAACGATTCTTTACTCATCAAAACCGCATTCTTTGGATGAACTCTGGGCTATGATCACAAATGCAATCCGTGAAATTACTCAATAGCAACTGGAGAATGTTTTCAACAAGTTGGAAAATCGGACTGAAACATGTATTATGGAAGACTAGCAATGGTACCCGTCCTATATGGGCGGGGCTTAAATTGGGAGGCCCAAATGAAAAGGCAAAATATCAGAAATTGAAGGCTTGAACATTGAATTGAAGAATTGAGGCGTTTAATGAACGTACGAATAATGTTTAATGATCATTAAATGAATGAATGAATGAATGTAATGAATAATGCCATGCGTCGCGTTGGCAGCAGCGACAATATAAAAATGTTTGCCGAGCACTTCAATGAGAGAAAAGGAACTTTAAGAGAGAAAAGGACCTTGATCAGCAATGTCGTCTATCCTGAAGTTCTAAGCTGAAGAAGTGGAACAAAATCATTCCATTTTTTTTCCTAAAGAAAAGCGTACAGTTGATATCACGATTTGAAACACGATGGAATAATATTTACCGATATGAACAGTGATGTGGTTTTTATTGAAATTCGAAAAATACTGTTTAGATTTTGATGATTTGCGTGTGATATGATTTAAGGGATGTTTATATAAATCGTTGAAATAATCATTTGTGCCTCCCAATTGAAGCCCCGCCCTGAGGGCGGGTACCGTTGCTAGTAATATATAATGGCGATACAACAATTTTTACCGCTTTGCTTTGAAGAACGGGAATGAAGGGGGAGGAGTGTGTTAATATGTCTGGTTGAAGGCTTTGGGTGGTGAGGGGGCTTGAGCCAGATTTTAATCTTACAGCCGCCATGTTGGTGCTCGCCGTCACTGCGATGTGAAGCGAAAGACGCCTCAGAGCTGTCACATTCACAATCGCTATGTAGTATGTACTCCCGATACGTGTTTCCTTCATTCTAAAAACTACCAAGTCAACAGTTAAAAGGATTTTGAGCCAATAGGTGTTACGGCCTTGGCAAGATCGATGGAGACAGCGATCTGGTAGCTTATACACCGCCCAAATAACTATGTGGAATTCTCTCATGTGGAGATTAAACCCACGTCGTATGAAATTTAGCCGAGGGAATTATTTACTTTTAATGATGTTTATATACGAATTAAAAAGAAGCTAATTGGTTTTGGGTCGTCCTTTCCGCATATCTCGTGGGATTGTGAGTTTGAGAGATGACCATGGTGGCGGGGAGTGGGTTGGCATTCTCGCAAGCAGGGATTCAACCCATGTCCTTATAAAAGGTCTTTGTCCGAGGTAATTATTTTTAACTGTGTGGTTTCATTCATCAGGTTGCGATCGGTGCAGCCGTTTGTGCGATACCTGGGAAAATAACGTTATGAGGGAGTCAAAACTGGAAAATGCTGGAGACTAAAGCTGAAATCGGAAAAACAATATAGGCTATTTTACTCCAGGGAGTCCGAGGATTACCCACCCAAAATATCGTTGCGATCGGTTCAGCCGTTTTTGCGGTACCTGGAAACGGACGGACGGACAGACGGACATTTGGTGAATTATAGTAAGATGACGGATATGCTGAAGACTAGAAAGTTGAACTGTATTTCAGTAAAAACGTTATGAATTGTGCTTTCATAAACCCTTTATAATTTGTTTCTATCAGATGTACAAAAAAGTTATTAAGGTTCAAAGATGCACAAGGACTTTATGGACACTCCTTGTAAGCAAACGAGATTTCTCAGTCACTGAGCAAAAGGATAACAAGATTAATAAGCTCGAATATTTACTGTATATAGGGAAAGCAGGGGTGCATTGGGATATATATATATATACACACACACACACACACACACATATATATATATATATATATATATATATATATATATATATATACATACACATATATATATATATATATATATATATATATATATATATATACATATATATATATATATATATATATATATACATATATATATATATATATATACATATATATATATATATATATATATATATATATATATACATATATATATATACACATATATACATATATATATATACACATATATATATATATATACATATGTATATATATATATATATATATATATATATATATATATATATATATATCTATATATATATATATATATATATATATATATATATATATATATATATATATATATATATACTGTATATATATATATATACTAGTGGGGTATGCTTACACATTGTGTAAGGCATAACAAACCGTGATTTGTACATAGGTACATAAACATAATAAATAGAAATGGTTATAGGTAAACATCACCAACCTCCTTCAAGATATTGTCGCGTGACTGCTCTCAGTTAAGACCGAGAGTAAGCCATGGATGGAAAGGAGCGTTAATGAAGGCGTTGTTCAATTTACGTGATGAGGAAGAGGAATACCGACTTACCTGGATGGCCTGGATGATGTCTTCACCCTTCGAAAAAAAGTCAAACCAAGGCGGGTTTTAGATAGAAAAATAAACACGGCTTTATTGCCGGAACCCGATACAAAGAACGTGACAATAAATACTACAATTTAATTTGGGTTCCCACACACCAGATTTCAACAACAGACAAAGGAATATATATCATAAAATAAAGAGGTCATCGTGCATGTGTGGTGGGGGCTTATCTCTGTCTGGCTGTGTAGTGTGTATGTCAGGAATCGTCAGGCCCCGAGCTCGTCGTCCGAACAACGGCTCCGGTTGGCGGGAAGAAGACCTCGACGCGCCCCTGTTCACTAGGTCTCGACAAGGGCCCCCCGTGCGAAGCGAGCGAGCAGCGTGCAACCCACCTCCTCAGCTGTGCAATGTCCTCACGGATTCGGCACGGAACTGCAATGCACCCAACGTTCGGATCAGAAAGGAGAGAGGGTCGAGGGTGAAGGAAGGCGGGAGGGCAAGAGCGAATGAGGTCCAGGCACCAAGGTCTGTATCAACGAGCAGGGACAAGAGAGAGAGAATATGTCGGTCCACGACCATTCGCTATGGCTTCCAAAACGAGAAGGATAAAATGCCGGCTCGCGAGTCGTTTTGTCGCTCGTCGTCTGACGTGACCGGCCCTCCCTACCAGTGGTGTTATCTGCCCATCAAACCCTTTGACCAATCCGTTGCGAGGTGGGCGTGGCCTCAGCCTGCCTGAGCAATGAGTGTTGCAAGTTCATGATGTAGCTGGCTGCAGTTCTATCGGCAGTGCCCCGAACTGGCCTCCGGTGAGTTTTGTTGTTATTGTGGCAGAGGGGAATTTAAGTAGTGTGTGTGGTGTCACTAATGGGCCTAACTAATGTCTATGGTGCGTTGCCCGATGGGACAAAGGAATGATCACAGAGGGAATGACGTACAAGGGAATTAACATAATCCCTGAACTAAATAACATGCCTCGTGGTGGGGACAAATATCCAACTTATCCGACATCCGGACTACACAGGTCCCTGACTTACTGTACATCGAAGTGGTTCTTGCTACCAGCGATCATCGGAGCACCTACCTACGCAGATCTACCTATATCTATATATATCACTCTACCCCAAAATTCATAACAATATCAATTGAGGTTTATTTATTTCTTTTTTATTATTTTAAAGACGCCTGTACTGTTTTTACATAAAGGTTCATGGAGATTTTTATTTCACAGTTTACAGTTATGGAAATTACAATTTTCAAATGCTAGATATCTATTGAGGTGTGTTTTGTTTTTTACATATGTATTTAGTTGTTTTTTTACGTACATTTTCATTTACGGATACTTTCTGATGGTTCTGGGATTTTTCCCGGTGTACCGGCTTCGATGTCCATCAGCACGCCAAATTTCAACTTTCTACGGTACCGAACATTAAAATCAGTCAGTCAGTGGTTAGAAAGAGTGTTAGATGTTAGATGTTGGTGTTAAATATATGATATTAGATGTCGGACCAAACTAACAGTTATTCTTCACCAACGGTATTAATTTTGAAATTTGGCTGATAACCTTTAAATCCTAATACGAATTGGTTCCTGCTTACATTTCGGACCTAATTACAAAACCTACAACCCAGCAAGAAAACTACATTTAAACCAGAATCTCATGGTAGCCCTTCGCACTAAGATGAAGACTTTCGGTGATCGAACACGCTTCAGATTTTCTCCTCAACCATGATTAAAAATTGACACATTTTCTCAATAATTACTCGAGTTTTTCAATCCATCCGAAAAATTGATCTTTTTTTAGAGTTGCTTTTTATTGTTCCCCTCCCTCATCCCCACCCTCGTACTTTTTATAAGCCCGTCCCATGCACGGCAAGAGACGAGGTTGTGTGCGTGTTGTTGTTGTTGTGTGTGTTTGTCCGTCCGGGCCGTAACTTTTTTTTACCATTTAAACTATTGTCATCAAATTTTCAACAAAGCTTTATTATGATAATACAGAGAAGGCAAACTAATTATTTTGTTAAAAAAATTAAAGGTCAGCATCACCTAAAATCATCAATTTTCATCCAATTGACCTGAAATTTCAATTTACCATTTGAGTTTTGTCATCAATTTTTCAACAAAGCTTTATTATGAGAATATGGAGAAGGAAAATTAATAATTTGATCAAAAGGCCAAAGGTAAGCATTACATAAAATTGGCAATTTTCATCCGATTGACCTGAAATTTTAAGAATTTGCATATTGGGTCAGAATTGGTTGACAAATCAAAAGCTAGAAGCTGATTTGTTGATCTAAAGCTGAAAGGTCATGGCTGCATGAAATCATCAACTTTCATTTTGTATTTTATGTTAAACTGTTTTCGTTATTTTGAGCATATGGAAGAAGAAGAAGAAGAAGAAGAAGAAGAGGTAGAGAATTGCTTGAGTCTGGCCCCTCCTGCCTCCAGTGTTGTGTAAAGGTTAAAAGGGCGTCCTGCCGTCCCACCGTAGTTAATCCTGCCGTAGTTAATTCCATAAAGCATCCATTGAAGGACACTATAATACCCTTGTTCAGTAGTTTATATCCTTATTATGTGTTTTAGGGTAAGGCCTTGTCTTCCATTAGAATGACACTCCATTGCACCAAGTGAAAAAGATAGATTCCCTTCATCCTTCATTCCCATTCCCAAAACCTCCATTTCCCCTTTCGTCAATTGCCATTCGCATTGCCAACTACAATTGCCGCCATTGAACATGTGCTTGGGTTGGGGAAGAAAGGCGTGCCGGCCGTCGTCATCAAGGGCGGAGCCAGAGGGTCATGCGACCAACCAGGGCCGAGGTGAGCACACCGATGGGCATGTCCTGAAGGCCGGCGGCTTAATCGCTGGAGGCGCTATAAAAAGCGCGCGCGCAAGAGTGACCAGGGCTGAGCTGCGTGAAAGGGTCCAAGGCAGAGCTGCGTGGTGAGGTGCAAAGAAAAGAGCTGAGTCGTCAGAGGAAAGCGGGGTTGAGAGAGGTCCAAGAGAGAGCTGCAGAGGGAGCTGGGTTGTGAGGTCAAAGAGAGAGAAGGGAGATCATCCAGCAGCAATTCTTGTCCAAGAGAAGAGATCATCCAGCAGCGATTCTTGTTCAAAGGAGATCATCCAGGGAAGCACAAAGCCTGCTATTCGTCGCCTTGCTCGCCAGCAGCAGCGTCCACAGCAGCAACAACATTCAACAGCCGCTTGGGGCCTGGACGGCAGTTTGGAGCAGGGCCACGAAGGAACGGTGGCTGCCCAACGCGCCGATCGTGCTGCAGGACCCGTTGGAACTCCCTCTCCCTCAAAACATCCACCTGCCATTCCTATCATCATTCCCCGTGTGAGTCGTCTTCGTTTGTTCTGTCCTGGGTATTAATTAAGTCTGTTTAGATAAGCTAGCGATTTTCACTGTGTCTCTAAAAAGCTTATGTATATTATTTTCTTATCTTTCCTTCCCCTTGGTTTCTTTGAGCCTGTACATAGTAAATAAATTTAGTAGTATTTTCAACCCTTTGTCTTCTTCTTCTTCCTTTTCTTCACATCCGTCGTTTTAGTCTTTTCCAGATTGAATAGCTGTGGCGCGATACGGCCAACGTCGGGTGAATCGGGTGAATCGGGGAAACTGTTAGGCCGCGGTGCCTCCGCTCGGCAAACAGCATCCTTAACCACGGACCGTAACAATTGGTGTCAGGAGTGTCGGATTCGGACCTGGGACTAAATTTATTTAGCCCAAATTTTGGACACAATTGTACAATTGGTGTAACAATTGGTGTCTGGGAGTGAGATTCGGGGCCCGAACCAAATTTTTAAAACATCTAGAAAAAATTTGGTCAAAATTTGGAGCGGCCGAAATTTGTGTTGTTTTTTAAAAAAAAACGAATTTTGAAATCGCGCCATGGCTGGTCAAGGCGACGGGATGCAGGTGGGTGAGCTAGAGGAGGGGTTAGGAGTAACCCAGGATCAGAGGGACGAAGTAGAGGAGAACATTGGCAATGTGGTTGAGGGGGTATCAGGTGCACAAAATGGCGCTCTCGCGCACGTGGTATCAGACGCACAAAGTGGCAGCTCGCACGAGCGCGGGGTAGCCGCGCCCGCTGCGCAAATAGGGGGCTTTGATGTGGGGGACTTCATGGCGCAATTCACCGAGATGCTGAGAATAAACAGGGAGAAATTGAAGCAATAACGAACGGAATGAGGGCCGATATGGAGGAAATGGCGAGGGACAGAGTCGCATATGAGGTAAGGGAAGCGGAGAGGGGACAGAGACCGCAGGTTGGGCGAAAGGGTCCCAGGGGTGCACGACGAGGTAACGCGGGTCGAGAAGCGCTGGTTGAGTGAAGTGGAGGAAAGCGCGGGTAAAATGACGGGGGTAGAAATCGCGACACGGGGTATGGAGCAGCCGGCGACCGCTGAGGTAGAAGAGGGGGTTTTATTAAAGCCAGCGGTCGTCGAGGGGAACAAAGACAAAGCAGTAGTGGGTACAATTAAAATTGAAGAGACGACGGAGGTAGCCCGGGAATTGCAGAGAGAAATGGAAAATGTGCAAAGTCCCTGCTCACATCACGATGCTGTGCTTAACCCGAATGGAAGTTTGCAGGTGCGCGTGGAGAAAAGGATCCCCTAGGTGAGTCGTGCTGTGCGGGGAGATTTTGTAAGAGGATGTTTGGCGCCAAAGAATTTTCGCGCGCTTGGGATCGAGGAAGCATCCGGACGTTGGTGAAGGGTCCCGTGTGAGTAAAAATGGCACGCGTGGGAGGAAAAAGTGTGTGTCAAAGGGTGAGCGTGTTACGAAGCGCGAGTGTGATACCGAGTGCGAGCGAGAATGCACGTCGGGGTGTACGGGGTGTGACACAGGGAGTGAGAGCAATACGGAGTGTACGTGCGAGGGTGAGTGTGACACGGAGAGTAAGGTGGTGGTGGAACGTGTGCGAGGAAGCACACCTGGGTTGGTGGTAGCGCGAGTGTGGGAGAGCCCATCTGAGCGCGTTGGTGGGTGGATGCAAGAGTGCACGCCCATGGTGAGTGTTACGGAGGACGTAACGGAGGAGAGGTGTGGACCGAGGTGTGCGCAAGAGGTGTGGTGTGTAACAGGGAGTGTGTTGGTGGAATGGACGGACGGCGTTGGAACGCCGGGTTTTGTGAGTGTCAAAAGGGTCGCGTGTGCGTGTGGGCATGCGAGTAAAGCATCGACGTTGGACGGGTTAGCGTTTAGGGCGACGGATAGCCGATGCGAGCACTCGGGGCGCGGAGTGCTTTGTTGAATGCGAGGCACGGCGCGGATCGAAGCTGCGTCGTTTCTCTTCGAAGCGTCGTTGCCGATTCGGGCTTGGCCCCGCCCCGCACAGTCGAGTCCGGGCCGTGTCGGGCCAGGCGACCGGTCCGGTTCAAGGGCGAGTGGGAGGAAGCGGAACGGTGCCCCCTCGTGGGGACGGGGTTCCGACCGGGGGAGATTGAGCCATCGGGCCCGGGACCGCAAGGGACCGCGCCGAGATGGTGCGTGGAATCTCGGCCCGACCAAACCACCTCCCTTGAACCGAAAGCCGGACGGATTCAACCTGCAGGCGACCAAACCACCCGCGTTCATTGCTCGGCTTTACGAAGCCGAGTTTAATGATGTCATGACGCACCGAGGCTAGGATATAGCGGACTGTGATGATGATAATACTGATAGTGGTTTTGATCCGAAATTTAGAAAAGTGAATAGAATTGGCAGTAATTGGAAAATTTTTGATTGCTTGGAATTTGGTAAGCAAAATTGGTAGTGGAACGTCCCCGATGTGGTGGGATGGCAACTTTGTCATCCCTCACAGCGGGGGCAAAGGAACACTAGGTTATGGGGTTTATGGCAGTGAAAACTAGCCCGGGGGGGTTAGGATATATTGTGTAGGGACCTAGAAGATGACCTTAGGTAACGTCAAGGTTAGTTAGTGACTGATACCTGTAGTGGGGACGCAGGTAGATTAGAGTGGATGATAATGACGTGGTATGTGCTTAGTTTAAAGGGAAGACGGGGAGCACTAAGTTAGCAGGGCAACAGGTAGTTTAGATGATGCCGTGTGAGTGTTGGAGGTGTATCAGAAGTGTATTGTGAAAAGTGTGTGAGGAACAGGTGTGATTGCACAGGTGTGCAACTGAACAGGTGTGTGGAGCAGTGTTTGAGTGAGTGATAGTGATGAGTATTGTGCTGACCAAATGGTCCAGGAAGAGGAGGAGGGTGCAGGTGGCACCAGGTATGATTGCACAGGTGTGCAACAACAGGTATGAAGAACAGGTGTATGGAGAATGGTTGTGTGGAATAAATGGTAGTGTGGAATATCTGGAGTATCGGAATGGATGGTCGTGGAGTGAGTATGGTGGAAACTATGGAGTGGAGTGGATGGTGCGAAGGTGTGAATGGGGGAAGGATGGACCCCCATCACCAATACCCGGGGCGGGTAGTGTAAGTGTTAGGTAGAGGGTATAGGTAAATTGTGGTTGGATATTGGCATCTGTGGTGCAGGTGGAAGAATGGTGATTGGATGGGTGCATTAGTGTTGTGGAAATGGCTGGGCGTGTAGCCTGTTAGTGTGTGTAGTTGGTTTGGGCACTCCACTACTGTGAGGATGTCGGCCAGGTGAGGCCGCAGGTGAGCTCTGGGAGCCGGTAGTTGTTGTGGATGGGGCACGAGGATCCGGAGGACGGACACGGGTAGCCCAGTGCCAGAGGGCACCGAGGGGTGACAGAGCCAGGAGGGGCCTTCCCCAGTTAGATAGGTTAGGGTGAGGAGCTAGGTAAGCTCGGGTGGCAACTGCAGTGGTGGAGGTGTGCAGGTGGGTAGACCTGCTGGGAGAGCTGCATGACCCAGCCCAGAAATTGTGCAAGGGCACCGGGAGATGAATCGGGGGAGTGAGACCCCAAATTGAGAAGCACCACAGTTTGGTCAATGGGAATTGGTTTTTAGAACCCATAGTGTAAGTTGGCCAATGGATTGGCAGGGAAAGACCCCGGGTAGTGTAAAGTGTGTTAATGTCATTTAGAAAGTAGTTAGGATGAAGTCTCCTCGCACCATCTACATGCACTCACCTGAGGTAATGATGGTACTCCACACCATGCCATGGTTGTTTTTAATTATTTTTGATGCAAATGTTTTGGATTGTGAGACGCATCATGACGTGGGTGTGACATTGTGCTTGATGTTCCATCTCTTCCTCCTTAGGAGGATTGATGATGAATTTGGTGATGGCAAATTTTGGATAGAGGGATTGTGGAGACGAATTTGGTATAGAAGAGATATGGGGAAGACGTGACGAATTTGTAAATGTGTAGATTTTGTAAATATGGGGTAAGGGCAAGGGTAGTGTAGGTGACAGGGGGGGGGTGACGTACGGTAGGGACGAGCTTTGTCACTTCGCTCTCCGTACGCATTTAGCCCTGCATTGCCTTGTTTGATGTGTACCCTTGTGACCTTACCCGTCGCTCATCTGTCCCTCCCCCCTTTTGTCTCCCACATGACCTGTGCACCATTGGGTGCCGAGGGGAGCGTGCGTGAGTCCGCCATTGTGTGCCCGGAACTCCCAGAATCAGCTGTCTGCATCGATGCACCACATTATGGACCACATGTCTGTGGCCGAGCACCACTTATGGACCCCATGGGTTGGGGCATGGCCCCTCTGCTGGAACCGGCCATGAAGGCCCAAAATCTTGCTGGCGGACCTTGGCCACAGGGCACCGATGCCCCACAGGTGAACCATACATAGTCGGCCCCTGTGGGCCATAAATAAAAACATGGACACATTGGGTGCATTTTTTATTGCAAATAGGCCGCCAGCAAAGGAAAAAGACAACAACTGGAAGAAATAATAATAGCCAGCAGAGGGAGCCGAAGAGCAAGAGACCACCTGCAGGGTTAGGGGTTGTTTGGTTATTTTTATTATTGAACATTGATGAACTGTGGTGACTGCACCGATTGGTGCTTGAGGGTGTGTTGGTGCGTTTTGGGTGCTTTCATGGTGCGTCGATGCAGAGCAGACTGTCTCCCCCCCCAGAAAGAACAATCACAGGTCCTGGGTTGCGTATTGTAAATAAAGTAGCGTCAATTGTAAATAATGCTCCCCACCGTCAGTGTATAGTTTGAAGACCATTCCGCAATTCGGTTAACTGTGGGCGTGAGTCTGTTAGGTAGGGTGCAATGGAGCAGCGGGACATATTTATCTATGTTTTAAAACTGTCGCACTCAGGGTCAGGTTAAAAGTAGAGGGAACTACACCTACGTGTCACACTAAATAAAAGTTGTAGGCCCGGGACGTGCCTAAGAGGAGGAGGGTGCAGTGTTGCGGATATGAGGATTGTATTTTTTTTATTGTGTGCTTTATTATTATTATTGCTTGAGTCTGGCCCCTCCTGACTCCAGTGTTGTGTAAAGGTTAAAAGGGCGTCCCGGTAGTTAATTCCATAAAGTAGACAATTGAAGGACACTATAATACCCATGTTCAGTAGTTTATATCCTTATTATGTGTTTTAGGGTAAGGCCTTGTCTTCCATTAGAATGACACTCCATTGCACCAAGTGAAAAAGATAGATTCCCTTCATCCTTCATTCCCATTCCCAAAACCTCCATTTCCCCTTTCGTCAATTGCCATTCGCATTGCCAACTACAATTGCCGCCATTGAACATGTGCTTGGATTGGGGAAGAAAGGCGTGCCCGCCCGTCGTCATCAAGGGCGGAGCCAGAGGGTCGCGCGACCAACCAGGGCCGAGGTGAGCACACCGATGGGCGTGTCCTGAAGGCCGGCGGCTTAATCGCTGGAGGCGCTATAAAAAGCGCGTGCGCAAGAGTGACCAGGGCTGAGCTGCGTGAAAGGGTCCAAGGCAGAGCTGCGTGGTGAGGTGCAAAGAAAAGAGTTGAGTCGTCAGAGGAAAGCGGGGTTGAGAGAGGTCCAAGAGAGAGCTGCAGAGGGAGCTGGGTTGTGAGGTCAAAGAGAGAGAAGGGAGATCATCCAGCAGCGATTCTTGTCCAAGAGAAGAGATCATCCAGCAGCGATTCTTGTTCAAAGGAGATCATCCAGGGAAGCACAAAGCCTGCTATTCGTCGCCTTGCTCGCCAGCAGCAGCGTCCACAGCAGCAACAACACTCAACAGCCGCTTGGGGCCTGGACGGCAGTTTGGAGCAGGGCCGCGAAGGAACGGCGGCTGCCCAAAGTGCCGATCGTGCTGCAGGACCCGTTGGACCTCCCTCTCCCTCAAAACATCCACCTGCCATTCCTATCATCATTCCCCGTGTGAGTCGTCTTCGTTTGTTCTGTCCTGGGTATTAATTAAGTCTGTTTAGATAAGCTATCGATTTTCACTGTGTCTCTAAAAAGCTTCTGTATATTATTTTCTTATCTTTCCTTCCCCTTGGTTTCTTTGAGCCTGTACATAGTAAATAAATTTAGTAGTATTTTCAACCTTTTGTCTTCTTCTGCCTTTTCTTCACATCCATCGTTTTAGTCTTTTCCAGATTGAATAGCTGTGGCGCGATACGGCCAACGTCGGGTGAATCGGGTGAATCGGGGAAACTGTTAGGCCGTGGTGCCTCCGCTCGGCAAACAACATCCTTAACCGCGGACCGTAACAATATCATTCTCAAAATGTGCTCAGAAAGTCACAATTCCTCGGTCAAAAAGACACGAAGATCGCGAAATTTCGATGTTTTATTACGAGCCATTCATCGTAAGTCGAAGGAGATCCCTGACATACATGTTTGGTATGAATGAAAAGCTCTACGTGTGCACATTCTTTGTGCGTGTGAAGTGTATTGTGAACTTTGAACCTAATTATCTCCATTGTTTAAAACTAGGACGTGCCCGTACGTGGGTGCCCGTTCCTTGCCAAAAAAAAAAAAAAAATGTCTTCGCCCATGCATGCATGGGCGTGCCCGTAAGTGCGTGATGTGACCGTACAATGAATGTATCGTCCCGACGCCGCAGCTCGGATGGCGCTGCAGTTAATCGGGCCTGTATCGGCAGAGTTATTATAAACGTGTACTACAATCGATCGTACCTTACAGCGTCTGCTCGCCACGTTCAGCATCAGTACGTCGTCACTATGACTATCCGTAAGTCCGGAAGTGACGTCCTCATTTGACTGTCCGGAAGGTCGCATATCGCAGTTACGATGAATCGCAAATTAGTTTTAATTAGTTTTAAAACATAGTTTAACGCCAACATAGTTTGCCAACGTGAAATAAATGAATACGCTCTCAAATGTGCCGTCCGAGGCAGAGTCTGTTCGCCACGTTCGGCACACGTGATAGCTCGCTGCTCTCTGATTGGTTGAATCGTTTTTTGGACATAGCTCGGTAACTACTTCTCCGATTAATATGAAACCTTGAAAAGGCACATCCTCAGGTCCCCAGCAATATACCTGGCAAGTTTAAAGTATATCGGACCCGTGGTTGTCGAGAAACAGCGGTCAAAGACACACAGACATACACACAGACACACACACAGAGATTACTGGAATTATAGATAGATAAACGAAAATATAATTGTAATTAAAATACCATAACTGCGTTAATTTTCATCCATTTAACATAATGTATCTATCAAATGAAAGAGAAAAGCATGGGAATCAGATGATATCACAATCTAAATTTTGATTTTTGCCCCCAAGTGTTTGCTTTTACCAGAGCCAGTCATATATATATATATATATATATATATATATATATATATATATATATATATATATATATATATATATACAATATATACACAAAGAATTAAGTTAAGCACCCCCCCCCGTTTTTTTACAACCTCGCACATTACAAGTTTGTTGTCGTCAAAACAGTGTAATATACCCATGATATTGCTATATTTTCTGGAGAAGTGATATTATGGTCACATAAAAACATAACAATCATGCCGTTTTCAATATTTTATTCTGAATAATTTAAGGTGAAATTTTTTGGGAATTTTAGGCATATTTTCACCTCAATTTAAGTATGGAGCTATAGGTCCATCACGGACAGTGTGGATGACGTTTATGTTTTCTAACGTACAGTCATTGTTCTGAGAAGACCTCTAGCGATCTTTGCGTCAATAACGTGTGTAGGACCCACGTGATCGGATCACTGACTCAACCAATCACTTTTTTTCACTTTGATCACTCAATTTCATCAATGGATAATTGCTAATGTCATACCAATCATTATTTGATCTCACATACCTTAGAATATATGCCAATGTATACATATACACAAAGAATATATATTAGGGGGTGCTTACCTTAATTCGTTGTGTAGGGGTGCTTAACTTAATTCTTTGTGTATATATATAGTGGCTTTGGCCAGCAAATTCCACAACATATATATATATAGTGCCTTTAGGCTGAGCACGCTAATTGGAAAAGTTTGATTGTATTGCGGCTGTGATGTTCCAAAGGAAGTCTCCGAGGCAGAAATATCTATCAGAGTTGTTCCCCTTCACTGAGGCGGGTTTTCCCTCTCTTCCATTTATCATTCTGTCTGCATTACCTGCCCCCGCCCCTAGCATCCCCCAGCATGTTGTTCTTCAGGAAGAATATTTTTGAACCTTTGTACGAGATTTACCACGAGATTTTTCATGTAACTCCCGTTTCAGGTGAAGATCATCATAATTTAGCTCTTACACGAGCCTCGATCTTGTGCACACAAAAAAAAAAATAGTGTGTCTGGGGGAAGAGAACAGTTGAGGGGAGTGGGTGGGTATAGCATGTGGAATTCATATTTCATTTCTAACATTTTCCTATATTGTTTGCCACATTTTCTTTGCAATTTGAGAAGCTGTCATGCTTCTCTCTACATTGTTGAATCTTTGTTTCCAAGTTGAAGTTTTAAGGGAGAGATTAATGGTAATTTTGTGTATCTTATTTAAAGAACAACTGTTTAATGGGTTATTAACCTCTTCGTCTGGCGAAGGGATGGGAGAGGCTATTGTAGAATCTGTATGTGTGTCAGTGAGTGTGTGAGTCCGTTCACTTTACAAATCCCACCCATTCCTGAAGGGATCGCATAAGTTGTTGTAACAAGTCTGTGTATCAGTGGGTGTGTGTCTACGCACAGATATACTGTAATATTGATTGGTCATTCTCAGATCCAACATAATATATATACCACGTCAAGACACAGCATTGCTAATTGGTCGATGGTTCAGATATAAAATTTACCTACTGTGTGTGGAAGGTTGCTCAATAAGGTATTTATATAGTTACTAGCAGATAACCCGGTTCCACCGGGCTGTTTTAAGGGAATTCGTTTGCAATAGAGTGTGGAATATTTAAGGGAGTTTGACAGGAACATAATGGCAGGGACCCGTATAAATTCCTCAGGGTCTTTTGGGTCTAAGGTGTCTTCAGGGTCTCAATGGCATTTCGGATTTTCAGGGTCTTTAAAGGTCTTTTGGATCCTCTGAGTCTTTTGGGTATTTAAGTGTCTTCGGGGTATTTGGGGTATTTTGGGTCTTCAAGGTATTTTGAGTCTTCGGGTCTTTTGGGTATTTGTGGCATTTACGTGTCTTCAGGGTCTTTTGGGTCTTCAGATGTCTTGGGGTCTTTTATGTCATCTGGGTCTTTTTGGGTCTTCAGAGTCTTTTGGGTAATTTGGGTCCTCTAGGTATTTGGGGTCTTTAGGAGTCTTGCTGGACTTAAGCATCTTGGTGGTCCTAAGGATCTTGGTGGTCTTAAAGGGTCTTCAAAGGTTTAAGGGGTCTCAGCAGTCTAAAGGGTTGAAAGGAACATTCCAATAGTACATAATTAATAGACGTACATCATAATTAATAGACAGGATGCAACCGAACTTCAAATAGTATATAATAAGAAAAAGAGCAATCTGAGATTGCAAACCCTCGCTAGGATGTATTTTCAATGGTTTTTAAGGCTTTTGTGTTAAAACAAATATGGCGGCCGAACCACGTGACCGATGACGTCATCATTATTTTTTTTCGAAACTAATTTATTGCTAGATTATGCTCAAGAAATTTCATCTTGATCGGATGAAGTTTTGTATATGTCGAATTATGACGTCATAATGGAGGCACCTATGACATCATCATTAACATATTTTATTCCCCATGGAGAGTTCTTTACAATGAGCCATGTCTCAATTTATTCTATTCAGCGCTTTCAGAGATATGGAGGTGCAAATGTTTTCGGTTTTTCCAAGATGGTGGCCGAACCACTTGACCGATGACGTCATCTTTTTTTTTTCTCCACAAATTAATGCCGACATGGCGCTCAAGAAATTTCATCTTGATTGGATGAAGTTTTGTACTTGTCGAATTATGACGTCATAATGGAGGCACCTATGACATCATCATTAACATATTTTATTCCCCATGGAGAGTTCTTTACAATGAGTCATGTCTCATTTTTTTCTATTCAGCGCTTTCCGAGATATAGAGGTGCAAATTTTTTCGATTTTTCCAAGATGGCGGCCGAACCACGTGACTTATGACGTCATAATTATCATTAAAACATTATTCAGGTGGAGTTGCACCTATGGTGAAAATTTCCTGTCAATCGGACCAACGGTTGCAGAAAAAATCACATTTATTCTGTGCGGTGTTACGTGGTCCACCCGGTGACTACCTGGTCTCGGTGACCCCCGGACCGTGAGAGGAACTCCGCCAGAAAGATCTATTATTTATACGCTTTCGTAACGCAATCCATATGAATTCCAGTCAATAAGAAACCCCCACACCAAGGATCCAGAGTAATCAATAATATATTCCCCCAAGGAATCAACAATCAACAACCATCAACAATCCACAATCAACAATCAATCACCAATGTGATTACGATGGCCATCTTATATATGTGTGTGTCCCCTTTCCCCACTCCCGACCCCTTGGGTACTCACGACCCCTTTTGTCTCTGTCCCTCACAATGTCTCTGGGCCCCTCCTGACCAAGATGATGGTCGGCTTCTCCGCACACGGGCGGTTGAACGGACCCTTCCTGACGTGCTTTCACCGGGCACGTCCCGTACCGGGAACAACGGCTGCAGCACGCACCTCCTGGCCAAGCAAAGCGGGTAATGTAAAGCAGGCAAAGCAACACGCGGCTTGCCCAGCGCGCGCGGCCCAAGGTGCGACCCGTACGCGGCCTTGTAGACGGCGAGGCGAACTGTGCCAGCTGCTTGGTTCCGTGCACGAACCCCACAGTGACTTGACGTGTCAAAGGGTAGTTACACGTCCCGGTAACTCCTCTCGCCAGCCGGGCCTTTGAAACGCCGATTCTCTTACGTTGCTCAATCGATACCGCTCGCGTCCGAGCTCGGCCAGGAAGAAGAAGAATCGTCGCGTCTCCAGGACCTCGTGTCTTTTCTTCTTCCGTTTCCGGTCTCCTTTTTCTCAGAAGGGCTCCTGACCCTTTAATCACAACAACCTTTAATCGACTACACATTGATAAGCAAAGCCCGGAATAGTAATTCACATACATTCACATAAATATGTAACAGCGGACAAACAAACTGTCAAACAAACAGACAAACAGACAAATGAAAAAATGGTCAGAGACCGAGGACTTGCCAGAATGTACTTTTTTTATCGGCCATTTTGGATTTCCCTGGGTACCGCACAAACCGCTGCACCGATTGCAACCTGACGAATGAAAACACACAGTTAAAAAATAATGACCTCGGACAAAGACCTTTTATATGGACACTAGCAGAAGTACCCGGTGTTGCTGTGCGGGGGAGGGGAGGGGAACGGGGGTAGGGGGAAGGGGAGGGGAGGGGAGGGGAATGGGGGGGAGGGGGAGGAGAGGGGGAGGGGGAGGGCAGGAGAGGAGGAGGGGAGGAGAGGGGGAGAGGGAGGGGGACGCAGGACACTTCCTCTTCCTCTCCCTCCCCCTTCCCTCTCCCCCTCCCCCCCTCACCCCTTACCCCTCCCCTTCCCTTCCCCCCCCTCCCCTCCCCTTCCCACCCCCTTCCCTCCCCTCCCTTCCCCCTCCCCCTCCCCCCCCCGTTCCCCTCGCCCCCCCGCCCGGCAATGCTGGGTACTTCTGCTAGTTCTATATATTTTCAGTTCAATGGTCTGGCGGCGAGGATGGAACATCACGTGATCGCTCTGAGCGAATCAGCGAGCTGCTCTGGCACATGCTGAGATTCAGTGTATAATGTTCCTCGCTGAAATGCGCTGAGGTAAATATGAATAAAAAATATGGATCTCGTCAAATATTTTTAGGTAGGCCATGTCCTTCCCAGGCTCAATGGCCATGTCTATGCCAAATATCAAGTACGTGAGCCTCTCCGTTTAGGAATCTATAGGTAACACACACACACAAACTGTGTTTTATATATACACAAAGAATTAAGTTAAGCACCCCCCCCCGTTTTTTTACAACCTCGCACATTACAAGTTTGTTGTCGTCAAAACAGTGTAATATACCCATGATATTGCTATATTTTCTGGAGAAGTGATATTATGGTCACATAAAACATAACAATCATGCCGTTTTCAATATTTTATTCTGAATAATTTAAGGTGAAATATTTTGGGAATTTTAGGCATATTTTCACCTCAATTTAAGTATGGAGCTATAGGTCCATCACGGACAGTGTGGATGACGTTTATGTTTTCTAACGTACAGTCATTGTTCTGAGAAGACCTCTAGCGATCTTTGCGTCAATAACGTGTGTAGGACCCACGTGATCGGATCACTGACTCAACCCTACGTCTCATAGACCCTGTAAGCCATCGTATGCGTTGCTGTGGCAGGTTGAACCCCCTCGAGCACGTTTGGGACATGTTGGGACGACAAATTGCGAAGATGGTCCCTCCCAATAGCCAATCTGGATGAATTGGAACGTGCATTACATCGGGAATGGAACAACCTGCCACAGCAACGCATACGACGGCTTACAGGGTCTATGAGACGTAGGGTTGAGTCAGTGATCCGATCACGTGGGTCCTACACACGTTATTGACGCAAAGATCGCTAGAGGTCTTCTCAGAACAATGACTGTACGTTAGAAAACATAAACGTCATCCACACTGTCCGTGATGGACCTATAGCTCCATACTTAAATTGAGGTGAAAATATGCCTAACATACCCAAAAAATTTCACCTTAAATTATTCAGAATAAAATATTGAAAACGGCATGATTGTTATGTTTTTATGTGACCATAATATCACTTCTCCAGAAAATATAGCAATATCATGGGTATATTACACTGTTTTGACGACAACAAACTTGTAATGTGCGAGGTTGTAAAAAAACGGGGGGGGGGTGCTTAACTTAATTCTTTGTGTATATATATAGATGGGTTGAATCCTTGCTTGAGAGAATGCCAACCCCCTCCCCGCCATCACGGTCGTCTCTCCAACTCAATCCAAAGCCTTCAACCACACATATTAATACGCTCCTCCCCCTTCATTCCCGTTCTTCAAAGCAAAGCGGTAAAAATTGTTGCAACACCATTATATATTACTAGCAACGGTACCCCTCCCTAAGGGCGGGGCTTCAATTGGGAGGCGCAAATGATTATTTAAACGATTTATATAAATGGGTGGTGAGGGGGCTTGAAGCCAGATTTTAATCTTACAGCCGCCATGTTGGTGCTCGCTGTCACTGCGATGTGAAGCGAAAGACGCCTCAGAGCTGTCACATTCACAATCGCGATGTCGTATGTAACCTCCAGAGCGGTCAATTTGACCGCAAGCACATGTTTGCGAGCTGACTATAAGTGTAATTTTTTTGTTCACAGTTTTGATTTTCCTTGACTTTTCTTGATTCTGGGTGTTGAATATTCATACAAAATATTGACCTCCTGACCTCAACCACATTTGAGATATACAGACAATTATACCTAAAACCGCCACTGCGGTCAATTTGACCGCTGAGGAATATGTATTGCATAAAGCACAGCCCTACACGACTACTGTGATGAAGAAGGGTCACATTACCCTAACTGTTTACCAGGGTAAGAGAAATAAGAATGTTTTGTTGCTCAGTACCGTGCACCCCACTGTAGGTGTAGTCAGGTTCACTATGTTTTTTCGTTCAAAATCATGGTAGATTAGCAAACCTATACATTTTTGGAAACGTTATTACATGGAAAATCTGAAAATCAATGTTTACATTTGCCAATTCCGACCAATTCGATTCGACCAATTCGACCAATTCGACCAATCGACCAATTCGATTCGACCAATTCGACCAATCGCTTCGATCGACCATTCGACCAATTCGATTTGCCAATCAATTTGACCGACCTTTGCTTGTGTGGAACGGACTGTGAAAACGATGCGGACTATATTGTCCGATACGACACCCAGGACGGTGATGACGAACTCTAAATGGCATAATCTGTAATCGTGTATGTTTGATGCCATTGACTGCCTGTGTATATTTTGTCATTGACTGCCTGTGTAGATGTGAAGTTATACTGACTGCATGTGTATATATGATTTTGCTGACTGCCTGTGTATGTTTGGTGATATGAATTATTGTGACACATTTTGATGTTATTAACTGCCTGTACAAAATGATAACATGTATTTGATTATGCAACTTATCGCGAATATAAAGACAGTATTTTGCAATTCAAAACCTTTGATTCGTGTCTTACCATTCCCCATAGCACTAATTTGATACTTTCATTGGATTCCTTGTCCCTGAAAATATAGGTTTAGTATATTTTTAAAAGTTTTTAGGGTAATTAGAGGCAGAAATAGAACAAAATATGTATTTTACAGTGGCCATTTTGAAAATCCAAAATGGCCGCCATACAGGTATCTCTCCAAATGTAAACATTGATTTTTAGTTTCCTTATGCTATAACCTTTCCAAAAATGTATAGGTTTGCTAATCTACCATGATTTTGAACGAAATTTAATTTATTGACATAGTGAACCTGACTCGTGTGAAAGATAACCCCAAGAAGCTTCCTGAGACTCTTGCTTTCTATAATTCAACAAAGTTCGGAGTGGATATTGTTGATCAGATGGCCAGGAAGTACTCTGTCAAGGCAGGATCTCGCAGATGGCCAGTTCATGTGTTTTACAACATTCTGGACCTGGCTGTCATAAACGCGTGGGTCCTGTTCAAGTCAGTGAGTGGGAAACGCATGAGCCGCCGAGACTTCATTGCGGAACTTGTTGACGAGCTCCGAAAGGAGTACTTATCAGTCATCACCCCGGAAACGACAACAGTTGGGTAGTTTGGAGGAGGGGCCTCCAGCAAAGCGCATGCGGAAACAATGCCAAGTCACCAATTGCAAGAACAAAACGGTGGACACCTGCGCAATGCGCAACAAGCTCATATGTGGCAAGTGCACTGGACAGGTGGTTAAAAAGTGCACACCTTGCTGTCAGCTGTAAAAACAAAATGGTGGGCAGTTGTGTGATGTGCAAAGAGTTTGTGTTTCAACTCATCTCATCATTATAAGCAATAAACATGTTTAACAATTGATTTCTTGCTTTACTTCATATCATCACCAGCCTTTTTCATCAGTGGTCAAAATGATCGCTGTCGGAGGTATTAGGTAGGTGGCTGAGGCTGGCGGTTCTTGTGTTAAAAACCTACCGGAAGCCAGGCATGAAGCATTGTCATGGATAACGCCGACTTGGTGAGTGCACAGGACAGGCAGCTCCGTGGAGACACGCCCAGAGAGCAGGAGATTGGTTAGGTTCGTCGAGCAGAGATGGACGACTAAGAGGTGGCACGCACTGGTTGGATCAGGCAAGGATAGCGTGGGGATGACGTCAGAGGGTACATATATATAGATTACAGGTTGGTTGGGGTGGGGTAAGTGGGGGGGAGGGGTCGCACCAATGTATCATGTATGGTATATGTCGGGGGTGGGGATGGGAGTACAAATTCCTCCCATTTTTGATGAAATAATAAATAGCTGTCCCCTGCTTCCAAACACAACATACATTGATTGATAACCTGTGCATTGCGTGGAAATCTTTTTTATTACAGCAAAGTTAGGGGAAGGTGGGTAAGCAAACTTGTCATACATCTATTTAAGATGGTTAATGCACACACATTTGGACTGGCAGGATGGCCTGGAGGTTCCGCACACTCGCCTCTAAACCATCTAGCCTGGGTTTGAATCCCGACAGAGCTGTAAGTTGCCATCCTGGTGTTTCACAGGCAGGGCGATTCATCAATGTGTGCCATCCCTCGGAGGGCACCATGAACCAATTACAAATTCCTACTGTAACTACTGCTGGGAAGGCAATGGCAGACCACCCAGTATAATCCTTGCCAAGGAGCTCTATAACAGAGCATGGTACATGAGAATCAGAAACTACGTAAATTTACAGTAAATGTCATTATGAAGTCATAATAAACATAATAACGTTTACTATTGATGCGTGTGAGGCTTTCTAACGTGGCCTGCAAATTGCTCAATGATAGATTTATACAATGAATTCCATTAACTTCCCAATGAAAACACTTTCAAAATATTATTACTTGTGCTCTGTGAGTGGAAACAAATGCTTTCTATTTCTGCCAAAGATTTTCATAATGGCAGAGGATGTGTAATTTGTATTTGGAAATATAAAGGGATGGAAAGATGTGGTGAGGGGGAATATGGGTAGGGGACATATATCTTACATAATAAATAGCCCAGAGTGGGGTGACGGTCTTGAGGTTGTAGTTCGGATCTCTGCCGACTTTGGAGATCCCTCCCCCCCCTCACCACCCGCCACCCCTGATTCCCTGGGGGCCCCCATGATCCGAAATCGAAGAATCTAAGACCTGTGGACAATCTGTGGACAACCGAATAGAAGGACTGTATCAGGTTCCAGAGCAATCAGTTGGTCAGTTGGTGAATAAGGGATGATTCGGGATCCAAAGTTTGGAGAGTAAACCCCCCTCCTTTGCTCGTCAATCGGGAGCTCCAACCAGTTAACCATGTGTTCCAGTGTCCACCGTCTATTACCATTTAACTGGAGGTCACGTGGGCTCCTGGCCTGGGCATGCGCCCTCGATATGCACCAACTGTATCTCAATTAAATCGCAATGCCTCCGGGCATTAAACTGTTGGGTGCATATCGGACTAACAAGCCAATCAATCAAGGAATCAAAATTTCCCAAATTTACCTAAGTGCAAACAGTGCTGGATCAATGGAAGAAAATACGGACACGGACAGATTGGAAATGAACGTCAACAAGAGTTTTATTATAATTCACGGGAGGTATCAGACATTCACGGGAGGTAAGAAAATGTTAGAAACTCAGACAGTGCGGGGATTACGGCCTCCTGCTTACTGGGCGGGAGCAGTCATGCTCCCACGGCCCAACCCTAAATGGAAAGGTAAAGGTGGGAGGAATTTATGTGGTGTCTAATGGTGTGTATTGGAGATGATATGAGGTGTGGTGCATGTAAGCATGCATAGATGCAGGAGAGAAGGTGCGAAGTTGTGTTATCAGTCGGTGACCGCTCCGGTTGGAGGTGGGCGGTTGCTCTGAAAAGAACAGTTTGGGGCGTACTAACTTTACGTTGAGCTCTTTTGATTTCAGTCAGCATGATCTTTATACTACGTAAGCTGAGAAATGAAGTGTAAGATAATAACTTTCTGTGTGAGACATAGAAGATATATGCAGCGTGGCTTGGCTTTGGCCCTATGGTCTTTTTACTCTGTCCATCCCACTGCCTTGACCCAAGCTCACCCCGCCACCGTGAGCACCACCTCTCGAGCATCCTTTCTGCAACGATGTCCCTGAGCAGACCTCCGATCAAACCAAAGCCAATAACCTGCATGCCTGGATCCTGCCCTGGGGGTCTTTTAAACCTGAATAGCGATGTCAGGGCCTAAAGCCGGATCGAGACGAGGCATTTGCAAAAGCCGGGACATCCATTGGCGCACTGCAGCTTTGGCCTCGCCAAAGTGGTTTGTTCATACTTGGCACCAAGACAATACATGCTGTATACATATACACATCATTTTGTTTTGCGATGCAATCAAAGATGGCCGACTGGTGGCCATTTTAGATGTAAAAAGAACAGATATTGAACACGTCCATAACCATTTCTCTGACATGCATTTGCCGATGTTGTTCAAACTTGGGGCACACAGATAATGAATTTTGGCTTTCATTGCGTGTCATTGTTTTCGACATCAGATCCAATATGGCCGACTGGTGGACATTTTCTTGTTTAAATGTGTCCCCAACCATTTATTGAGCATGTATGATCCAATTTTGTTCAAACTTGGCAGAAACACAGCACATGATGACATACACGTGCACCTCACTTTATTTTGCGATCTGATCAAAGATGGCCGACTGGTAGACTGTTGGGCCTTTTAGTTGTAAAAAATAACTTTGATATTGACCACGTCCTCAACCATTTCTCAGACATGCATGGACCGATTTTGTTCAAACTTGGCACAAAGACAATACATGAGAGTATGCATATGCAGGAGATTTTGTTTTCTAATCCGACCAAAGATAGCCGACTGTCGGCCTTTAACTCAGTACGGCAAAATTATTAAAACCATGGGGGCTATGACATTTTATGTCTTTTTCTTCTTGTTAAATTTATGAATTGCTGTTAGCAACCTTGTGTATGCATCACCGGTTCACCAACCAACTCCTTGGAGATAGTACAACCGGTCTTCCACAGCTAATTTTAAGTGATGGTGTGACGAACAAAAGTAGAACTTGCAGCACGCTTTCATGTAAGACACTCCTTTCGATGGAATGGAATCCATTGCATTATTAATGCCACCCATATTGGGTTGGCCCAATGCACATAATGTCCCCATCTAAGAATTGGAGCAACATAAACTCATGAATACAAATCTGACATCAGATAACCATGAAACTGAGTGACATTATAATTTCTCTCAAGGAGAGAATCGTTGTTTATCATGCCGGGTGTTTCTCCACCCTGCTGATGAAGGCCAGGGCTCAGCGCGACCGGCGTTTCGGCCTCACAGCGGGCCGGCTCCATGTCTTAGGGTTTCTGGAAGCTGATGATTGCTCGGTCATGGCTTCATGCTTTAATCTCCTGGTGGGCCAAAGCAATCCTATCATGCATTCTCTAACAGCACCCGGCCATGCTATTGTGGTTGATGAAAGGCCAGAGATTTCGGTGCAATTTTATTTCATGATTACTGCAAAATGGTTTGTCTTCCTCATCAAGGTGGTTGGAAGATGTCAGACAGTTTGACGGTATCTGGAGAAGTAAGAAAATTGCAAAAATAAAGATTAAAAATTCATTTAAAACATAAATGTAAGTGTTAGCAACGTAGAAATCAAGATGGCCGAACATCACACCCTGTTTGCAGTGTACTTGGTGAAAACTGGAATAAAATTAATTAATTTATCATCAAATTAATATCATTCCGGAGAACAAAGGAAGGAGATGACCGAGGGGGAATACTACACGTGGTTCCGGTTCCGTCGATTTATGCAGAATCATTAAAAAAAATCATTTAAAAATCATAAAATTTATATTCAAAATCTATAATCTCAAATTCTAAATGATAAAAAGAGCTTGAATGGACATCGGTTGATTAAATAAATATATATATATATAATTATATATATACTCGTATATATGATCGGTGTCATCCATTAACTGCTCATAATTAAATAATTTCAATAACAGTGAAATGGACAATGGAGATAACATATATGTTTATAACATTAATTTTGGAAATGCCATATAGCTTTCTCTTCAAAGTTTATGTAAGTACTTCCAAACCCCTTTGTCAGCTTTCTCCACATCAGCGAAGATTCCCAGTGATTTTTCAGCCAATTAACTTCAACATATGCTCCCACATTGGACTTACTCTCTCTCTCTCCCACTCTCTCACTCTCCTCTCTCCCTCCTCTCTCACTCCTCTCTCCCTCCTCTCTCCCTCCTCTCTCCCTCCTCTCTCACTCCTCTCTCACTCTCCTTGTCTTCTCTCTCTCCTCTCTCTCTCTCTCTCTCCTCTCTCCTCTCTCTCTCTTTCTCTTTCTCTTTCTCTTTCTCTTTCTCTCTCTCTCTCTCTCTCTCCTCTCTCTCTCTCTCTCTCTCTCTCTCTCTCTCTCTCTCTCTCTCTCTCTCTCTCTCTCTCTCTCTCTCCCTCCTCTCTCTCTCTCCTCTCTCTCCTTTCTCTTTCTCTTTCTCTTTCTATTTCTCTTTCTCTTTCTCTTTCTCTTTCTCTTTCTCTTTCTCTTTCTCTTTCTCTCTCTCTCTCTCTCTCTCTCTCTCTCTCTGTCGCCACCTATCGGCTGTCGGTGCGTTGGGTGTGGCGTCATGGCGGCTGTGAGCAACTGCTCTGTGCTTTGGTGAGCCCGTTGCGTTTTTCCCCTCCCCTCCCCTGCCCCCCTCCCTCTCCTTCTCCATCCTGTGTGCTTCGGCATTGTGTTTTCATCCGTTCTGCACCCTTGTCTTCGAGAGAGAGAGGATTGAGAGCGGGCCCTTGTTGGGTGCGGCCTACTGGCTTTGACGGCGCTTTGTAAGCCATTTTTGTGCTTAGAACGCACGTTTTTTATTTACTTTAGCTCGATTATTTAGGTTTGATACCCTCTTGTCCGGTCCGGACAAGGGGGGGGGGGGGGGAATTTGATCTGTTTGTTGGTGTTTGACAAACATTGGGTTCTCTCGGTTCTTGGCTACGAACTTTTCTTTGGTCGAGTTAGAATGGCGGGCGAACGTTTCCGCATTGATACGTACGAATCGCTAACTCGTAAACACGGGCTAGCTTGTGTTCCTCCCAACGAGGTGGAAATTAACGATGTGCTTTCCGCCATTGGAAACATCGTTGGTGCACACAGTATTCGCGCTGCCTCTCGTATGAATAAGAAATTCGTCGTATTGTTGTCCGAGGAGCACATGGTAGCGAGTGTAGTCGAACAAGGCTTGTAGTAAGGTCGATATATGGAAAATACCCCCTCAACCCCCAAAAAATTGCTACAAAAGGTTTCTCAACTGATTCTGGTAGGGTTTAGTGTACTTTATAACATACTAAAAGTTTACCAAAGGAGGACCCCCGGAAAAGTGTTTTTTTCAAGATGGCGTCCAAGATGGCTGCCGAAACCTCTTAATGATCATAACTATGTAACTATCAACTCAAATTTGATGATCTTGGTGTCTATCCCTAGGTTTTTGGGGGCAAGGAACACATTAAGACCATTAAAAATGAAAGTGGGCCATTATCTAACAGGTTGAGGGGGCATTTTCCATATATTGACCTGAAGAATGTGTCGAATTGGATCTAACTGAATAACTAATTCTCATCTTTCTCTTTTTCAGACATGATTCAACAATGAGTGCAAGCACAGCCAGTCAAGCTTTTTGTCCAATCTGCAAGGAGGAGATCGAGGATTCCAGTGATAACTGGGTTGCAATTCAGTGGAAGGGGGCGAAGGGAATAAATGAAGCCAGTGTAAAGCGGAAGGACGATCTTGTAGTTGAAGCCAGTACTAAAGTGCATAAAAGCTGTCGTCAACAGTACATAAATGATAAAAACATTAAAAGCCATGTTGCAAAGAAAAGTAGTGGTTCTGTGCCACCAAAGAGAACCACAAGACAATCAAGTGGAGGTTTTGACAGTGAAAAGGATTGCGTATTCTGTGGATGTACAATTGATTTGGACAAGGGACACTTTAGCTGGGTACGGACTGACAAATTTGTGGAGACAATTGTGGAGGTCTGTGAATCCCGTTCAGATGATTGGGGACATACTGTAAAGGGTCGGATTGAATACTATTTACGAGATTTACATGCAGCAGACGGACTTTATCATCATTCGTGTAGTGGAAATTTCCGGTCCTTCAAATCTGTGCCTTTAGAGTTCCAGAAAGCCCCCGAAGCCAAGCGCAGAAAGTGTGGTCGTCCTAAAGATGAAGATAAGTATGAAGCATTTCAGAAAATGTGTGCTTACCTAGAACTGAACAGTGAGGAACAACTAACTGTTACATCTTTGAGCCTCATAATGAAAGGGTATCTTTGTAATCCTGATTCGGAACCGTATGACAATTACAGTTTGAAAAAGCGTCTTAAAGAACGCTTTAAGGACTCAATTTTTTTTGGTGAAAGAGAAGGCTTGGACGATATTGTTACGATGAGAGAACAAACGTCGCAGATTCTGAGATCATACTACAAGCAAACGTGTCAGGAAGGCGATGAAGAGTCCCAAAAACGCGCTATTATTGAAACTGCTGCTAGGTTAATCAGAAGTGATATAAAATCTCAGGTTTCTACCGTGACGAATCAGTATCCAAGTAGTGATGATTTAAAACTTGATTCAGCCCTATCGTTCATTCCGACTAGTCTGCGGACAGCACTGGAAACATTGTTCGTTGGGAAAGACACAAGACGCAAGGTTGCGGCAGTTGGTCATGCCATAATTCAGGCAGTTCGCCCACGAGCTGTCATTGCCCATGAGCTGTCATAGTAGTGATCTTGTCATCGAACAAACGTTGATGAGGTCTCTGAAGAGCACTGGTGGTCTAACTCGCGGCAGTGGGATGACCGAGGACATGCGAAACCTTTGGACCTTATCTGCACCTGTAACATCCGAGTACAACATTGCGATGCAGGATTTCACAAACCTAACCTATACTACAAGTCCGCAACACAAAGACTCAACTGAGGCGCGCATCAAAAGAGATGCATCTGATCTCGAGAAAATTCGGATAAAGCTTGCAGCCTGCTCACCCTTCACATCTGATCCTACTCTGAGAAACATTGTCAACGGGATAGTGGCTGGGCCAGATGTGAATGTACATGACTTTGAATCGGTTGGAAACAAGATCATTGAAGATATAATCGGAAAGTCGGCATTTACTTACAAATTCAAGCGGAAAGACAGAGCCAAAACCCTTGGGAATATCTCTGCTGTGAAGATTGCTCCTGATCGTACCATTGATCCTGCCCTTCTGTTCCAGCGTTTCCTTCTGGTGTCAAGGTCAGGAGATCTTTCCCTTGAAGAGGTTTTGACGTATGAACTAAGCCCCTACCCTCCAGCCCTCTTTGAGACCAGGAACATTCTTCGAAAAGCAGACAAACCTCAGCTTGCTCAGGCAATTCGAGACCATGCTGCGGACTTATCAAGTGAGGCTGTGATGAACTCTATTCCCAAAACAGATTGTTACGTGCTTGATGGTGGCTCTTTGCTCCATCGTTTACCGTGGAACAAAGGCGACTCATATAATGCAATAGCTGAGTCTTATGCAGACTTCACTGTGAGACATTACGGACAAGCGACAGTGGTGTTCGATGGCTATGGTGAAGGTCCCTCCATAAAAGACAACACACATCAGAGACGAGGAAAAAACCTGCACCCTATTGTTAGTTTCACTGCAGAAACAGAGTTTGCAGGCAAAAAGGACGACTTTTTGTCTCGTGACAAAAACAAGGCAGACATGATTGCTCTCATCAGCACAGCACTAACTAAAAGGGGATGCCATGTCATTCAGTCACCAGGGGATGCAGACGTTGATATCGTTAAGGCAACTGTTGAACGATCCCGTCATTGCACCACAACGTTGGTCGGTGAGGATACAGATTTGCTGATCTTGCTCCTTCATTACTCCAGAACAGACAATGAGATCATCTACTTCCGTTCTGATGCAAACAAGCAGTCAAAAGAACACAGAGTGTATAACATTAACCTGTTGAAAGAAACTTTAGGAGACGATGTGTGCAATGAGTTGCTCTTTGTACATGCCTACTCAGGATGTGATTCTACTTCAAGGATTTTCGGCATCGGAAAAAGTCAGCCTTCCGGAAATTAGTGAAATCTGATCCTGTCATGAAGTCCTGTGCTAGTGCATTCATCCTTCAAAACAAATCTCAAGAGGACATATCAGATCTTGGCAAAGACCTGATGGTTGATCTCTTTGGTGGCAAGTCTAATGATACGCTATCATCACTGCGCCATATCATTTTCACCAAAAAAGTGGCAACTGCTCAAGCATTTGTCACTTCTGAACGGCTCCCCCCAACATCACCTGCAACAATATTCCATAGCCAACGTGTGTACTTTCAAATTATGGTATGGATGGGGATGGCAAATGAAATGAACCCAACTGAATGGGGATGGAAACAGGAAAATGATCAGTTAATTCCAATTATGACCCAAAACAATGCTGCGCCTGACGAACTCTTGAAAATTATCCATTGCAACTGTTTGGGGGAATGCAAATCCTCTCGATGCAGCTGCAGACGCTATGGACTCCGCTGCACTGCTGCATGTGGCCCTTGCCAAACTGAAAACTGTGACAATCCAAACAACACTCAAGAGGTCGATACTGAGGAGGAGGATGACACTCAAAACTGAACGCTCTGAAACTTATTCTATGGACAAAGGTGTTTGTGCATTAGGTGACAGCTGAAGGTCATGAGTTCAATTTCATAATGATTCAACAGCTCAATAATATCCAAAGTTGTCTTAATGTGTTCCTTGCCCCCAAAAACCTGGGGATAGACATCAAGATCATTAAATTTGAGTCAATAGTTATGGACTTGCGGTCATTTGGAGGTGTTGGCGGCCATTATTGACGCCATATTGGATTTTTGTGTTACATATAATGGCCCACTTTCATTTTTAATGGTCTTAATGTGTTCCTTGCCCCCAAAAACCTAGGGATAGACACCAAGATCATCAAATTTGAGTTGATAGTTACATAGTTATGATCATTAAGAGGTTTCGGTGGCCATCTTGGACGCCATCTTGAAAAAAACACTTTTCCGGGGGTCCGACTTTGGTAAACTTTTAGTATGTTATAACGTACGCTAAACCCTACCAGAATCAGTTGAGAAACCTTTTGTAGCAATTTTTTGGGGGTTAAACTGTATTTTGACCTGACTGTAGCGGTTACCGCTGGATGCACACAATCGCCTTGCACCGGCCAGAACACGGCCAGACGCGCCTCTCCCGGGCATGCCCGGACTCACTGTTCCCGGGCACGCCCGAACCTCCTGGGCACGCCCGGTCTCGTCTTTCCCGGGCATGCCCGCTCTCGCCTTTCCAGGGCTCGCCCAGAGTGTCCGGGCATGCCCGCTATCGCCTTTTCAGGGCTCGCCCAGAGCGTCCGGGCATGCCCGCTATCGCCTTTCCAGGGCTCGCCCAGAGCGTCCGGGCATGCCCGCTATCGCCTTTCCAGGGCTCACCCAGAGCGCCCGGGCACGCCCAGCCTCGACTTGCCAGGCCGCAGCCAAACACGCCCGGGCAGGTCCAGACTCGCCTTTCCAAGGCTCGCCCTTGACACCCGGGCATGCCCGGTATAGCTTTTGCCGGGCAAAGTTCCCGACATAAATGTGTATATATATTGCTGCCCGATAAACGGGCTTGTCAGAATACCTGAGCTGTTTTGTTTCAATAAAGCAACTCGGACGAATTCCGTCTTTGGTCGCGTCAATTCTTTCGACTCGCGTTAGAGCGCAGTTCCTTCATTGGTGACCTACCGACATGGATACGGCAGTGACGCTTAAACTGCCTACCTTCTGGGAGGCTCACGCCGCTGTTTGGTTCGCTCAGGCGGACTCTCAGTTCGCCCTGCGAGGCATCACCGTGGACGACACCCGCTTCCACCATGTTGTGGCGGCGCTCGGTTCCGCCACCGCGGCCCGCGCCTTGAGCCTCCTCGAGCACCTGCCGGCTGCTGACAAATACGACGCGCTGAAGACACTCCTCCTCGACACTTTCGCCCTCTCACCGGCAGCACGCGCACGGCGCCTGCTCGCTCTGCCCGAGCTCGGCGACACGCGCCCGTCAGAGCGCATGGACTATATGCTCTCGTTGCTCGGTGAGCACTCTCCGGATTTTCTGTTCTGCGAGCTGTTCCTTCGCCAGCTGCCTCACCCGGTACGCCTCGCCCTGGCTGGCACGTTGATCACGGATTCCCGCGCCCTCACCAGGGAAGCCGATAAGATCTCCTCGGCGGGCCAGCACATCGGCGCGGTTACCTGGAGCCCGCCGCCATCCGAGGCGACGCCCACGACGCCCGAGCGCCCTGCGCGGTTGGAGGCCGAACTGCCGGTGCAACTGGCGGCCGCCACGCCGCACCGCCCGCTTCCGACACGACGGCCGGGGCCTCCACCTGACCGTGCGTGGTGTTATTACCACGCCAGGTTCGGACACAAGGCTCGGACGTGCCGGCCCCCGTGCACTTTCGGCAGGTCGGGAAACGGCCAGGCCGGCGTTCATTCCCAGCCATGAGCGCCGGCCACTTGGGCAACTTGCTGTTTATTCGGGACAAAGCGTCTGGGCGGCGTTTCCTGTGTGACACCGGCGCCCAACTGAGCGTCATACCCGCCTCCGAGCAGGACAGGCGGGACGCCGTTTGCGGCCCCTCTTTGGTCGCTGCTAATGGCTCGGCCATACGCACTTTCGGCCCACGCGTTGTCACCCTCTGCTTCGGCAGCCAGCGTTTTCAATGGACTTTTGTGACCGCCTGCGTCCCCATGGCTTTGCTGGGCGCCGACTTCCTCTGCGCGCACGGGCTGCTGGTCGACGTCAAACGTCGTCGCCTTGTCAACGCCGAGACCTTCAGCTCCCTGGCGTGCACGATGAGCAGCTCCGCGCCGACCGAACTGGCGTGCGCCCTCCCGGCAGCGAACGAGTTCGCTCGCCTGCTCGCGGAATTCCCGGCCCTCACGCGGCCGACGTTTTCGGCCGTCGCGGTGCGGCACGGGATCAAGCACCACATACCCACTACGGGCCCGCCGGTCTACGCCAGGGCCCGCCGCCTCGACCCGGCCAAGCTCGCCGTGGCGAAGGCCGAGTTCGACGCGTTGGAGCACCTCGGCATCGTGCGGCGCTCCGATAGCGCATGGGCCTCGCCACTGCACATCGTGCCAAAGCCGGGGGGTGGATGGCGCCCGTGTGGTGACTACCGCCGTCTCAACGACGCTACCACCCCCGACAGGTACCCGATCCCGCATATTCAGGACTTTTCCGCCCGTTTGGCGGGACGGGTCATCTTTTCGAAAATTGACCTGATACGGGGCTACCACCAGGTACCTGTCCGGGCAGCCGACGTCCCGAAGACGACCGTCATCACGCCGTTCGGCCTGTTCGAATTTTTGCGGATGCCGTTTGGCCTCAAGAACGCGGCCCAGGCGTTCCAGCGCTTGATGGACGGCGTGCTGCGCGACCTGCCGTTTCTTTTCGTCTATCTGGACGATATCCCCGTCGCCAGCACGTCCCGCGCCGAGCACCTCCTCCACCTCCGAACACTGTTCGGTCGCCTCAGCGAGCACGGCTTAATTGTCAACCCGGTCAATTGCCACTTCGGCGCGACGACCGTTGACTTTTTGGGCCACCGCATCACCAAGACCGGGGCCGTGCCGCTGCCGACCAAGGTCGAGGCCATCACCACGTTCCCGCGTCCCCGTTCCATCAAGGCCCTCCAAGAGTTCCTCGGCATGGTGAATTTTTATCACCGATTCGTGCCCCGCGCTGCTCAGCTCATGCGGCCCCTTTACGAGGCCCTCCGGGGCAAGCCGGCCAAGCATGACATTGTTTGGTCCGCGGCCATGGACGCGGCCTTCGCCAGCGCCAAACGGGCCCTCGCTGACGCAACGCTGCTGGCTCACCCGGTGCTCAACGCGCCCATTGCCCTCACTACGGACGCCTCCAACTACGCGGTGGGCGCCGTCCATGAGCAATGGGTGGACGGGGTTTGGCAGCCACTCGCTTTTTTCAGCCGGCAACTCCGGCCGAACGAGTTAAACTACAGCACGTTCGACCGCGAGCTGCTCGGGCTATTCCTGGCCGTTCGCCATTTCCGACACCTCCTGGAGGGTCGCCCGTTCACGGCTTTCGTCGACCACAAGCCGTTGGTCTACGCAATGGCTAAGGTCACGGAGCAGTGGTCGGCCCGCCAGCAGCGCCACCTCTCCGCCGTGTCGGAGTTCACCACGGACATCCGGCACGTCGCCGGCAAAGACAACGCCGTGGCCGACTGTCTTTCTCGGGCCAGCGCGAATGCGGTCCACCTCGGCGTGGACTTCGCGCTCATGGCGGCCGACCAGACCACCGACGCCTCGGTGCAGGCACTCCGTGCGGCGGACACGGGCCTCCGCCTGGCCGACATTCCCTTCGCGGGCACCGTCCTGCTCTGCGACGTCTCCCAGCGCCAGCCTCGCCCCATCGTGCCCGTTTCCTGGCAGCGCCGCATCTTCGCCTCCATCCACGGCCTTTCTCACCCGGGCCGGAAAGCTTCTCAGAAGCTGGTGTCGGCGCGTTTCGTCTGGAACGGCCTTCGATGAAACATCCGCGACTGGGCCAATGCCTGCACGGCCTGCCAGCGGGTCAAGGTCCACCGCCACACCCAGGCCCCGATGGCACCTTTCGCCGTGCCTGAACGGCATTTCGACCACGTCCACGTGGACCTGGTGGGTCCCCTGCCCCCCTCGCGGGGGTTCACCCACCTGCTCACCATGGTGGACAGGACCACCAGGTGGCCGGAGGCTGTGCCCCTCGCCTCCACCACCACCGCCGACGTGGCGCAGGCGTTCATCGCCACCTGGGTCATGCGCTTTGGCGCACCAGCGGACATCTCGTCCGACCGCGGCCCACAGTTCACGTCTGAGCTTTGGGGCGCGGTCGCCCTTTCGTTGGGGGTCACGCTGCACCGCACCACGGCCTACCACCCCCAAGCCAACGGGTTGTGCGAGCGGTTTCACCGCTCCATGAAGGCCGCACTCATGGCCGGCCTTCAGGACGACGGTTGGGCCGACCGGCTGCCGTGGGTCCTTTTGGGCCTTCGCACGGCCCCCAAGGAAGACCTCCAGGCATCCGCCGCCGAGCTCGTCTACGGCCAGCCGCTCCGCGTCCCGGGCGAATTCGTGCCCGACGCTACCAGTCCCTGGTCCGCCGCTCGCCAGCGCTCGGACCTCCAGGAGGCCGCCCGACGATTTGCCCCCGTGCCGACGTCCCGCCACGGTGGCCCCCAGTCCTACGTCCCCCCGGCGCTTCGCACAGCGGAGTACGTCTTTGTGCGTCATGACGCGCACCGGGGGCCACTCCGGCCGCCGTACGACGGGCCCTTCTGGGTCCTGCGACGGGGCGACAAGTCTTTCATCGTCGACTTCGGCGGCCGGCCGGACCGGATTTCTGTGGACCGCCTCAAACCGGCGCACATGAACGTCGACCGACCACCACGGTTGGCCCTTCCTCCGCGGCGAGGCCGCCCCCCGTCCACAGTTCCCCCCGCTCGACCACCCACCACCACATCGGACCCCTCCCCACGACCCTCCAGGGGTCGCTTCGGCCGGGTCATCCGGACCCCCCTTAAATTGACCCTGCCGGTGCAGGTCGATTCTGGAGGGGCGTGTGTAGCGGTTACCGCTGGATGCACACAATCGCCTTGCACCGGCCAGAACACGGCCAGACGCGCCTCTCCCGGGCATGCCCGGACTCACTGTTCCCGGGCACGCCCGGTCTCGTCTTTCCCGGGCATGCCCGCTCTCGCCTTTCCAGGGCTCGCCCAGAGTGTCCGGGCATGCCCGCTATCGCCTTTTCAGGGCTCGCCCAGAGCGTCCGGGCATGCCCGCTATCGCCTTTCCAGGGCTCGCCCAGAGCGTCCGGGCATGCCCGCTATCGCCTTTCCAGGGCTCGCCCAGAGCGTCCGGGCATGCCCGCTATCGCCTTTCCAGGGCTCGCCCAGAGCGCCCGGGCACGCCCAGCCTCGACTTGCCAGGCCGCAGCCAAACACGCCCGGGCAGGTCCAGACTCGCCTTTCCAAGGCTCGCCCTTGACACCCGGGCATGCCCGGTATAGCTTTTGCCGGGCAAAGTTCCCGACATAAATGTGTATATATATTGCTGCCCGATAAACGGGCTTGTCAGAATACCTGAGCTGTTTTGTTTCAATAAAGCAACTCGGACGAATTCCGTCTTTGGTCGCGTCAATTCTTTCGACTCGCGTTGGAGCGCAGTTCCTTCATGACTATTGTTCATTGAACCGAACACGTTCCTCTCTGTGTTCGCTTTACAAGCCCCGACGGTAAAGATTAACATCAGTAATATCCCGCCATTTATTAGAAATGAGGAGTTACGTGAACAATTAAACAAGTTCGGTAAGGTCGTATCGAGGATTTCGATGGTGCCGATGCGAAATGTTTGCGATCGATTCCAACATGTCATGTCCTTTAAGAGAGTGGTGTACATGATACTGCCTGCACATGTAAAAACGCTCAATGTCGTGTTGAGTGTGAAAATCAACGGCTTTGAATACAAAATGTATGCCTCCTCGGAGGTTATGACGTGTTTCGAGTGTGGGGCTTACGGGCATGTGAGGAGTGCCTGTCCCAATGCGGTTAAACCGCAGGAACGCGGAGGATTGGTGAGGAGCGACTCCTCTTCACCGCACCATGAAGGGGAGGAGGCGGATCGAGTGGTTAATCCACCCACCGCACCGACTGCGGTGAGTGAAGCGCCAGACCCGTCCCCCCCCCCCGACCGGGGGGGTGGGGGAGGGAGTGATAGACTTAGAACGTGAGGTGACTAACCCTGCCCCTCCACTTAAGGTGGGAATAAAAGTGGTTGAACCCTCTCTCATTTCGTCCACGGTACACGACAGTGCGGACGATACCATGGAAGTATCCGTAGTGGACACCAGGAAAAAAGGTCAGAAGCGTTCAAGTGATGAATCCTGTGATTCCGAAGAAAAACAAAATAAGATCCAGATCGTGTCAGGTTCGCAGGACCTCCAGGGTGAGGCCTACACCGGAAACTCCTTGGCGGTAATGGAGATGGTACAGGAAGTGTGTGTACATGAGGAAGATTCGCTGGCACCACTTGCTGAGATTGAGTATGACCCGGAAAATAGTCGATCCTCTCAGGATGTGGTAAGTCCTTGTCCTGATAACCAAACTCGCTCAGACGAGTTAGCAGCTGGATCTGCTAGTGAGGAAAAAATAGATAAAGGGGAAAGTCCTTGCGACTGTGAGGATAACGTTAACCCTTCCCTGACAGATAAAAATGAAAGGGATGATGAGGTGGGGGACATACTTATAGCCACAGAGGATATGGTAAATTTGGAAGGGTCTGCAAAGAGTGCGGAGGTCCTTGACCCTGTAGAATTGCTGTTTCCAAAACTAAGTGTTCAGCAAATAGTAGGAAAAGGTGCAGATCAAGACGAAGCACTTGATTCTGATGAAACCTCTTCTACTCCACTCTTTAGTGCTTCAAGTGCTCAAGAGAGTGAGGCGTGTGATGACAATACCATCACCATGGTTTCTCAAGAAAATGTTATCAAGTTCCTTGAAGAAACGTTCAGGAAAAGACATGTAAAAATCAAAGACTACTTTCCGAATCTGCATGATTTTATTTTGACTGCAAAGAACATGATTCGTGAACCTTATCAGGTTAACATGTCAGAACCTCAATTCCAGAGGCTAAGAAAATGTGTAACTCGAGCGGGCAAGGAACTGTATGAATAGTTAACAGAGTGGAGATAAAAGTAGCATCCTTAAACATCAACGGTGGTCGCAGTTGTGTGCGTCGCCTCCAGGTGTTTCAAATGTTTCAGAATGAAAAAATTGATGTGCTGATGTTACAAGAGACGCATGCAAATCAGTCTTCTGAGGTTGAGTGGTGTAACATCTTTAAAGGTTGTCACTTTTTCTCCAGTGCTTTTGTTGATGCCAAGGCTGGTGTTGCAGTAGTCTTACATCCGAGACTCCAGCCGTTGGAGATCAGATGTAGAGAAATTTGCAAGGTCCATTTACTATCTGTGGAGTTTGTCAGCGGTAACCAAAAGATTTGCACGACTAATGTATACTGCCCTAGTGCGAACTCTGCAAGAAGTGCTTTTCTTCACAAGTTAGCAGGTTTTTTAAGCACTATTGACCTGTCCATGTTGGTTTGCTTGGGGGGAGACTACAGCTGTACCCTCAACCCACAACTTGATAGAAACACTCCTGAGCCTCATCCACCGAGTGCAAGGCCTTTGGCACAGCTCATTAAAAAATTTCAACTTGTGGATGTGTGGTGGGTACAGAACCCTAATATCCGGCAGTACACGTGGGTTTGTGCCGCAAGAAATCTTTTGACAATGGCTCGTTTGGATAGAATTTATGTTAACCATGATAAGGTAAATCTTGTCAAGAATTCATATATAAGGCCATCTGGTTTTTCTGATCATCACATGGTTGTTGTTGTATGTGGCCTACCTCATCACGTGTGTAGAAGTGCATATTGGACTTTCAATGTCAAACTTTTACAAAGTGAGCATTTCAAAGAAGCATTCAGAATGGTATGGAAGGAATGTGAAATGCAAAAGTTTTCCTACCTAAATTTAAGGCAATGGTGGGATTGCACAAAATCCCAAATTAAGTGTTTTTGCCAGCAATACTGCCGTTATAATACCTGTAACACACTCGGTGTGATAACTGCCTTAAAAAACGATATACTTTATTGTGAGCAGAAATCTGGAATGTCCAACGAAAATGTCCAGCAGTTGTCAGAGAAAAGAACACTACTGGCTGAAATGGTGAGAGAGCGTGCATCTGGTGCTTTCGTCCGACTGCGAATGGACAATATCCAACTTGACAAACCAAACAAAGACTTTTTCAACCTGGAAAAGACAGCCAAGACCCCTCAACAAATTCACGCTTTGCACTCTTCTGCCGGTGCGCTTCTGTCTTCTCAAAGTGACATCAAAGATGAATTACGAAACTTTTATTCAAAGCTGTTTGCCTTGAGAACTGTGAACCAGGAAAACAGAAACGAGATGTTTGAACTGCTCCCATCTTTGTCTGAAGATCAGCGACAACAACTGGAGCCTGGCATCTCTCTCGGAGAACTTACTGTTGCTCTTAAAGGAATTCAAGATGGGAAAGCCCCTGGACTTGACGGCCTCCCAGTTGAATTTTACAAGGCCTTTTGGGACATTCTAGGCCCTACTCTACTTGACATCTTTCATGATAGCCTTGAACAAGGTGAATTGCCACTAAGTTGCCGGAGGTCAGTTTTGTGTCTCCTTCCAAAAAAAGGGAACTTGCAAGACGCCACAAATTGGCGGCCTGTGTCACTCCTAAATACGGACTATAAAATATTGTCGAAGGCGCTCGCGATACGTCTAAAGGAAGTCATCCCCCTTTTGATTGATATTGATCAGTCTTATTGTGTTCCTGAGCGTTCTATTTACGATAACATTTTTTTGGTGAGAGACTTGATCAGTCTCGGTCGTACTACATCTCATGGTTTTGGTTTGGTTCTTTTAGATCAAGAAAAAGCTTTTGACAGTGTTGACCATTCTTTTTTGTTTGCTGTACTACAGAGAGCTGGTTTTGGACAAAATTTTGTTTCCTATGTTAAGTTGTTGTATGAAAATGCATCCTGTCTGTTGAAGGTAAACAACAGCTTATGTTGCCCTTTTCCCTTTCAGCGAGGCATCCGTCAGGGCTGCCCGCTTTCAGGAATGCTATACAGTCTCTCGGTCGAACCTTTACTAGCTTTGCTCCGAAACTCAGTGGAAGGAGTCTCCTTAACAAAAAACCACAAAATGGTTACTTCAGCTTATGCGGATGACATTTGTGTTGCTGTTTCCAGCCAAAATGATGTGGGTGAGGTCTTTCGATGTCTGTCCCAGTTTGAGCTCGCCTCCACGGCAAAAGTAAATTGGAACAAAAGTGTTGCCTTATGGGTGGGCCCCAGTCCACCTTCCTCAGCTCTGCCTGTGTTACCAGGAGGAATGCAGTGGAACAAAGAGGGGTTTAAATATTTAGGGTTATTTCTCGGAGTCCAAGCATATGAACAAAAAAATTGGGAGGGTTTCTTGGAAAGAATTAAGCAGAAACTGGCTAGATGGAAACGGTTGCACCACCTTCTATCGCTTAAGGCAAGGGTGACAATAATAAATAACCTGGTGGTTCCTTTTATTTGGCATAAAGTTATCCCCCTCCAACCTCCGAGATACTTGGTCACAGGCATTCAGAGGGTTCTAACTCAGTTTTTCTGGGGAGGCCACCATTGGCTTGGACCAGATACGGTGTGCAGACCCCGAAATGCAGGTGGCCAAAGCTTGATACATGTTCCGAGTCGGATAATGGCTTTCCGCATGTGGACGATAAATCGTTTATTGTATGGTGAGTGTGTCCCGTGGCGGCCTCTCACAAACGCTTGGCTGCAGGAAGCAGATGGGTTGAAGTATGACCGAGAGCTCTTCCTCATGGCCCTGCAGCATGTCAACACGACTCTGCTCCCCGAGTTTCATCAGAGCCTTCTGAATGCCTGGCAAGTCCTTGGAATACAACGATTAGAGGTGTCCTACGATGCAAAAAAATATATGCATGAGCCATTGGTTCTGAATCCTTTATTCCCTGAAATTTCAACCTCCAGGTCATTTATGCATTGCTTCACCTGTAATGGAATAAACAGAGTGCGAGACCTGATGAAGCCTTCCTTAAATGGATGGTTATCCACCGGTTCTCTCACATCAAAAGTGGGGGTTCGGTCATCTAGAATGGTGGACAAAGTTTTGAGAGTTGTGATTAAAACTTTCAGGGAATTAAATATCGGGTGGACTGGGGCAGATGAAGTGGTGGACTCTCGTCTCTATTTCCCCGAGCTCCAAGTCACCTCAAAAAAACAACAGGGTGTCTTCTCAAAGTCAGATGGTTGCGGTGTGTTCCATGTGATGGGAAAAAAAGTTATTTATGGGATATGCCAAGAGGTGCTTATACCGGGTTTCACAAAACCTTTAAAAAATCGGTGGGATGAGATCATTCCGGCTAATTCGTTCCTATCTCCAGTGTGGAAAGAGATGTATAGGTCTCCAACCTTAGGTCGAACCGGAGACTTAAATTGGAGACTAGTTCATCAGGCCCTGGTCACCAAATACTTACTTAATAAGTTTGATCCTTCTGTACTGAATGTTTGTCCTTTTTGTGAAGAGGCTGAAAATGTGACCCATGCTTTTGTGAAATGTAAGAGATTGGTACCCCTTTTTTGTTTCCTCCAACAGCTCTTTTATAAATTTCAGTTTGTTTTTTCTGTTGCAATTTTTGTGTATGGCATTGAAAGGAGCACCAAGAACAAGACAGCAGTCCCTTTCTTGAATTTTCTGTGCGGAATTGCTAAACTCGCAATATATAAAACTAGAAAGATCAAATTGAGTGGCAGAGATGAAAATGTGCTGTTTTGCTTCAAAGGAATAGTGTCGGCCCGGATAAGTTTCGGCAGTGTGAACGACGATTGTTTTACAGATGAGGTGTTGAGTTTGTTTTTGTAAATTATACTTACGCTCAATGTCCACATATACATGTATATACATTCTTTTTGCTTGTACAACTTTCTTTTTCTTGTAAAAATTTTGTGGTGTTCTTCCATGTGTGTTTTGATACTTTTATAATAAAAGCACATAAAAGTCAAGTCCCTCTCTCTCTCTCTCTCCTCTCTCTCTCTCCTCTCTCTCTCTCTCCTCTCTCTCTCCTCTCTCCTCTCTCACTTCTCTTTCTCTTTCTCTTTCTCTTTCTCTTTCTCTCTCTCTCTCTCTCTCTCTCTCTCTCTCTCTCTCTCTCTCTCCTCTCTCTCCTCTCTCTCTCCTCTCTCTCTCCTCTCTCTCTCCTCTCTCACTTCTCTTTCTCTTTCTCTTTCTCTTTCTCTTTCTCTTTCTCTCTCTCTCTCGCTCTCGCTCTCTCTCTCTCTCTCTCTCTCTCTCTCTCTCTCTCTCTCTCTCTCTCTTCTCTCTCGCGCCCCCTGCTGGCCGTTCGTGTGTTGGGCGTGGCAAGATGGCGTGCACTGGTGTTCGTGTGCTGTAGCTCCGTGCTTGTGTTGTGTTGTCCCCCCCCCCCCCCCCCATTCCTTCCTTTCCTATCGCGCCTTTGTCGTGTCCTTCTTTACCACCTGTACCCCTTTCCCCCCCCTTGAGACAGAGAGAGTGAGAGAAGAGCCCAAAGGTGAGAGCAGACCCGTTCGGTTCAGTTTACCTGCTCCGTCGGTGCTGTTTACCTTACTCGCGTCGTGTGAACTTTATTATTCATTATTTCATTTCGACTTTATTTATTTTGTGTCCTTTCCGCCTGGTCAAGGTGGAAAGGTGAGACATCGCCGTTATGGCGAGTGTTCGTGCACGGCAGGAAGGGTTTGAAACCCTAACAAGGAAGCATGCTTTCGTGTGTGTCCCTCCCGAAGGTGTTCCTACCGAGGACATTATCCTAGCTGTAGGGAATGTTATCGGCGATGAAAATGTCCGCGCCGCGTCGCGGATGAACCAAAAGTTTGTTGTTTTCGTGTCGGACGAGAAGTTCGTGCATGATGTTGTTAGTACCGGTCTGTCATTGAAAGGTGGGCAGTTCGTCATGGTTTCCCCGATGGACACACCGGCGATAAAAGTTATTATTTCAAATGTCGCTCCGTTTATCACAGATGATAAATTAATGGCTGTTCTGACCCGGTATGGAACTGTTGTTTCCCGAATCTCGATGATTCCCCTGGGATGTCGGGATGAACGAATGAAACATGTTATGAGTTTCCGGAGACAAGTATTCATGGTGCTTCCTGATCGCGGCGACGATACAGGACTAAACATCTCGTTTAAAATTTCGGTAAATGATCGTCAATATCAAATGTACGCTTCGTCAGGCACCTTAACGTGCTTCCTTTGTGGAGCCTTCGGACACGTTAAAAGGTTTTGTCCCAAAGCATCTTGTACGAAGTGCGGCAAATTGGGACACACCAATGTGGGCTGTAAAAAAGAAAACGCCCCGACCGTGCTTCCTCATGCCTCGACCGTGCTTCCTCACGCCTCGACCGTGCTTCCTCACGCCTCGACCGTGCTTCCCCACGCCTCGACCGTGCTTCCTCACGCCTCGACCGTGCTCCCCGACGCTCAAACCGTGCTCCCCGACGCTCAAACCGTGCTTCCTGGCGCTCAAACCGTGCTACCTGAAGCCCCGACCGTGCTTCCCGACGCCCCGACTGTGCTTCCTGATGTCCCAACTGTGCTTCCCGAGGTCCCGACTACGCTTCCCGAAGCCCCAACCGTGCTACCTGAAGC
The DNA here is from genome assembly GCF_964187855.1 of Myxine glutinosa. Lineage (NCBI taxonomy): Eukaryota > Metazoa > Chordata > Myxini > Myxiniformes > Myxinidae > Myxine > Myxine glutinosa. The sequence goes on along the minus strand of NC_136273.1, from coordinate 91,526,929 downwards.
CCCAACCGTGCTACCCGAAGCCCCAACCGTGCTTCCCGAAGCCCCGACTGTGCTTCCCGACGCCACGACTGTGCTTCCTGATGCCCCGACCGTGCTTCCCGACGCCCCGGTGCTACCCAAACCCAGTGAGATGGCACTTGGTGATGCTAGTACTGCTGACGAACCCATGAATGAAGAACTTGTCATACTGACCAAAAAACGGAAAGCACCACTAACAAATAGCCCTGATGGTGCGATAAAGAAGGCTGTCTTGGGCAGAGACACTGTCTCTGCAAAAGAGGGCAAAACGTTTACAGCAAACGAAAATATCGAACGCCAAAGTGGTAAAGAAGATGTTACTGATTTCCCAAGCTCTGAGAATAAAGCCGACATTGATCCGAACAATGCGGCCATTTTTGAGCCTGAACGCGAAGCCCCACCGGTCCCCCCTCCAGTAGCTGAGCGGACTGGTGACCAAACAAATTGCTCTGTCTCACAAACAGAAATCGTAACCCCGGCTACGCAGAGATCTGCAGCCATTTGCCAAAGCACACATAAAGAAAGTAAGCACCAGTCTGCTCGTGAGTGTGCACCAGAGTACCCAACGAAATCTCAGGAGATGCCTCCAGAGGAGCTCGTGAGAGCTGCAAGTAAGGCCCAAGATCCAGGTGGGACATTATCAGACCTGTCAGAGTCTGAGGACGAGGTGGAAGTGACTGAGCTGTCACAGTCATCAGCATCTCAGTCACAGATACCCCCCCAACACATCGTGTCGTTTCTAGCCGAAACGTACAGACAGCGTAACATAGTCATTAAAGACCACTTTGACGATTTGGCTGCATTCATCCACACTGCAAAATCCATAATTAAAACGCCTGAACAATTTGACCTGAATAAGTCACAATACCACAGGTTAAGAAAATTCATCACACGTGCAGGTGTAGAGTGTTCCCAGCCACAGGCTGATTTCATCAATACAGGATGAAAACTATAAAACTCGCAACCTTAAATATGAACGGTGGTGGTGCTAGACACCTCCGCCAGGTTCAAGTAAAAAACATATTTCAACGGAAAAAGGTGGATGTGATCTTACTTCAAGAAACTCACATCACACCAAATGTGGAACATAACTGGCATCAACTTTTTAAGAGCCAATGCTATTTCAGCAATTTATCAGCTTCATCTGCTGGAATCGAATTCTTGCTAAAGCCAGGCCTCGTGTGTGAGTCATGCCATTTTCAGGAGGTAATAAATGGTCGGCTTAGCTCTCTCAAACTAGTAAGCCATAACTTCCATTACACCATTTTTAATGTGTATGCGCCAAGTGATAGCGTAGAGCGTAAGTCCTTCTTCACCGCAATGATAAATCACTTAAGATCAGTTGATTTTGATCATTGTGTGTGTGTCGGAGGTGATTTCAATTGCACCTTCGACCCATCGGTTGACAGAAATTCTGCCGAACCCCATCCTGAGTCCCATGTACACTTATCCAATTTTTTTAGCACAATGGGCCTCGTTGATGTTTGGCGGTTGCACCACCCAAGCACATCCCAGTACACCTGGTGTCGATGCGCCAATAGTCGAGTATCCTTGGCAAGGCTTGACAGATGGTACATCAACGTACCCTTTAAAAAATACTGCGGTTTCTTCAAATATTTTTCCTTCCGTGTTTTCAGACCATCATATGGTAACCCTAAACCTTTCCTTTCCTCAACCCGCAAGTAGGAGCGCTTATTGGAAGTTTAATGTTAGACTTCTAGAAGATGGTATGTTTAAGGAAGCCTTTCGTGTTTTCTGGGCAAGTCTAGTAGCAAAGAAATCTTCCTTTTCTTCATCCAGCATATGGTGGGATAACATGAAATCTCAAATTCGGGTTTTTTGTCAATGTTTCCAATCACACAGCACAAACGACAAGCACATTACAATGGCCCGGTTGGAATTGGATATTCTACATTTGGAGAATAAATTGGCTCATGAAAACAATGACGCCAATTACCGGTTATTGCTTGTAAAGAAAGCTCTTTTAAGGGAGTTAGTTCAAGAGAAAGCAGCCGGAACATTAATTAGACTTAGAATACAGAATGTAAAGTTATCAGACACCCCAAACAAGTCTTTCTTTCATTTAGAATCCTTAAGCAAGCCATCACGGCTAATCTCTTCTGTTTTGGACTCAAGAGGCAACGTTGTTGTCAACGAGGATGATGTTAGAATAAACATTATTGAATTCTTTACAAAACTTTTTGAGGAGCAGACTGTTTGTAATGATACAATGATGGATTTAACCTCTCACCTCCCCTCCCTAACTGAGGCTCAACGGTTGGAGCTTGACCTACCAATCACCCTCCTTGAGCTAACCTGTGCTCTTGCTGCCATGGATTCAGGGAAAGCTCCGGGTATTGACGGTCTACCTCCCGAATTCTTTCTGACATTTTGGGACCTTTTAGGCCCTGAGTTGCTGAATGTTTTGGACACTTCTATACAGACTGGTATAATGCCGCTGAGTCTAAGAAGAGCCGTAGTGTGCTTGCTCCCGAAAACTGAAGATCCCCGACTTTTGGTGAACTGGCGACCGATCTCCCTGCTGTGCACGGACTACAAGCTTTTTTCAAAAGTACTAGCTAATCGACTAAAAAAGGTTATTGGTGATCTAGTACTGCCAGAACAGAGTTACTGTGTTCCTGGAAGATCCATCCATGATAATATTTCTTTAATCAGAGATCTCATTGATGGTAACCGTGTTAAAGAAGACTTTGGAATGATGTCGCTTGATCTTGAAAAGGCATTTGACAGTATCGACCATAAGTTTATGCATCATGTGTTACAGGCATGCGGCCTCGGAGCAAACTTTCGTTCCTACATTTCCTTGCTATACACGAATGTATTTAGTTTAATTAAGATTAATAATGTGCTGGCTCCCCCCATCAAGGTTCGGAGAGGGGTCCGGCAAGGGTGCCCAGTCTCTGGTTTATTGTTTGCTCTTTCTTTAGAGCCTCTTCTCAATCTACTGAGAAAGAAGATTTCTGGAATAGCACTCACTCCCATGAGTGCACCGCTAACCCTATGTGCTTATGCGGATGACGTCTGCATCTTTGTAAAAGATAAGGATGATATTGATATCGTTGTTGAGTGCCTGTCAAAGTTTCACGCTGCCTCCTCTTTAAAAATCAATTGGAACAAGAGCAAGACGTTATGGATACCCTCCCTTTATCGCAACCTTCTTCAGCCTGTACCACAGCCGCCCCCATCCCTCCCCGCAGGGTTGCTGTGGGGAAGTGAGGGAATTAAGTACTTGGGCATATTCCTTGGTTCCCCACAGTATGCTCAAAGAAATTGGGACGGGGTAATTGAGCAAGTGGGAGAAAGATTGAACCGATGGAAAAGGGTTTTACCTCATTTGTCCTTCAAGGGCCGTGTGCTAGTGATCAACAACTTAGTTGCCACAATGTTGTGGCATAGGTTCATCTGCCTGCAACCGCCGGAGGCCCTACTCAAAGCACTCCAGGGCAAACTGGTGGACTTCTTCTGGGGAGGCTACCACTGGCTACGACCCGATGTGATATGTCGCCCCTCGGCTGAGGGTGGCCACAACCTCGTCGACATCAAAGCCCGCCTAATGGCCTTCCGGCTGCGGTCCATTCAACGTCTCCTCTACATGGAACATCTGCCAGGCCGGCTCCCTGCACGCCTTGTACTGCAGCGAGCGGGTAGGCTCGGGTACGGGTTTGAACTCTTTCAAATGAACCTCCAGCATGTCGACATATCGGTTCTCCCTGCTTTTTACCAAAGCCTCTTAAATGCCTGGCAGAGCCTTTCTGTGAGTCGTCAGGCGGACACATATGTAACGAAAATGCTGGCACACGAGCCTTTGTTCTATAACCCTCTCTTTCCCGACATTCCAAAGAGTCGAGATTTTTGCCAACACTTTATAGCAGCTGGTATTGTGAAGGTGCGGCATCTCCGACATGACTCAGGGTATGGTTGGAAATCCGTAAGTGAAATCGCCGACCTGACAGGGATTTGGTCCCATAGGATGATTGCAAAAATTTTGAGGAAAATGATTCAGTTGGGACGGCAACTTGGCCTAACTTGGACTCGAGGTACAGAAGAAGATCTAAATGAGCCGACAGTGCCTAAATTAATTGTTGAACCCATTCAAAACGATTTGCCCCCTGTTAGCGATGGGTCAAAGCTTTTCCAGACAATGGACAGCAAGGGCATCTACAAGATGTGCCTCAAGCTGTTAAATGGGAACCCTTCGTTAAATGGAGTTACCCGATGGAAAGGATTGTTACCCGGAGGACCCCCCTCCGAACCTATCTGGGAAGCCATGTACAGTGAGCCCACATCCAAAAGAACAGGTGATCTCCAGTGGCGTTTGGCCCACTGGATTGTTCCCTCTAACACGTTTATTAGACATTTTTCTCCTGTATCTGTTTGTTGTCCCTTCTGTACAGTCAATGAGGACTTGTTTCACGCATTCATAGACTGTATCCGATTATTTCCTTTGTTTCATTGGTTGAATTACATTGCACATGAAATGCATGTTACCTTTTCTTTGAGAAGTTTCGTCTTTGGTTTTGCCCCTAAACAGAATCCTGCATCTAAACTGTTTAGTTTCCTAATAGCAACTGCGAAGCTTGCTGTTTATTTAACAAGAAAAGACAAACTATCTGGCAAACCGATAGAGCACTGCAATATCATGTTGTGTTTGAATGCATTAATCTCAGCAAGATTGAAACTGGAATTTACCCTGTCCAACGAGTCCGGAAATTTTCATAACTTTGTTGATACTTGGTGTGTTGGTGGGTTTTGTGAGGTTAAAGAAAATGAATTTAGAATACTGTTGTGAAATACTGATTGTTTTTTATTTGATGATCATTGGGTGCTTCTTCTTTTTCTTTTTTTCTTTTTGTTGGCATTATTGATTTTATTGCAAAACGTGTATATTGTTACTTTTATATTTTTGTAATAAAAGGACTAAAAAGTCAAAGTCTCTCTCTCTCTCTCTCTTTCTCTCTCTCGCTCCGTCTCTCTCTGTCTCTCTTCTCTCTTCTCTCTTCTCTCTTCTCTCTTCTCTCTTTCTCTCTCTCTCTCCGTCTCTCTCTGTCTCTCTTCTCTCTTCTCTCTTCTCTCTCTCTCTCTTTCTCCCTCTCACGCTCATCTTTTCCCTCTCACTCTCCTCGTCCTCTTTCTCTCTCTCTCTCTCTCTCTCTCTCTCTCTCTCTCTCTCTCTCTCGCGCCCCCTGCTGGTCGTTTGTATGCTGGTTGTACTGTCATGGCGTCTGCTTGTGGAGGCCTGTGAGTGCTCTGTGTTGTTGCTCCATCCCCCCCCCTCCCCCCTCCCGTTTTCCCCCCTCTGTGTCCTTGTACCTGTTCGTGGAGTCTTCCTGGTGATTCCCATATACGTTGAGACGGGAGAGAGAGCCGGAGAGCACAGGGTGATCGCTGGTAAGGGTTCGCCGTTTTTGGGCGTCGCCCGATCGGTGTTTGCTCCTTCATCTTAAACCTCTATTTCCTTTTTTTCCTTTCGTTTATCCTTCCTTCAGTTTGTTTTGTTGCCTCCCTTTTCCGAAGTTAGGGAAATCGGAGAGGTCTGATTGCTTCCCATTCCCGGAGTTCGGGTAGGGAAGATTGTATTATATATTCACCCTCCCCGAGTTGGGGAGGGGTTGTAAGTGCAGCTGTTCCAGCATGGCAGCTGCACTATCTCGATTTACGGCCTTTCAGAGCCTGACCCGTAAGCACGGGTTCTTTTGTGTACCTCCGGAACGTGAGGTTAGTGTCGAGGACGTTGTCCTCGCAACCGGTCGTGTTGTCGGGATCGACAAGGTTGTTGCCGCTTCACGGATGAACAAGCGGCTCGTTATTTTTTTGTCCGACGTGGATTGTGTTCCACAAATTGTCGAACAGGGTTTGACAATCGATCCAGATTTATTTGTAATGATTTCCCCACTAGATAGCCCAGCGATAAAAGTCGTGATATCAAATTGCCCCCCATTTGTATCCGACGATGTACTAATTAAAGAGTTGTCCCGATACGGTACCATCGTGTCTCGTATCTCCATGATTCCCTTTGGGTCACGAAACAACGATTTAAGGCACGTGGTTTCATTCCGGCGGCAAGTGTTTATGATTTTAAAAAATTCCCAGAAGGATTTAAACCTTATAATAAAATTAAAACATCAACAGAACGAATATACAGTGTACGTGTCCACCAACGTTCTAAAATGTTTTGGCTGCGGACAATTTGGGCATGTTAAGCATGACTGCCCCGAAAAGAGAATTCTCCACAAGTGCAACCTCCCCTCCGAACCGGGAATAAGCAACCCCCCCACCTTCCCACCACCGGTCCAAACCCTTCCACCACTGACCCAAGCCTTCCCACCACCGAACCAAGCCCTCCCGCCGCCGAACCAAGCCCTCCCACCACCGACCCGAACCTTCCCACCATCGACCCAAGCCTTACCACCACTGATCCCAATCTGTCCACCACCGACCCAAGCCCTCTTACCACCAATCCAAACCCCCCCCGCCGTACCCCCTTCCCCTCCCCTTGAAACAGGGGCCCCTCCCTCTACTGAAGGATCTAATTGCAGCCATCTCCTGTTAACTATAGATCTCACCCCCCAGGCGACATCGTCCAATCACAGCTTGTTGCCTGCTATAACTGATCCTACCTCTCCCGCCGTGGTAGCCGATGGGAATCCCCTCCCGATGATCACGTCCTCCCTCCCCCCCCCCCTCCCCCCAAACCCTTGCAATCTCTTCCCACTAACCAGGACGAGTTTCAATTAGTCTGCCCAAAAGGAAAAAGACATCTGCAAACAACAGATGAAAACGGTCATCTCTTAAAAAAACCTACAACTGAAAACCGACAGCCCCCCCTCTCTGGCCTAGATTTGTCCCTCGTCACAGAAAATCGTTTCTCGGTATTGGAGGACATAGATGTGGATGAATCCTCGCCCTTGTCTACTGACCTAGAAACTGATATGGTTGAACCGCAAAAATTAGTACCCCCCCCCCCTGCTCCCCTGAAGATGCCCTCCCCGTCCCCCCCCCCCTCTATGGACTATGCCCCATCCGATAACGTGGAGGGATGTGATGACGGTGAGGAGATAAATGATGAAAACCAGTGTGACACACCATCTGAGCCATCTGATATAGATGACTCTGTTAGTGAATGTGGTAACCTCAAGGAAGAAGAAATCCCTCCAATCCCTCCCTCCGAGATAAAAAGGTTTCTTAAGGACACATTCCGAAAAAGGAATGTTGTAATAGAAACCTTTTTTCCGGAGCTACCTGATTTTATACATTCCGCTAGACTGATGGTAAAACGGCCCCACGTTTTTTATTTCAATTCCTCCCAACGTCACCGTTTAAAGAAGTGGTCGCAAAAAGCTAAGAATGAACTGCTATCAAAAAATTGAGTGGTGGTCACTCCTCCTTATAGCTGTAATGAGTTTTTCCATTTGTAGCTTGAATATTAACGGAGGATGTAGCTCTGTCCGCAAAGTTCAAGTAAGGGATTTTTTATTACAGAAGAAAGTCGACATTGCCCTCTTACAAGAGACCCATGCCAACGACTGCTGTGTCGCAGAGTGGTGTAGGCTCTTCCCCGGCCTGTCCTTTTTTAGTAACGGTGACTCCCGCAAAGGCGGTGTCGCAATAATTCTTAGCCCCTCCTTTTCGCCTTCATCGCTTAAATTCGACGAAATACACAAGGGATCCCTAGCATCCCTAGAATTCCACTACTGTGGAAAATTCTATACTATTTTTAATATCTATGCCCCAAGTACGCCTGTAGCTCGGCGAGTTTTTTTTAATGACCTTGGGACACACCTAACGTCCCTCGACAGCCAAAACGCCCTAAAAAACCGAGACAATCATGTTTGTATTGGTGGAGATTTTAACTGCACCCTTCAACCCCAACTAGACAGGAACAGTGCAGAGCCCCATCCTGCCTCCACAATCCCTCTCACCAAATTTTTAAAACAAATGAATTTGACAGATATATGGCGGGTACAGCACCCATCAATCAGGCAATACACATGGTGTCGATGCATTCAGGGTAATATTGTACTTGCTCGCTTGGACAAGTTTTATATTAATCCTCCACTTGAACGCCTCGTTCTGTCATCCAAAATTTGCCCATCAGGATTCTCGGACCACAGCGCAACATTTCTCAAAATTTCTGCCCCCTGCCCGAAACACAAGAGTGCTTTTTGGAAATTTAATAACAACTTACTTGATGATAGTACCTTTAAGGACATTTTTCCAGAAATTTGGAATATTCTGGTTGCCTCCCAAGGTAATTTCTCAAACCTCAGACAATGGTGGGATAATGCCAAAACGCACATCAGACTATTCTGCCAACAATATCGTGCGTATGGTGTTCAAGAGGAAAGAAAAACCACAACCTTACTTGAAGATGAAATCCTGGAATTACAGGAACAGCTTCAGGGAACCGCAAGTGTGAGCTACCAGGGAATGAGGCAACAAATCCATGGAAAAACGGCCTTACTGAATTCCATATCCGAAAGGCGAGCACAAAATGCTTTATTGCGCCTGAAGATGAGGTACATACACGACCTTGATGCTCCAACCAAATTCTTCTTCAGCCTTAAAAGGGGGGCCTCTTCGTCAATGATTACACGCTTGCTCCATGATGGGGAACTCCTTTATGAAGATGGCAGAATCAGGGAATGTGCCCGGAAACATTTTAAACAACGGTTTATGCGGCATGACATTAACCAGGATGCAATATCGGAACTTGTTTCTAACCTTCCAACATTGGCGGAGGATCAGAAGCAGCAGTTGGAGGATCCTCTTAGGTTACCTGAGCTCACCGCTGCCTTGAAGGCCTTAGAACCTGATAAAGCCCCTGGACTGGATGGGCTGACAAGTGAATTTTTCCAGTTTTTTTGGGACACCATTGGACCTCACCTACTGCGGGTATTGAATGAATGTTTAGAGGATGGACAACTGCCGTGGAGTTGCCGGAGAGCAGTCACCACCTTAATTCCTAAGAAAGCGGACACTCAACTTATAGAGAACTGGCGTCCTATTTCTGTTTTATGTACGGATTATAAAATTTTAGCCAAAGCCTTGTCTAATCGAATGAAACCTTTTATGAATGTACTAATAGGAGAACATCAATCCTTTTGTATTCCTGGACGTACTATTTTTAATAATATCTTTCTTATCCGTGATACCATTCGGTTTTGTAACAATTTTAATATGAATGTTGGTCTGTTTTTTATTGACCAAGGAAAAGCCTTTGACTGTATTGACCACATGTACCTTTTTAGAGTTTTAGAGAATTTTGGGTTTGGACCTATTTTTATCTCGTACGTTAAACTTTTGTATTGTAATATATCCAGTGTTCTTAAAATTAATCAAGTATTGTGTAGCCCCATTGCTGTACAACGGGGAGTACGGCAAGGTTGCCCGCTATCTGGACTTTTATACTCTCTTGCCATCGAACCTCTTCTGCTCCAATTACGTACGCACATTTCTGGCTTCACTGGATCAATTCTTACCACACCGCTAAAAGTCTCTGCCTATGCAGATGATGTCTGTATTTATATAAAAAATAGTGCTGACGTCACTGCGGTGGCTCAAGCACTAAAAACATATTGTCAGGCTTGTTCAGGCCAGGTAAACTGGAAGAAGAGTGAAGCCCTTTGGATAGGACCTGGAGATTGCCCGCCAATTGTCCTACCAGGAGGAGTGAACTGGCAGAAAAGTGGCATTAAATACCTCGGTATTTTCCTCGGAGACAACACCTTTGAGCAACAGAACTGGGTGGGATTACCAGACAAGGTAATGGCAAAACTGGCCCGCTGGAAAGGACTTCTTTTTCAACTTTCGTACCGCGGAAGAACTCTCGTCATTAACAATCTTGTCGCCTCTATGCTATGGCATAAGATGATATGCCTACAACCGCCCGGGAGCCTTCTTATTACACTGCAAAAGAGCATTGTCGACTTTTTCTGGAGCGGGAAACACTGGCTCCAACCCCCCGTGGCATACTTACCACTCACTGAAGGTGGCCAAGGTCTTATTGATATCCGCAGCCGGATTATGGTCTTCCGGCTTCATATCGTGCGCCAACTTGTATATGGAGATGAAGCCCTACTCTGGAGGCCTCTGGCTAACTGCATATTACAGCTTACATGCAAGCTGGGTTACGACCGAGAACTTTTCTTGATGAACCCTCATCAAATCGATTCATCCTTGCTGCCCACCTTTTACCAAGGGGTGATGAACGCCTGGCAAGCCCTGTCCTTTTCCCGTGAAATGGCAACATACAACATGGAAATGTTGATGAATGAGCCCCTATGCTACAACCCCTTCCTGGAAAACAGCTTGAATAATAGGGGACTCGTTCAACGCTTTGTTGATGCCAAGCTGCTGCGAGTGAAAGACCTCATGACAGAGTCTGGGAGCTACCGGCTGAGTGCTGCCGCTGTGGCACAAAAAACCGGAATAAAATCTGTCAGGATCATCTCTCGGTTCCTTCAAGGGATATCCACAACGTATCGTAATACCTGCGAGGAACTTGGCCCTTCCCCCGAGGAAACAGCGGGTGACTTCCCCAAACTCCTAGTCTTCAGCCCGCCACTTAATCTGTCCCCTGGCCTGAACAGCCCTGATGATACTGCATTATCCCTTCCCGCCTTTCCAAAGAAAACTTTGTACAACGTGTACGTTAAAATTTTATACGCAAAAATATTTTCTGAGCACCCGAGGCTTCGATGGCGGGATGTTTTACCCCCAATACCACCCAATTGCCCCAATTGGCGAAGTTTTTATCTCTTGCCTACTCCAAAGTATGTTGGAGATATTCAATGGAAACTTGTACACTGGATTTTACCTTATAATGTTTTACTGAACCGGTTTTCTACTGCTAACTCTAATCTATGCCCTTTCTGTGCATCCATTGAAACCTTACCGCATATATACCTGGAGTGTGAACGATTGCAACCTCTTTTTACATTCCTTCAGGAACGCTTTGTGAAGCTTGGTTCCCTCTTCAATCACAATGTTTTTATTTATGGTGTTTTACGACCGTCTTCCCTTAGGAATGTGGTTTTAATGAATTTTTTAATTGGCCAGGCCAAGTTTGCAATTTATAAATCCAGAAAGAAAAAAATGGGAAACGCTTCTGACTCGTCATATGATGTACTGCTCACCTTTAAGGCTCTTGTAAATGCAAGACTAAAGCTAGAGTACCGGTTTTTTAAAATGAACAAGAATTTAACATGTTTTAAAGAAAAGTGGGTTTTTAATGATGTCATATGCACACTTGATGATGATGATTTGATAATAATTTTTCCTTGAGACCATTTTTATTGTGCTTTGTTTCTTTATGACTGAACATTACTGATTTTTTGTACTCTTGTAATAAAAGGAAGAAACAGTCAGTCTCTCTCCGTCTCTCTCTCTCTCCGTCTCTCTCTCTCTCTCTCTCTCTCTCTCTCTCTCTCTCTCTCTCTCTCTCTCTCTCTCTCTCTCTCTCTTTCTCTCTTTCTCTCTTTCTCTCTTTCTCTCTTTCTCTCTTTCTCTCTTTCTCTCTTTCTCTCTTTCTCTCTCCGTCTCTCTCTCTCTCTCTCTCTCTCCATCTCTCTCTGTCTCTCTTCTCTCTTCTCTCTTCTCTCTTCTCTCTTCTCTCTGTTCTCTCTCTCTCTCTCTCTTTCTCTCTTTCTCTCTTTCTCTCTCCGTCTCTCTGTCTCTCCGTCTCTCTCTGTCTCTCTTCTCTCTTCTCTCTTCTCTCTTCTCTGTTCTCTCTGTTCTCTCTGTTCTCTCTCTCTCTTTCTCCCTCTCACGCTCATCTTCTCCCTCTCACTCTCCTCGTCCTCTTTCTCTCTCAGGCGATCAAACGAGAGTAAGAGCATCTCAAAATTGGAAACATCAAAAGGAGCAAAACAATGGTGAATCGGAAGGTTAGTGGTAAAGCAGACATAGGAAAGTCTCCTGCTGGCTGCACACTGGCTGGTCACACTGGCTGCATACCAGCACTGAAGCAGGATATGGATTCTCACATTTTACTCATTAGCATATATTAACTGTGGATCATTTCTGAATTTAAAAAGAGGCGTTATAGCTACTCAAAAATGTGATATCAGCACATGTCTCATTTCATGTGAAAAAAAAAAGGATGGTTTCTGTCTATCTGTCTTTTAATTTCCCATCTCTCACCGGTTTGCACATCACCAAACTTTGTAGGTATAATTTAGAAGTTCTTGCACTTCTGCTTACAACATCTAAATGTACTTGTAACTCCTGCACTTATTCCATCTAGTGATTCTCGTCCAATCAAAATCAGACTTTTCTCGATTTTACCATGCTGGTTGATGTCACCACATTCTGGTGAGCAGCACTTCTGTGGTCATTCCATTGCAGGATTGTTGTTGTTCTATGTCCCTCCAGTCCTATGAAATCCCATAACCCACCCATGAATCCTGTATCAGCTCGTACAGTATGGAAGTATATATACACATATACATAGGTCCTGAGGTTAAGCCCCATGTCAGGCCATTAAGTAACACCAGGTGGGTTGACTCAACCTGTCCTCCTTCCTCGGTCGGCAAAATGAATACCAGCTTACTGGAAACAGGAGGAACTGATTCAGTGGTCCAGCCGTGCTTCCAGAAATGATGCAACCAGCAGTTTTAGGCTGCATACTAATTTTTTAATTAATGGGAATAATTTGCAGATTAAACACGAACGGGAAATGGGAGGAAAAGGAAACAGAGGATAATTGGTTCCAGGAAATCTAACTACACACAAATTCCTGGTCGATGCTAATTGGGTTTTACGAATGCTTCTGCTTACATTCATTGGGACACCACTATCACACAATTAACCCCCAAGTCATTTTCCTGAACAATATATGAGTAACGTTTGCATGGCCCATTAGGAAGCCGCACAGATGTCAGGGCACCTTCCCAAAGAAAACCAAATTGGGACTGGGAGGATTCAAAGCCCTGGATGTCAACGATCACGTCATCACCATTCCACCCAGGAGCTGGTTATGCTATTTAGTAGTGGGACCTTCCTGTGGGAGTGTGCTGGTATGGCACAGGGTTTCATGGTAATCATTGCAGGTAAAAGGTACGGGAGGTATAATGGTGGATACTCCGTCACAGGACAGCATTACATTTATTTCTCAGGGTAGTCCACTCCACGCTGATGAAAGCCATGGAGCCAGAAATGCGTCCAGAGATTGGTTCCTTTCCTCAGGTGGTGGACTGATGATTTTGCCATGAAAGCGTTCTAAAACCATGCAGGTAGACTGATCCTGTGTTTTCCGCAGACTACAGCTGAGTGGATACGCCCATGCCTGGTGTTGATATAATTATATATGTGTGGTGCTTGTGCTTCTTTTTGTCCCCCATCGCACCGCGGAGCGAAAGGGGGACTATGGTTTTCCCCTCTGTCCGTGTGTCCGTCCGTGCGTGCGTGCGTGCGTAAGCGAAGGACCGAATTCTAATTTGGTGTGTGGGTGCAAACCACGTCAAAATCCAAGATGGCCGCCGCCATGTATGTCTGACGCCATGTATGTCTGAACCTTGTGAGCGGAATATCTTGAAAAATAAGCGAAGTACCAACTTCTAATCTGGTGTGTGGGTGTACCTAGGCATAAGGAAGAACGCTATTGAAAATTGTGCCGCCACGTTATTCACAAGGCAGGTGTATGCGTCAAGTGCTGCAGTAGGGTGCGAAGTAGTTTAACCACTCATTGCTTTTAGCTACGGCTGCCGGATAGCTCTGCGAGTGAAGAGAAGGCCGCGTATATATACACATGTATCTATATATTGTTTCAATTTTTTTTTTCCATGTTTCAATTTTTTCCAATGAGCGGTTTCGGAGATATAGAGGTGCAAAGTTTTTCAAATATGACGTCCGTACCACGTGACAGATGACGTCATAATTATCACTAAAAATATATATACAGGAGGATGTGGTCCTACGGTGCAAAATTTAGTGCCAATCGGACCAATGCTTGCTGAGAAAATGAATTTTAAAAATTCAGACAAGCACGACATACATACGCACACACCTGATCGATTACCTAACCCAGATTTTTGCTTCGCAAACGTCGGCAGGACAATGGTACAACAACATTGAGGAAACGCAAAGTTTTATGATCAATATGTTGCATAATTTCAAGTATTCTTATGGAGCAATTCCAGAAATATGGATTACGTGTGTAGTTTCACGAGATACCTAGTATGAAGGGAAAAGTGTCTGTAGTTTTACAGGTGAACAAAATAAATGTATGTGACTAAATTAATTATGAGAACTCAAGTAACTGGAGCAGATTTTTGTTGCAAATATAGTTCACCAAATTTCAAACAAATGTAGTGTGTATAATGGTGTATGGTTTCTAGAATCATGTTCATAATTTAACTGTGAGCATGACTCTTATCAATGATGGTGTGGTGGATTCCAGTCGAATCCCAATGTCAGGGATTTCGCATTTGGCCCTGTTGTCTGAGCAACCTTTGAGTATTCTGGGAATTGAGCAGGGCTGGCAAACTACCCCTGGCCTGTGATAACATGGCCTGCTTGTTGAAGCTTTCAGGCACCGACCTTGAGCAAAAGCAGCGTGAACGAGAGGACACGGCTCGATAGCTCTCCCCCTTACAAAAACAACTCCAATTGTTGTTCTTTCCATCTTGTCTTTGAAGTAAGTTTCATTATTTCCTATCGAGTATGAAAACCCTGGCCTGATGTGTTTTGTTAAGAAGCTGTTGTTACTCTTAAAATGGCAGCTTTCCCATGTACATGTTAAGACCCTAATAAATTCTCCTGTAACTGTCTAAGATGTCTCAGATTCATCCCTAGTGGGGTGGGGGGTAAATACCTAACAATGGCAGGTGACCACTCAGTTAATTAGGTGTTATTATTTCTGAAAAGATTCACCTGTTGGTATTTCATGTCAATCGTTTCGAAAAACCAGCAGGTGAACGTTTCTGATGCCTAAGATTATAATCATATAACTTTCCTTCCAAGATCCTTCAACGCAGGAGGAGGCCATTGGGCCCATCAATCTCAGGCAATGGGTGCTAACCTATGGCTATTTGTCTGCGAATGTAACCTTTTTTAATTCTGAGTGTCAAGGAAGGTTAAATAATACACCACTGAGTCTGGTTAATTAATACTGAAAGTAGAACATCACAGGATATGGAATAGTAAATGCCAGAATAATCAAAAAGGTCTTAAACCAGAGGTTCATTCAAAACGGGAAAATTGTGGATCATGGTGGGTTGAGGTCACTGTTCAAGTACCTCTTGATGCATATTGTAGACAAATATGGAGACTCACCTAAGAAGAACACCTTGGGAGAAGATGAACAAGAAGACAATGAAGTTTCGGCAGACATAGATATGGGATGTACAGATGCTTAGCATGATTAGCAACAGAGGTGGAGATCATCAGTCGGAAATTAGGTTTATGGAAGACCAGCAGGTGAAGGTGAGTCTCCAAGTAAGATAGCTGTACACCGAGCAAAATCGAATGCACGAGAAGCAGAAAGTCTTGTTTCATATTTACTACCCAAAAGGCCAAAAATCTGTTTACTAAGGTTTTAAAGGTAGTCTGATGAATGCAAAATGTGAATGAGATGGTAGTCAGCCGCCATCTTGAACAGAACAACGAGTTCAGGCACATACACGGTTGGGATTCCGAAAGTGATGTGAAAGTGGGAATGAAGGGATGCAAGCGAATGACTAGATTTTAATTTGAAAGGTTGTTTTTTTTTTTTTTTTAAAGCGAATGACTAGATTTCAATTTGAATATTTTTTTTAAAAGCGAATGACTCGATTTTAATTTGAAAAGTTTTTTTTTTTTTTTAAAGCGAATGACTCGATTTTAATTTGAAAAGTTTTTTTTTTTTTTTTTAAAGCGAATGACTAGATTTCAATTTGAATTTTTTTTTTAAAGCGAATGACTAGATTTCAATTTGAATTTTTTTTTTTAAAGCGAATGACTCGATTTTAATTTGAAAAGTTTTTTTTTTTTTTAAAGCGAATGACTAGATTTCAATTTGAATTTTTTTTTTTTAAAGCGAATGACGATTTTAATTTGAAAAGTTTTTTTTTTTTTTAAAGCGAATGACTAGATTTCAATTTGAATTTTTTTTTTTTAAAGCGAATGACGATTTTAATTTGAAAAGTTTTTTTTTTTTTTAAAGCGAATGACTAGATTTCAATTTGAATTTTTTTTTTTTAAAGCGAATGACGATTTTAATTTGAAAAGTTTTTTTTTTTTTTTAAGCGAATGACTAGATTTCAATTTGAATTTTTTTTTTTAAAGCGAATGACTCGATTTTAATTTGAAAAGTTGACAAACAGCAGGTGAGGTTATTAACAAAAAGGAACTCGGTAGAGAGCATACCTCCGCCAGGCTGAACAGTTTACGTGTTGTATTGCATCCGGCCCGGAACCAAAATCTAATTGGCTCGTTCTTGTCACCTGACCAAATCAGCCACCAATTCATCCGAATCTGTCCATAACTTTGGTGGCAGAGATAATAAGCGAGGGTGGATAGGGGTGCAAGGCTATATGTAAGTAACAAAGGAAGCCACATTTTGACAGGTTGCCTTCATGTCTCCAAAATGAGAACAGCAACCTTGAGTCTGGACTTCCTGAAGGGGGATTTACTCTTGTATTTGATGATGTCATGGTCAGAGGAACTCCAATCGACGGTGGAGAATCACACTCCATTGTAGTGCTGATGAAAACCTTTCAGACTTCATGTGACCAACCTGATGATGTCAAATGAAAAACTTGGAAAGGTAGACAATATACCTGTGAAGTCATTGTCTGGCCCATGGAGTATGAGATGGCAGTGTGGTCAGACCAAATCAAGATGTGGATCATAAGTAAAACTGAAAAGGTCCACTTCCTCACCCGTGACCCAATCCTTTTTTGTGAAGGGATACCTCATGTCGTTGCCATCTGTGCACAGGTCTGAGTACAAGAATATGAAAGGAAACCCAAATGATGGAGAAAGTCATGTGGCCTATCCAGACACTACTAAGTTAATCTCACCATTTACTTGTATTTCACATTATGATTCTGATTTACAGAGCCTCGGTGCTGCCAAAGCAGGTTCTAGGCAAGGGTCACACAGGGTGGTTTGCCATTGCCGTCAAGTAATTAGGGCAGGAAGTTGGAATTTGGCCAAGAACCTGTCGATAGCTTGCATACTCTTTTGCAAAGGACTTTATTTAGATTTTGGGATTTTTAACGTCCATCAACAAATGGCGACAGAGCGGAGTCCCAGGTTAACATCAATCCGAGCGATTAGGCAGTACCACCCATTGATGGCTCACCCTTCAGTTCTGGGTCAGGATTACCTGACCCACACCCACGCCAGACAGCTAGACAGCTTAGAGGTGAGAGTGTGTAACTCTAGGCCCTCCTCCTCACCACATTCTGCATACTTATACACTATGTTCTTACCATTAATCTAATTTAATGGAAAGAACAAGTGTTTCGATGTGTGTGTGTGTGTGTGTGTGTGTGTGTGTGTGTGTGTGTGTGTGTGTGTGTGTGTGTGTGTGTGTGTGTGTGTGTGTGTGTGTGTGTGTGTGTGTGTGGATCCATAGATCTCCCGATGTCCCTGCTCTCTACTGTTGTGTTTGTGTGTTTCCCTCTCTCTGCCCCTCTTGTCTCCCGCTCCCTTCATTTTATGTTTTATGTGTCTGTTTGTGTTTAATGTGTTAGCTCTCACACGAGCCTCGACTTTGTATACAAAAGAAAAAAAATAAAAAAAAATGTATACAAGTTTAGATATCATGGTTGTTGTAAATATCGACAGAAGATATATGTTTTAGATGTTACAATGTCCCACCATGAAAAGTCCACTGATGATGTCTGCAGAAAAAATAGCAAGACTGATAGTCTATCAACGGCCTAGCTGGGCTTGTTTGTTACTTTAGTTGAAAAGGATAGTATGACCTGTGTGAGGATACCAGTTAGTAGTTAACGAATGATGTAAGTATTAATTTAATTTATTTTTACTTCAGACATGGACAGCCGGTTCGTGAATGACTTGGTAAAAAAAAAAACAGCAAATGGCAAACGATGAACCAATAAATTCCACATTCCTGTGCCACCTTCAGTCGAACGTCAGGGTTTGACAGCAGGTTCGTGAAGGGCTTGGACAAAAAACGGACTCAGTCTGAATGTTGCTAAATCCAATCAATGGCGAAACTGCAAATGGGGAATCCGCGAATGTCATGGATGGAAACCCTGACGTCATTTCCTCATTCTGCTTTAAACTCAATATCTCTATTTATTTTTTTATTCCAAACAGCATCATTCATCATTCCAATCACAGACTAATATTATAATATCAATATATCAAAATATAATGTTAAATGACAATTGTATTGAGATAATATCAAACCAGAGAATCGTCATCATCTGTTCACTTCCGGATTCGGGAGCAAGTTTCATGTCGATCACATGTCAAAATCATAATTGTATTGAGGTATTTATGAAATCTCCTACCTACCTCAGGACACCTGCTGGGACCCCAAATCGTTCCACAGAAGGTTATTATATTTTCTTTTAGTAAAATATATACAGTCACGTGAAAAAGTAAGTACACCCCATGTAAAGTTTTGACTTTTACAACATATTTCAACATACAGCTATTTGATCTTCATTTCAACAATATTGATAGATAAAGGTGATATAATATAACAAATATCATGAAACATTTACATTTTGTAGTCCATTGTATAATTTAAATAAACATGAATGCAAATTTCGCATGTGGAAAAAGTAATACACCCTTGGCTCTAATAGGTGGTATTGCCCCCTTTGGCAGAAACAACCTCAAGTAGGCGTTTCTTATAACTCTCTACCAGTCTCTGACATCGACTGGGAGAAATTTTTGCCCATTCCTCCATGCAGAATTCTTTCAGCTGAGCGATGTTTGAGGGGTTTCTTGCATACACAGCTCGTTTCAAATCCCCCCACAACATCTCGATGGGATTTAGATCCGGGCTTTGACTTGGCCATTCCAGAACCCTCCATTTCTTTCTTTTCAGCCATTCCTTGGTGGATTTACTGGTATGTTTAGGGTCATTGTCATGTTGCAAGGTCCACCTTCGGTTGAGCTTCAACTTTCCGACAGATGGCCTCACATTATCCTCAAGCAACCTCTGGTACAATGAAGAATTCATGGAGGATTATATGATGGTGAGCTGCCCAGGCCCTGATGCAGCAAAGCTGCCCCAAACCATAATATTTCCACCACCATGCTTTACAGTTGGTATCAGGTTCTTGTGGTCAAATGCTTTCTTTGATTTTCGCCAAACATGTCTTCTGGTACTGTGGCCAAATAGCTCTACCTTTGACTCATCTGTCCAGGGCACATTGTTCCAGAAGTGCTGGTCTTTGCCTCGGTGTCCATTGGCAAACTTTAGTCTTGCCCTGATGTTCTTTCTGGACAGCAAAGGTTTCCTCCTGGCACACCTCCCATGTAGATCAAATTTGTGCAGCCTCTTTCTAATGGTAGACTCGTGCACTTTGACATCAACAGTGGCAAGAGCTACCTGTAGGTCCCGTGATGACATTCTGGGGTTCTTAGAGACTTCTTTCTGCATCTTGCGGTCTGCTCTTGGGCTGAACTTGCTAGGGTGTCCAGGCCTGAACAAGTTGGCAGTTGTTTGGAATCTTCTCCACTTGTAGATGATCTTCCGGACAGTCGAATGATTGATTTCAAATTGTTTGGAGATCTTTTAAAATCCCTTCCCAGACTCGTAGGCATTTATAACCTTCTTTCTGAAGGCCTCAGAGCTCCTTTGATCTAGGCATGGCGACGCCGCACACTTCAACAACAAAGAGCAAACCAAACTAAATGTCTGAGGTTTAAATAAGACAGGTTCCTCCAAGATCCTCTCTGACGATGTTCTAATCATTTGCACCTGGTGCTGGTGCAACTGATTCTAATTTTAGGTATTTGAAGTAGTGATAAATGTAGGGGTGTACTTACTTTTTCCACATGCGAAATTTGCATTTATGTTTATTTAAATTATACAATGGACTACAAAATGTAAATGTTTCATGATATTTGTTATATTATATCACCTTTATCTATCAATATTGTTGAAATGAAGATCAAATAGCTGTATGTTGAAATATGTTGAAAAAGTCAAAACTTTGCATGGGGTGTACTTACTTTTTCACGTGACGGTAGCTGTAATGGTTACTAAACACGGTCCCCCGTCATGTGACCAGATTCTCAGCTCTGATTGGTGGACGTTTGTGGGGAAATACATAGATCGGACAGACAACGCTAGACGACATTGCCATTTGGGGCTTCACCGTAAAAAAGATTCTCCCAGCCCTGAAGACATGGTCCTGCACGACAGTGAAAGTGAGCATAGGTGTTACTCCTATCTGTGTAATTTCCCAGGTGTTACACAAATTCCTCCCATTTGCAACTGGAATGCAGATTTTTTGTAAGGGCAAAAAACCCTTTTACTAGCACTCGTACACTCATCATTTGTGAACATCAAATCAACACGATTAATTATAATAACACCTCTTTATCGAGACACTCCTTATTAAACAATCGATCTTTGAAGAATGAAGTAAAATAGGTTATATTGTTTTTCCAAAAAATTTCCAATTTTCCCAATTTCCAATTTTTACAATTTTCCAGTTTTTCCAAACACGATGGAATAATATTTACCGATATGAACAGTGATGTGGCTTTTATTGAAATTCTACAAATACTGTTTAGATTTTGATGATTTGCGTGTGATATGATTTAACGAATGTTTATATAAATCGTTTAAAATAAAAAAAGCCTTAAATTTCTGATATTTTTCCTTTTCATTTGGGCCTCCCAATTGAAGCCCCGCCCGTCGGGCAGGTACCGTTGCTCGTAACAATAAAAATAAACACTGGTGAAAATGGAGACAATTCCTCTTTAGCATTGAAATAATTTGCCAGGGTACCAACACATCATACCCAATCCTACTTCATGAGATATCACGTGATCTTTAAGATTTACCGGCTACATGCAGAGAGGACAACCAGCTTCAGATACCCATCCAAAGAGATATAGCATGCTCCCAGGTGTAGCTCCACCTCCACTTCCTACCATTCCTGAAATTCCCCTCTTCCTCCTCCTTCTCCTCTGTGGGCAGTACCTCAGAATGGGAGTGATAAGATCAATTTCACTTCAATTGGAATCGAACCCAGACTACAGACAGGTCAATGACGAGGATGCTACAGGTTGTGCTTTCTTGTCCCCTTCGCCCCCTATGACATTGCAATCATGAGTTCATACCAGTTAGTTTTTGGGGTTTTCTTGCTGGGATTTCTCTGAATCCGTTTTTGCTGGTTCTGGGTAGGGATGGGATCTTATCCGTGATGCTATTCCTTGTGAAATCCTCAAAAATGATGGAGACAAAATGCCATCGAAGACATGTTTGGATCCATGATGGAACGGGGGAGCCAGGAGAGGGACAGTGGACCACGGATACCAGTGGTGGTATGAAGCATCAAAGGGTCCGCTTGTCCACGAAACATAACAGATTGCAAATCTTGAAAGGATCAACCTGATGGGGTTCCATAAATTTGGATGTGCACAACCTGGCTGTCTGATTCAACCTAGGATGGTGTTGGAAGAATAAAATCTGCCAGAGATCCCAAAACCAAGCACGATCCAATAATCTCTGGCACACAAAACGCTTTGTCCCAATATCTCTACAGGAAATATCATAATGCAGGGGGCAATGGTGGAGGTTATTTTACTTTATTATACTTTAAACAATTTGAGCCAAAGCGAACGCCAAAGTGTTTAAACCGATCGCATAGCATGGCGTCATGAATCACCATGACAATACGTTGTTGCGGTATCTGCGACCTTGAACAGCTGGAGCTCTTCACGCAGAACAGAGTGAGAGGGCTTTATTGAGACCTTAACGTGTACCAGAATCTCAGAGCAATTGTTGAAATTACCAAATGAAAGAGGCATCCCGCTCTGCTCACCAAACTCTCATCCTTTGGTATCCATGGAAATCTCCACGCATGGATTGCAGACTTCCTTTCCGATCGCAGTCAACGTGTTGCCCTGAATGGATTTCTCTCATCTCCCCTTCCTGTTCAGGCTGGAGTTCCCCAAGGTAGTCTTCTGGGCCCTGTGCTTTTTCTGTTATTCATCAATGATCTTTCCGACTCTCTGGAAAATCCTCTCTATCTCTTTGCTGATGGCTCCACTCTCTGCCGCTCCATTTCTCATCCCTCAGGTCGGAAGGGAGCAGCCTCTTCACTCTCTGACAAATCTCACACTCTCACTATGTCTCTCCGAAAAGACCGTCTGGAAAACCCTCCCATCTACTTTCTCAACAATCCTCTCCAAGAAGTTCTGTCACTCAAGATTTTGGGTCTCACCATCTGCCATGATCTTTCTTGGGAAAACCACATTTCCAAGCTTTCCTCCAAAGTCAGTTGCCGACTGGGCATCCTCCGTCATGTGAAGTCCTTCTTTGGCACACCTGAGCTCCTCACCACATACAAGGCTTTCATCCGCAGTTCAATGGAATACTGTTCCCCCCTCTGGGCCGGTGCTCCTGCCTCACACCCAGCTAGGCTTCACGATGTTGAAACCAAAGCTTTCAGAATCATTGGAATCTCCCGCGATGAAGCTGATTCTGAGGGCCTTTAACTCTCTCTCACCGCAAGCAGGTTGGTGGTCTTTCTGTCTTCTACCGACTCCTCTCCGGCCTGGCACCCCCAGCTCTGTCTGTGCTCTATCCCCCAAATATTCCTGCAGGACGCACAAGAACTGCCAGCAACCCTCTTCTGGTGAAACTGCCAAAATCAAGACTCTCTGCTCACCTTCACTCTTTCATTCTTCTTTTTTCCTGCCTCTGAAACAAACTCCAACACTCTCTTCAATCCCACTCCTTCCTCCAGGTGTTTAAAACAGCTGTTCGCCACCATCTCTTATCTTTCCCCATACAAAACCTTGATCTTTTCTACCCCTGTTAATACACCCCAAATCCACATCTTTCAATCCCCGACTCCATTGCTGAAATTCCTTGTAGTGTCAATTTGTTTTGTACCGTGTACCTCACTCCCCCCTCCCCCCAGCCCTCTCCCTTTAAACAGATCTCTTGATGTCCCTGTTCTCTCCTGTTGTGCGTGTGTGCTTCCCTCTCTCTCCCCATCTTGTCTTCCCCTCCCTTTATTGTTTTACATGTCCATTTATGTTTTTTGTGTTTTATGTGCTAATATGTGTTTGCCGTGCTAGCTCTTAAACGAGCCTCGTTCTTGCATACAAAAAAAGAAAAAAAAGTCAACATCAAATTGAAAATCAGAGAAGCTCCAAACATATTGATAAGTTAGGAAGATGTTTTCTTAAAATATATTTACCAACTATGTCTAACTGCCCTGTGAATCAAAGCCTATAGTATTGTTGTGGGAATGCCTAAAGGGGATATCGTTGCATAGTACAGTGATAGTTATTTCCCACATTGCATGTATGAGCATAAGCGTGAGATAATTTGATTGTGACATAGGATATGCTTCGTTTTATGAATAGAAAGATGATGTCTTAATTCCCCCATGTGTCTAAAACCGCTATCCCTTGACACACTTTTTACATTCTTCCCTTTGTAATCCGTCTTTTATGTTCTTTTTAAGGGTGTTGACAGAACATCAGGTGCTAAGTTCAACCAGGAAAGCCGCCATCATAGTAAAGCACCATAAGAACTGGGTGGAAGGTCGGGGAAAGGTTCGCCCCACTCACAGGCTGACTACGGGCCAATAGCGGCCGAATGGGGAGTGGCTGATGCCGTCACGGCTGCAAGGTTGGGGGTGCAGCCATAAATAGGGATGACACCAACAGCGGAGAGTGGGAGGCGTGTATATCTGTATGTGAGCCGCACCGGTGGACCCTGTATGTGAGCTGCAACGGGGTGTCTCCTTGAAAGTTTCAACGGGGTTTCCGCTTCAGCCTCAAGCCACCCCTCCCCCACCTTCCTCACAGCTGCGCAACTAGCCCCCTTGAGCGTAGCCACATACTGTTGATGACCGGGCCGTGTCACCACTTAGATTACATTGGCCGTAGTTTGTGGTATTTCTGTCCTGTCTACTATTTATCTTGTCTATCTACCGAGGTGTGTCTGAGGCCTTAAGACTTCCAATAATTAAGGCCTCAAGGCTTAGATTAAACATCTACTGATGTATTTGTTGACTCGGGGTGCGTATTGGGCTGACTCAGGGCCAGTTGTCACCTGCTAACATCAGACCACAAACAGGTCAGCTTGGCCTTGGCGTAATATTTACCGCAAAGGCCTGGACCACTTTGAACGTGGGTGACTTGCTATCGAGAGACAGCACAGGCAAGAAAATAAAATGTGCCAACGTTCATCTCCACAAGGACAAGTCTATACCAGCGATGTTTGTGGTCGATGATGTGGGTCCTGCATTGGACTATAAAGCCATCGCACAAGGTTTAGCATGCCAATGAAGGGAAGAGATTCATTGAAAGCGACGACTAACACACCATCATTGGGTAGTGGATTGCTTGTATTGCTTCCTTTTGTATTCCCGCCCCGTGTTGTTCTCAAATACACCGTTATAAAATCACTTGGTCTCTGGGTGATTCGAGTGTCTCAGTCACTAGTTTAGGTATACACCTCCATTAAAGGACAGACTCTGTTCAGGAGATTAGCAGCCAGGACAAGACGGTGCCTGGGTCTTGGTTCGATAAATAGTGTGAACATACGTACGGCACCAATTAGCGTGTCGCACCGATTGATTCAGTTGTTCTATTGGAGTACTGTATCATGGAAAACAGGCCTGTGATCCAGATCGGAGTGACGGAATCAGTTGGCCATAGCGACCACTTTCACGAGGTTCATCAGGATTCAGACCAGGCAAGTGGGCCGACCCCACGGCTACCACAGTATCATATTAATTCCCCTAAGTAATGGGTGAAAACCAAATAGTATTGCTGAATGATTGTTGAGAGGTCCCATTTTGTATATTTTTCCATTTACATGGTCTGAGGCTCATGGAGGAGCTGTTACAGAAATCACGCACAACACATGCACACGGGCACATGAGAGATAACCCTAACCAGGTATAGCCATATAGACATGCACCTTTAATCTGTCTAGCCTAGGTTTGAATCTCGGCCCAGCTATAAACTACCATCCCAGTGTTTCACAGGCAATGTGACCCATCACAATGTGTGCCGTCCCTCCAATGGATGTTAAACTGAATGTCCCATCTACAGGCATTAGTTAGTGAACGTTAAAGATCCCATGATGTCTTTCGCAAAGAGTAGGTGAGTTACCGCCGGAAGCCTGAACACGTTCCTGACCTAATGCGCAGAGTCACTGCAAGAGCGGCACAGCCTCAGCATGGATCAAATCCGAATCAAGCATGGATTCGCAAACAACAGACGGACTTTACCTCAGACAAACACAAACTGCAACTTTGGGTGACTTTGTATAACTTCCCGGAGCACTCTCGGTGGCAGCAGAACCATTTTGAGACGTCACCTTTTCTCTGCAGTCAGAGGGGCAATTACTGAGCGAGATCACCCCCTCCTCCGTGGGATACCATTCCATGGGGTTTGGCCGTGTTCTATCCTCTAAATGCTGAGCATCAAATCTAGGAAGCAGAAGATACCATTTCAAAGTCTTTGGTATGGCTCGGCCGGAGTCAGAATCGAATCACTGACCTATCAGACTCTCGAGGATGCTCTAACCATGTCACAGAGTCTGGTATTTTTGATAGAAGAATGAAATCCTTTGTCTTCAATCAGAGCAGAACACCACATGTGAATGTGAACTTTGATACATAAATCAAAACATGTCAGAGACAACAAGTTATGGATGGGACGGCAGGCCAATGATATATATTCACAACTACATGGAAGACTTCCAATGGATTCTGCCAGAGCCTAATAAATTAAACATGAATCAAGAGAACAATGTCGTAAACGTTTTCTGAACGGTTTGAAATATCTACAAAGTAAACATTGAGACGTCAAATTAAATGAGATGAAAATATCAAACAAACAGTCGTCGTGATTTGCCATTTCATTAAAAGTTTTGCAATTTCTCTCGTTTTATTTATTTATTTAATATTACACAAATACTAGCTGTGACCAGAATTCCAAGTAGCAATCTGTACTCCAGTAAATTGCCCGAGCTTGGTTGAGTATGCGGTTTGATGAAGTTTTAAGGTTTCCTGAATATTCATCATGGTTGCGCTAAACCCTCACAATGAGTGATTGTGTGTAATAAAGTTCGGACAATGTATTACGTCCGGTCATTTCATCAGAGGGAAAATATAACCTCCTCGCTATTTCATAGAGGCCTCATTCCAGACAAGAGATCGCACAAACACATTGAAAATGCTGCATGAATATTGAGTAGGGGTGTCCGTTTGCTTGTTCTTGCGTTGACGAAATAAATTGAGGCGAGGATGGCTGAACGATTCCACGGACAATTAGGCAAGTACCAAGAGGTTAAATAAATAGATGAATATAGGTGGCTGGAGATGGTAGGTGGGTAGGTAGGTAGAAGTATGGATGGGAAGTGCAAGGGGCTCGAGTATATGCTCAAGTATAGGCTCATAGTATAGTATAGGCTCAAGTATGTATATATATATATGCTCAAGTATAGGCTCATAGTATAGTATAGGCTCAAGTATATATATATGCTCAAGTATAGGCTCATAGTATAGTATAGGCTCAAGTATATATATAATTATACATATATATATATATATATATATATATATATATATATATTTATATATATATATATATATATATATATGCTCAAGTATAGGCTCATGGTATAGTATAGGCTCAAGTATATATATATGCTCAAGTATAGGCTCATGGTATAGTATAGGCTCAAGTATATGTATATGCTCAAGTATAGGCTCAAGTATATATATATATATATATATATGCTCATGTGTAGGCTCATAGAATAGTATAGGCGCAAATATATATATATGCTCAAGTATAGGCTCATAGTATAGTATAGGCTCAAATATATATATATGCTCAAGTATAGGCTCATGGTATAGTATAGGCTCAAGTATATATGTATATGCTCAAGTATAGGCTCATATTATAGTATAGGCTCAAGTATATATATATATATATGCTCAAGTGTAGGCTCATAGTATAGTATAGGCTCAAGTATATATATATGCTCAAGTATAGGCTCATAGTATAGTATAGGCTCAAATATATATATATATATATATATATATATATGTATATGCTCAAGTGTAGGCTCATAGTATAGTATAGGCTCAAGTATATATATATGCTCAAGCATAGGCTCATAGTATAGTATAGGCTCAAGTATATATATATGCTCAAGCATAGGCTCATAGTATAGTATAGGCTCAAATATATATATATATATATATATATATATATATATATGTATATGCTCAAGTGTAGGCTCATAGTATAGTATAGGCTCAGATATATATATATATGCTCAAGCATAGGCCCATAGTATAGTATAGGCTCAAGTATATATATATATGCTCAAGTATAGGCTCATAGTATAGTGTAGGCTCAAGTATATATATATTGTTACAGATCGCGGTTTAGATGTTATGATGACCGAGCGGTGGTGTATTTAACCGCGACCTAACAGGATCCCTGACTCACCCGATTCACCCAGAACCTTGGCCGTATCGCACCACAGCTGCTCAATGAGGGAAAAGACAAAAACGACGCAATGCAAGAGGAAAAAGGAATAAAACGAGAAGACGTACAGACGAGTAATGGGGTTTATTATTTACACACACAAGCAAAAAGGAGCAATCAAGTTTTATTTACAACACATAAGACGCAGGTGACACAGTGCAAATACTAGCTTATCTACAGACTTAACTTATTCCCAGGACAGAACAAACAGAACAAACTCACGTCCACAAGAAGGGTGGAAAAGCAGGAGGTGGATGGCTGGAGGGAGAGGGAGGTCCAAAGGGGGTCCCGCAGCACAACCGGCGCGTTTAGCAGCCGCCGTTCAGGCCAGGCCCCACGCTGCTGTTTTGGCTGCTGTGTACGTCGCGTGCTTTGCCAGGCCTTGTCCCACTCGTCTGGTCCAAACCCTCAACTCTTTCTTGGTTCACTCACCCCTCACCACCGACTCCTCACCGCAACCAACTGACCACCGACTCCTTACCACCGCAACCAACGCAACCACTGACCCTCCTCTGGCAACCGACTCAGACCAACTCTTTGTGACCAACTCTTTGTGGCAACCGACTCCGACCAACTCTTTGTGGCAACCGACTCCGACCAACTCTGACCAACTCAGACCAACTCCTTGTGACCAACTCAAAGTGCATCTCCTACCAACTCACTACTCACTTCCGTTTTGCGCCTTTTATAGCGCCTCCAGCGATTACGCCACCGGCGTTTTGGACACACCCATCGGGGTGCTCACCTCGGCCCTGGTTGGTCGCGCGACCCTCGGGCTCCGCCCTGGATGACGACGGGCGGGCACGCCCCTCCTCCCCTCTGACGAGGTGGAGACACGCCTTTCTTCTCCGACTCAAAGCACATGGTCAATGGCGGTTATTGGAGGGGAGGTGATTGGGAATCGAGGGCTCAGCAGTGACGAGAGGGGATGTAATATGGAAATGGAGGTTTTGGGGATGGGAAGGAAAGGGGATCTATTCTCTTTCACTGGTGCAATGGAGTATTTCAATTAATGGGAGACACAGCCTTACACTAATACACATAATAAGGATATAACTGTCAAAAAAAAGATATATCGTGTCCTGCATGTATGTTTTATGGACTAACTACAGGAACGCCCTTTGACCTTTATACAACCACAAACGGAGGGAGGAGGGGTGATATTTTACAACAACCTTTTACAACAACATTTTACCACAACAATAAAATAAAAAAACATTCTCATATCCACAACACTGCACCCTCCTCCCCTTAGGCACGTCCCGGGCCTATAACTTTTACCTTAGTGTGGCATGTAGGTGTAGTTCCCTCTACTTTTAACCTGACCCTGAGTGCGACAGTTTTAAAACATAAATAAATGTGTCCCGCTGCTCCATTGCACCCTGCCTAACAGACTTACGCCCACAGTTAACCGAATTGCGGAATGGTCTTCAAACTACACACTGACGGTGGGGAGCATTATTTACAATTGACGCTACTTTTATTTACAAAACTAACCCAGGACCTGTGATTGTTCTTTCTGGGGGGGAGACAGTCTGCTCTGCATCGACGCACCATTAAAGCACCCAAAAACGCACCAATACACACCCAAGCACCAATCGGTGCAGTCACCATAGTTCATCAGTGTTCCATAAAAATAAAATCAACAACCCCTAACCCTGCAGGTGATCTCTTGCTCTTCGGCTCCCTCTGCTGGTTTTTATTATTTGTTCTTCCAGATGTTGTCATTCTTTTGCTTTGCTTACTGGCGGCCTATTTGTATTAAAACTTGCACCCAATGTGTCCTTTTAATTTATTTTATTTATGGCCCACAGGGCCGACTAGTGTGGTTCACCTGTGGGGCATCGGTGCCCTGTGGCCAAGGTCCGCCAGCAAGATTTCAGGCCCTCATGGCCGGTTCCAGCAGAGGGGCCATGCCCCAACCCATGGGGTCCATAAGTGGTGCTCGGCCACAGACATGTGGTCCATAATGTTGTGCATCGATGCAGACAGCTGGTTCTGGGAATTTCGGGCGCACAATGGCCGACCCACGCACGCTCCCCTTGGCACCCAATGGCGCACAGGTCATGTGGGAGACAAAAGGGGAAAGACAATTGAGCGAGGGGTAAGGTCACAAGAGTACACATCAATAAGGCAATGCAAGGCGAAATGCGTACGGAGGGCGAAGTGAGAAAGCTCGTCCCTACCGTACGTCACCCCCCTGTCACCTACCCTACCCTTGCCCTTACCCCATATGTACAAAAATCTACACATTTACAAATTCGTCACTACTGTCACGTCTTCCCCATATTTCCCCTATACCAAATTCGTCTCCACAATCCCTCTACTTCAAAATTTGCCATCACCAAATTCATCATCAATCCTCATAAGGAGGCAGAGATGGAACATCAAAGCACAATGTCACACCCACGTCATGATGCTTCTCACAATCCAAACATTTGCATCAAAAATAATTAAACATGGCATGGTGCGGAGTACCTGTCACCTCAGGTGAGTGGATGCAGATGGTGCGAGGAGATCCTTCATCCTAACTATCCTCTAAATGACATTAACACACTTTACACTACCCGGGGTCTCTCCCTGCCAATCCATTGGCCAACTTACACTATGGGTTCTAAAAACCAATTCCCATTGACCAAACTGTGGTGCTTCTCAATTTGGGGTCTCACTCCCCCGATTCATCTCCCGGTGCCTCGCACAATTTCTGGGCTGCGACGTGTAGCTCTCCCAGCAGGTCTACCCACCTGCACACCTCCACCACTGCAGTTGCCACCCGAGCTTACCTAGCTCCTCACCCTAACCTAACTAACTGGGGCAGGCCCTCTCCTGGCTCTGTCACCCCCTGGTGCCCTTTGGCACTGGGCTACCCGGGTCCGTCCTCCGGATCCTCGGGCCCCATCCACAACTACCGGCTCCCAGAGCCCACCTGCGGCCTCACCTGGCCGACATCCTCACAGTGGTGGAGTGCCCAAACCAACTACACACACTAACAGGCTACACACCCAGCCATTTCCACAACACTAATGCACCCATCCAAATACCATTCTTTCACCTCGCACCACAGATGCCAATATCCAACCACAATTTACGTGTACCCTCTACCTAACACTTACACTACCCGCCCCGGGTATCCGTGATGGGGGTCCACTCTTCCCCCATTCACACCTTCGCACCATCCACTCCACTCCACAATTTCCACCATACTCACTCCACGACCATCCATTCCAATACTCCATACCATTTATTCCATACAACCATTTATTTCACACAACCATTCTCCATTCACCTGTTGTTGCACACCTGTGCAATCACACCTGGTGCCACCTGCACCCTCCTCCTCTTCCTGGACCAGTTGGTCAACACAACACACATCACTACTACTCCCTCATACACTGCTCCACACACCTGTTCAGTTGCACACCTGTGCAATCACACCTGTTCAATTCTCACACATACGGCATCATCTCATCTAACTACTCCCCTCTGAAACTTGCGCTTCCCAGTCGTCCCTTTAAACTATTGCGCTCCCACGTCATTATAATCCACACTAATCTACCTGCGTCCCCACTACAGGCATCAGTCACTAACTAACCTTAACGTTACCTAATGTCAATCTCTAGATCCCTAACAATATAACCTAACCCACCCGGGCTAGTTTTCACTGCCATACACCCCATAATCTATTGCGCATTTGCCCCACTTTCTGTGAGGGATGACAGCGTTGCCATCCCCCCACATCGGGGGTCTCTCACTATAAATTTTGCTCGTCCAAATTCCAACCAATTCAAAAATTTTCCATTTACTGCCAATTCTACCCATACCATCATCAAATTTTGCTTTTTTCTAATTTCGGGGCCAAAACACTATCTTCATCACCCGTCTACTTATTACATCCTCTCGGTGCGCCAATTCACGTCTACAGCCCGGCTTCGTACAGCCGAGCAATGAACGCGGATTCTTTTGTGCCGGCGGCTGGATGCGTCCCGCATTCGGGGCAGGGGCGGGGGCTTACCCGGGCCGAGATCCCACACACCACCTCAGCGTGGAGCCATCCAATGTCCCGATCTCGACCTGCCGGCACGTCTCAATAGAAAGTGGTCGCCATGACGACCCTTCCTATCGGGCGGCCCGCTCCGCCTAGTGGAGCCCGGACGCGGCCGTTCCAAGCGAGGCCCAGCGTGGATCGCGCACGGCGGTCCTTTCGAACCCGCCGTGGCTCGGATCCCCGCTGGTTCTCGCGGCATGCGAAGCTGCCCGACGCGCACCGAGGGCCCGATTCGGCTATACGTCGTTCTAACCTTTAAACCGGTTACCGTCGATGCTTCACCTGGATTCTTACAAGCATACGCTACCCCTTTCTTGCTCATACATGCAGCTGTTCCCATTCTCCTCGTACCTTTCCTTACACACCTCGGTACACTCATTCCCCTCACAGCCTTGGTCACACACCTGACCACCGAACACCTTGGCACACATTCGTCGCTCGCACACCTCACCAACACACCTCTTTGCGCCCCTTCCTCGGTCACCTCCTCTGTGACCATCACAGGTGTGCTTTCACTCGCACACCCCACCACGTGCCTCACGACCAATTCCAGCGTGCATTCCCACTCACGCTCTACCATTCCAGGTGAGCATACTTTCATTCCAGGTGTACATCCTCGCTCACCTGTCACAACCAACTCACGCTCCTTGTCACTCTCACTACTCTCACCTCCACTCTCGGTCGCGCACTCACCCTTACTCTCGACAGCGCACTCTTTCCTCATGCACCTGTCCGTTACACACCTTTCTCGCGCACACTCTTCCGCACATTGTCCCGTTACACCCTCCGTAACACTCACCACAGGCATGCATTCTCCCTTACTCTTGACAGCATGCGCTTTCCCCATGCACCCGTCCGTTACACACCTTTCTCGCGCATCCTCTTGCGCACACTTTTTCGTTACTTCCTCCGTAACACTCACCACACCGCGCTTCCCTGTGCCCCCTCGCACACGCGCTTCGACCAACTCACTCTTGACGGCACACTCACTCCTCGGCGTACACTTTTTCCTCACACACCCCATGGTCGGACATTCTCGCACACCTCTTTTTTCGCACACCTGACCTGTCGCACACTTCACCAACGGCCTCTCACGAACACCCGGATCCAAACCAATCCCCAAGCCGACTGAAGCTTTCCTCACATCATATACATTGCCACTCACCTCCGTACCTCGTCTCCGCACCTCCTTTGCCACCTGCAAACTCTTTATTTGGTTAGTGGGCATCACATCATGAGTTGAGCACCGACCTTGCACATATTCCATCACCTCCTCCTGGATTTCTCTTTTAGTTTCTGTTCGTCTCTTCTTAATTTCACTCACCTCTTCTTCCACTTCCTCTAATTTTTGTTTAACCTCTTTTATTTCTCGGTGCGTCTCTTCAAGTTCGTCCTCTAAGGCTACCGTGACCGTCTCTATGTGCATCCTCACTTCTCGGTCCTTCATCTCCATTATCTCTGTCACCTCGTCCACCCTCATTGTCAGTTCCTCACGTACCATCTGACATTGCCTCTGTGTCGCTATCAAGTCATTTTTAATTCTTTTTGTGTCGCCTTTAACCCTCCGAGTACTGCAGTGTTCCTTTGAACCTGCTCCACTAACTTCGTTTGTCCCCCTGTCAGCTGTTCCACCTCCTCCGTCAGATCTTCTATTCCCCCTTGTAACTTTGCCGTATTATTTCTCACTTCTTTCTCCGTACGCTTCTCACCTCGCTTTACCTCCTCGCGTAGCCCCGAGACCTCCTCACCCACACCTCGTCGTATCTCCTCCTTCATCTCCCCCATCTCTTTTGTAGATGCCACCCTCATCTGTCCCAATTCATCCCTCTGAGCATCCAGTTTACTTTCTAACCCGATTTGCACCTCCTCTATCTGGTTTCCCATTCGTTTGATTTCCCTGGCAGATTGTTCCCTTATCTCCCGCAATTTGTCCTCCATCCTATTTTCTAACCCCATTAACCCATTTTTCACCCCCTCTCACTGATTCTCCTGGGCAGCCATTCTGTTTTCCACCCCCGTTAACCCATTCTTTACCTCTTTTATCCCGTTGTCTAACCCCTCAAAATTATTGTCTAACTTCCCAAATTTCTTGTCTAACTTCCCAATTTGGGCATTGGTACCCCTCGCTTCGTCCCTCATTGCCCCCTCCATCCTATCCATTTTTGCATTCAGTTGGGTCAAGAATAATCTGAGGTCAAACCCGGTTTGCCCAGCGTCCCCAGCCGCCACCGCGGGCTCGCCCTCCGCGGCGCCGCTATTTTGGGACTCTTCAACCACGTGCGCGAGCGCGCCATTTTGTGCGTCTGATACTCCCTCAACCGCCTCCTCATTGCTCCCCTCCATTTGATCCTGGGTTACTCCTAACCCCTCTTCTAGCTGTCCCACCGGCATCCCGTCGCCTTGACCAGCCATGGCGCGATTTCAAAATTCGGGTTTTGCTTTTAACAAAACAAATTTCGGCAGCTCGTAATTTTGACCAAATTTTTTTTTTTCCTCTATTCGTTTTAAAAATTTGGTTCGGGCCTCGAAGCCCACTCCCAGACACCAATTGTTACAGATCGCGGTTTAGATGTTATGATGACCGAGCGGTGGTGTATTTAACCACGACCTAACAGGATCCCTGACTCACCCGATTCACCCAGAACCTTGGCCGTATCGCACCACAGCTGCTCAATGAGGGAAAAGACAAAAAACGACGCAATGCAAGAGGAAAAAGGAATAAAACGAGAAGACGTACAGACGAGTAATGGGGTTTATTATTTACACACACAAGCAAAAAGGAGCAATCAAGTTTTATTTACAACACATAAGACGCAGGTGACACAGTGCAAATACTAGCTTATCTACAGACTTAACTTATTCCCAGGACAGAACAAACAGAACAAACTCACGTCCACAAGAAGGGTGGAAAAGCAGGAGGTGGATGGCTGGAGGGAGAGGGAGGTCCAAAGGGGGTCCCGCAGCACAACCGGCGCGTTTAGCAGCCGCCGTTCAGGCCAGGCCCCACGCTGCTGTTTTGGCTGCTGTGTACGTCGCGTGCTTTGCCAGGCCTTGTCCCACTCGTCTGGTCCAAACCCTCAACTCTTTCTTGGTTCACTCACCCCTCACCACCGACTCCTCACCGCAACCAACTGACCACCGACTCCTTACCACCGCAACCAACGCAACCACTGACCTTCCTCTGGCAACCGACTCAGACCAACTCTTTGTGACCAACTCTTTGTGGCAACCGACTCCGACCAACTCTTTGTGGCAACCGACTCCGACCAACTCTGACCAACTCAGACCAACTCCTTGTGACCAACTCAAAGTGCATCTCCTACCAACTCACTACTCACTTCCGTTTTGCGCCTTTTATAGCGCCTCCAGCGATTACGCCGCCGGCGTTTTGGACACGCCCATCGGGGTGCTCACCTCGGCCCTGGTTGGTCGCGCGACCCTCGGGCTCCGCCCTGGATGACGACGGGCGGGCACGCCCCTCCTCCCCTCTGACGAGGTGGAGACACGCCTTTCTTCTCCGACTCAAAGCACATGGTCAATGGCGGTTATTGGAGGGGAGGTGATTGGGAATCGAGGGCTCAGCAGTGACGAGAGGGGATGTAATATGGAAATGGAGGTTTTGGGGATGGGAAGGAAAGAGGATCTATTCTCTTTCACTGGTGCAATGGAGTATTTCAATTAATGGGAGACACAGCCTTACACTAATACACATAATAAGGATATAACTGTCAAAAAAAAGATATATCGTGTCCTGCATGTATGTTTTATGGACTAACTACGGGAACGCCCTTTGACCTTTATACAACCACAAACGGAGGGAGGAGGGGTGATATTTTACAACAACCTTTTACAACAACATTTTACCACAACAATAAAATAAAAAAACATTCTCATATCCACAACAATATGCTCAAGTGTAGGCTCATAGTATAGTATAGGCTCAAGTATATATATATGCTCAAGTATAGGCTCATAGTATAGTATAGGCTCAAGTATATATATATATATATATATATATATATATATATATATACATATATATACTCAAGTGTAGGCTCATAGTATAGTATAGGCTCAAGTATATATGTATATGCTCAAGTATAGGCTCATAGTATAGTATAGGCTCAAGTATATATATATGCTCAAGTATAGGCTCATAGTATAGTATAGGCTCAAGTATATATAAATATGCTCAAGTATAGGCTCATAGTATAGTATAGGCTCAAGTATATATAAATATGCTCAAGTGTCGGCTCATAGTATAGTATAGGCTCAAGTATATATGTATATGCTCAAGTATAGGCTCATAGTATAGTATAGGCTCAAGTATATATAAATATGCTCAAGTATAGGCTCATAGTATAGTATAGGCTCAAGTAGAACCAGTTGATTCGTGCTAAGTAGTGTGTAGTGTCAGGTGGGGCAAGATGGCCCTCCATAAACATATACATATATATATATAATAAAACAGGAGTGTCTGTCTACCCATCCATCCTTCCCGAAACTACTTACGTTAGACATGCACAGGTGGGCGCCCAAAAGCAAACAAACAATGGGTGATTGCTAAACCATGGAACTAATAAATTCCACATTCTTGCGCCACCTTCAGTCGAACGTTTTACTTTGTTAAAATCCAATCATTCATCAACACTATAACAAAATACTGTGTTATATCACGATTGTATTGGAATATTATCATAGCAGCCCATTGTCATCATCTGTTCACTTCCGGATTCGGGAGCAGGTCCATATGGAGCCAATTTCAAAATTATATAATTTTATTGAGGAATTAATGAAACCTCCTACCTACCTTACAACATCCGCTGGGATCCCAAAACTTTCCCCAGAAGGTTTCGCGAGGCTAGCCCCAAAACTGAGGGAGTAGTTATGGGATGGACGGATAGACATAATATACAGGTTGTTTAAAAAAAAAGGTGGACTATTTGAACGTTTCATTGTAGAAAAAGTACAAAAGGTAGCAAGTTCACTGATACGTTGATGGAAAGCATACACCAGGACATTTTCAAATCACTCATTATTCTGCTTGTAATTGGCATTTCCAATGTGTGCTCCATCTCTGTTAAAACGGGCTTTGATCCTGACTCCGAAATTCTCCACAACTCGTCTGCAAGTGGCTGGAGTGGTAGCCTCCTGGTGGTCCTTCACCTCCTGCTTCAGGACAGCCAGGGTTCGAGGTTTGTTGGTGTGACTTGACCTTTGGCAGCACCCCAAAAGTAAAAATCCAAAGGATTCATATCCGGCATGTGGGGCGCCTACTCAAGGCTGATGACACGATTCCCAAACATCTGGTGGAGCAAGTCGATGGTTTCACCTGCAGTTTGCGGTGGGGCACCGTCCTACATGAACCATGCAAGTCCGAGTTGGTTTGGAGACAATAGTTGAGCGAGATCAGCTTGGAATCAGCGTAAGACCTCATAGTATCGCTCGCCGTTGACTGTCACTGTCTCATCATTGGCTTCCTCAAACCAAGACGGTCCCAGCATACCCCATCTGGCATTCAGTATACAGAAGCAAGTGGACTTGTGGCATCTCAGACACCTCCTCAGGAGGCTCAGCACACCATAAGATGTTGTTGTGATTGTTGATAGGCCCATTCAAATGGAAGTGTGTTGAACCACCAGGAGTTGATCCAATTTGGGGACCTTTCTCTTCGGTCACTGAACCAATCACAAATTGTTACTCATCTTGCCATGTCATTCAGAGATAGTTTATGCCTTACAGATATGATGGAGGTGTACAGCTTGAGTTCACCAGTTCCCAGGAATGCCGACGGTGTGATTTCTTAGGACTTTCGATAGCAGAATCTCTCACAAGATCAATGATCCCTTGGTCCTTGTTAACACTTGATGCATGACCACCGTTGCCTTTATTTGATTTTTCATGCCTCCTTATGCCGGGAGTATTCCACAAAGGGAGTATTCCACAAACCGCTGAATGCTCCCATTGGAAGGTCCATTACAGGTGTGAACATTGTAATATTGACAGTATCGTCGGCGCACCTGCACGTAGGATTTTGTCTCAAACCACAAAGTCACGATTTTCACTTTTTGTTCCACTGTGAACACCATAGTTGATGTCGGGTCCTACTGACTACCTGTTAGAAATGGCACACCACCACCACTGCCAACATAACCTGCGGTTATGTGAGAAGGGTAGAGCATTAGAAACGACAGAATATCAGACTTCTCAAATAGTCCACCTTTTTTTAAACTACCCTGTACATACACCATCCTCTGTATATCCTTTTGTTAATTTGAAGTTGCCTGCAAGAGCATCAACCAGGTAGCCCTCTGGTGCAGAAGTTCATGATACTGAATATGTAACAAGCACCGAGGAGGTTATATGAGGTGGTGAGGGAGGGAGATGTTGCCCTACCTTAAACTCTACGGCTGCCACTACTTATTTAATGGCCCCATGTATTCCCTCCTTCATGTGGGGTCAGCCGGGGAAGGTCTTTGGCCCAAGTCCTTCATAAACATGACAAGACTGACATCTTGTCTGGCCAGGCCTGACGCACTTAATGAGGCAGAAAAGAGGAATTTGTTGAGAGTGTCAGCAATAACTCACCTATACCTTACTAAAAACACAACAACTAATTTTATAATACAGAACACTCGGATTAACAGCCGAGGAACGGGACACTTTGAAATGCAAAGCAATGCCTGCGAATCACCAATCCAAGTTAAGACTGTAGGCCAGCCGAGGTGCCATGGTGATTTTATATGAGGAGTTGCACTAAGAGAGGATGTTGTTAGGCCAGTCTGTGCCTCGTTATGTATCATCATGTACAAAATGAGCAATTAACCATTTCAGGTAAACTCACTGTGCAGAAAAAGCTTTCTCTTTCTTTATTCACTTAGACTCTTTTTTTTCTTTTTTATAGTTGAGCTAAGGCTTGTAATAGAGCTGACACACACACACACACACACACACACACACACACACACACACACACACACACACACACACACACACACACACACACACACACACACACACACACACACAAGTGTAGATTCTACAAGAGAGAAACAGGAAGTACTAGTCACCTGCTCTCGGGATGCAAAAAACTATTATCAGAACAACTTTACACACAAAGGCACAACAAAGTATGTAAAGTAATTCATTGGAATGTCTGCAAAAATGTAAACATCCCAGGACCAGAAAACTCATGGAAACACGAACCAAGGGCGATCATTGAAAATGAAGACGTGAAGCTCACGTACGACCTGATGATTCAATCGAGCATGAACATAGAAAACAAAGCGTTGCGTCCGGACATTGTACTCAGGAACAAGAAGGAAAAAACAGCATTGATGATTTGGATATCAGTACCCAGCGATTTTGGCCTAAACAATGCAGAAATCAAGAAAATGACCAAATACCAGGACCTCAAAAATGAGGTCAAGAGATCTTGGAAGCTGAAGAGCATCAAAAATGTA
Organism: Myxine glutinosa; assembly: GCF_964187855.1. Classification (NCBI taxonomy): domain Eukaryota; kingdom Metazoa; phylum Chordata; class Myxini; order Myxiniformes; family Myxinidae; genus Myxine; species Myxine glutinosa. The sequence continues at coordinate 91,487,704 of NC_136273.1, read as the reverse complement.
CCAGTGATAATTGGAGAATCAGGAATGATGAAGAAGAACCTCACTGAGATTTTGAAAACCATCCCCGGGAATATTACCACAAATGAACTACAACTGGAGGACAACCCAGGGTTCGGTGATGATCCTGAAAAGAAAACTTGGAACAAAACTCTGAAAAAGTTGAGTCCATGAACAAAGCAGATGTGGATACTTTGGGTCCTGGGCGGACTCTGTCCCACCACCTGAAACCCGTAAATGGAGATAACAACCAATGACACACATCTCGTTTTTTCATTTCTGTTCCTCACAATTCTGTCCAATGATGATGTGTGACCATTATGATGTGTGAAGCAATTGCACCCCCTATGTCCACAATCATCAAAGTCTTTCCTATGACTTGAACCGGTCCAATCCGGATGGGTGTTTTTTTATGAGACACCATCTCCTTACTGGATGGCCGTTGCCTCCCTTGCCAGGTGTTGTTTTTGGTCCTGGCAGGCTGTCACAGTCACCCTCCCCACTATCAAAGCCAGCGAGGGGTGTCAGTTTAGTCGCCGACAACCCAACCACGCGGCAGGTAGCACTGGATTACATGTTACCAGTGGCAGTACTAAAAGACTGACATGACTCTTGGAGGATGTCGGCAGTGCTGCTTGTTGGTAGCCATTAGTACCTGTCCGTGCAAGTTGTGCTGAGAATATGGTGGTGGACCATCTCTTCAAATTGCTGCCATTCCTGTCCGTGCTAACCTTTGTAATTAAGGGTAAGTCATTGATGAACTGCAGGTGATCGTATGGATGGCAGTCCTGAAGGAGTTGTACACCTGCAATGGAGCAATTGCACCCCCGATCCACAATCATCTTCCTGTATGGTTCCTGTATAACTTCAGGCATTTCCTTTGGCCCCCAAGGGATGTTAGGTCTTCCGGGCCTAATTGGTGCCAGACCCGATCTAATGCTACATTGATGGCGAGGGCAGAAACTCTCACCCCTCCAGGTCTTGCGTCCACGTTAGGATCAGGGCCTAGTCGAGGCCCCAGGTTTAACTGCTTCAAGTGGAACCCAAAGTAAATGAGGAAACACTCACAAACACGTTACACAGAAATGAACCAACACACCCAATGTCATTGCATGACTCAAGCTCCGATTCCGTTCCACACGTGAGACCGAAGACCTTTTCACACCCTTTGGTGTGTATATACATGATACATGTGTGTGTATATATATATATATATATATATATATATATATATATATATATATATACATATATATACATATATATACATATATATACATATACCCATTGCACCTCTCTCGTTGCAATAAATTTGGGAGTTTGAAGAAGCGAAATTACTTTTGTTTGTGTGTGGACAGTGGCAAAAAATTTAAGCCAATGCTGTAAATTTGCCTTTTCAATATTTGCACAAAATAATGAGCAAGAGTTGAAATAAGTGGTGGTGATTGAGTCACTGTTAGCCAACCTCAGGATAAAGCTGTGATCAGGGCTGTGGAAGTGGATCCATGACCTTGTTATGAAATTCCGGTTTTGGGATTATATGTACAATGGTCTAGGACTCTAGGCTCATGGAGGACTCTCGGCTCATATAGGAGCTCATGGAGGTCTAGGGCTCTAGCCTAATGGAGGTCTAGGACTCTATGGAGGTCTAGGACTCTGGCCTCATGGAGGTCTAGCACTCTATGGAGGTCTAAGGCTATATGGAGGTCTAGGACTCTAGACTCTATGGAGGTCTAGGACTCTATGTAGGTCTAGGACTCTAGGCTCATGGAGGTCTAGGACTCTATGGAGGTCTAGGACTCGAGGCTCATGGAGATCTAGGACTCTAGGCTCATGTAGGTCTAGGACTCTATGGAGGTCTAGAACTCTAGCCTCATGGGGGGTCTAGGACTCCAGCCTCATGGAGGTCTGGGACTCTATGGAGGTCTAGGACTCTAGGCTCATGGAGGTCTAGGACTCTAGGCTCATGGAGGTCTAGGACTCTAGGCTCATGGAGGTCGAGGACTCCATGGAGGTCTAGAACTCTAGCCTCATGGAGGTCTAGGACTCTAGCCTCATGGAGGTCTAGGACTCTATGGAGGTCTAGGTCTCGAGCCTCATGAAGGTCTAGGACTCTATGGAGGTCTAGAACTCTAGCCTCATGGAGGTCTAGGACTCTAGGCTCGTGGAGGTCTAGGACTCTAGGCTCGTGGAGTCTAGGACTCTATGGAGGTCTAGGTCTCGAGCCTCATGGAGGTCTAGGGCTCTCGGCTCATGGAGGAGCTTATGGAGTCTAGGACTTTAGGCCCACAGAGGAGGTCATGGAGGAGCTAACAACAGAGAGCAGCACGCTCACAAACAGACCATAGAGTGTTGCAGGTGGGCAGCTTGGAGGGGTGTACATCCACAAGGAGGAATAACAAAAAAATAAACGAGGAACAGACTGAGAAACGGAATCAAGGTGTGGAGAAGAGATCGCAGGTAGGCATGGGCGGACTGGCCATAGGGCATTTGGGCAATGCCCGGTGGGCTGGGACCGCTGGGTAAAAAATGGGCCGCTGGGCTGGATAAAAAACTGCTGAAAAAAAAAAATTGTCACGGAAAACTTCTGCCTCCATCGCCGGGGATTCCCCGTTAAAAATCAAAAGGTCAAAAGGTCATTATAATTACTAGCAACGGTAGGTCCCAATGAAAAGGCAAAATATCAGAAATTGAAGGCTTTTTTATTTTACACGATTTATATAAACATCCGTTGAATCATATCACACGCAAATCATCAAAATCTAAACAGTATCGTTAGAATTTCAATAAAATCCACATCACTGTGCTCCGAGACTGGTGTGCAGCTGTGTCACGTCCTTGTTCACCAGATCTGTATTCCTGGGACTGCCTCCGAGACTGGTGTGCAGCTGTGTCACGTCCTTGTTCACCAGATCTGTATTCCTGGGACTGCCTCCGAGACTGGTGTGCAGCTGTGTCACGATCTTGTTCACCAGATCTGTATTCCTGGGACTGCCTCCGAGACTGGTGTGCAGCTGTGTCACGTCCTTGTTCACCAGATCTGTATTCCTGGGACTGCCTCAGACTGGTGTGCAGCTGTGTCACGTCCTTGTTCACCAGATCTGTATTCCTGGGACTGCCTCCGAGACTGGTGTGCAGCTGTGTCACGTCCTTGTTCACCAGATCTGTATTCCTGGGACTGCCTCCGAGACTGGTGTGCAGCTGTGTCACGATCTTGTTCACCAGATCTGTATTCCTGGGACTGCCTCCGAGACTGGTGTGCAGCTGTGTCACGATCTTGTTCACCAGATCTGTATTCCTGGGACTGCCTCCGAGACTGGTGTGCAGCTGTGTCACGTCCTTGTTCACCAGATCTGTATTCCTGGGACTGCCTCCGAGACTGGTGTGCAGCTGTGTCACGTCCTTGTTCACCAGATCTGTATTCCTGGGACTGCCTCCGAGACTGGTGTGCAGCTGTGTCACGTCCTTGTTCACCAGATCTGTATTCCTGGGACTGCCTCAGACTGGTGTGCAGCTGTGTCACGTCCTTGTTCACCAGATCTGTATTCCTGGGACTGCCTCCGAGACTGGTGTGCAGCTGTGTCACGTCCTTGTTCACCAGATCTGTATTCCTGGGACTGCCTCCGAGACTGGTGTGCAGCTGTGTCACGATCTTGTTCACCAGATCTGTATTCCTGGGACTGCCTCCGAGACTGGTGTGCAGCTGTGTCACGATCTTGTTCACCAGATCTGTATTCCTGGGACTGCCTCCGAGACTGGTGTGCAGCTGTGTCACGTCCTTGTTCACCAGATCTGTATTCCTGGGACTGCCTCCGAGACTGGTGTGCAGCTGTGTCACGTCCTTGTTCACCAGATCTGTATTCCTGGGACTGCCTCCGAGACTGGTGTGCAGCTGTGTCACGATCTTGTTCACCAGATCTGTATTCCTCGGACTGCCTCCGAGACTGGTGTGCAGCTGTGTCACGTCCTTGTTCACCAGATCTGTATTCCTGGGACTGCCTCCGAGACTGGTGTGCAGCTGTGTCACGATCTTGTTCACCAGATCTGTATTCCTCGGACTGCCTCCGAGACTGGTGTGCAGCTGTGTCACGATCTTGTTCACCAGATCTGTATTCCTGGGAATGCCTCCGAGACTGGTGTGCAGCTGTGTCACGTCCTTGTTCACCAGATCTGTATTCCCCGGACTGCCTCCGAGACTGGTGTGCAGCTGCGTCACGATCTTGTTCACCAGATCTGTATTCCTGGGACTGCCTCCGAGACTGGTGTGCAGCTGTGTCACGATCTTGTTCACCAGATCTGTATTCCTCGGACTGCCTCCGAGACTGGTGTGCAGCTGTGTCACGATCTTGTTCACCAGATCTGTATTCCTCGGACTGCCTCCGAGACTGGTGTGCAGCTGTGTCACGATCTTGTTCACCAGATCTGTATTCCTGGGACTGCCTCCGAGACTGGTGTGCAGCTGTGTCACGATCTTGTTCACCAGATCTGTATTCCTCGGACTGCCTCCGAGACTGGTGTGCAGCTGTGTCACGATCTTGCTCACCAGATCTGTATTCCTGGGACTGCCTCCGAGACTGGTGTGCAGCTGTGTCACGATCTTGTTCACCAGATCTGTATTCCTGGGACTGCCTCCGAGACTGGTGTGCAGCTGTGTCACGATCTTGTTCACCAGATCTGTATTCCTGGGACTGCCTCCGAGACTGGTGTGCAGCTGTGTCACGTCCTTGTTCACCAGATCTGTATTCCTCAGACTGCCTCCAAGACTGGTGTGCAGCTGTGTCACGTCCTTGTTCACCAGATCTGTATTCCTCAGACTGCCTCCGAGACTGGTGTGCAGCTGTGTCACGTCCATGTTCCTGCCTCCGATTGTCCTCGTCTAGGCGAGCCTTCTTTCTTGCAACAGTTTCCTTGGACGTTTTCGTTAATGAGGCTTTCCGTTTGGTTTGGGAGGCAATTTACCGGTTTATCTGAAACGGTACCCGCCCAGAAACACGTACCAGAGAAAACAAATCGTTTGCGCAATGGGCTCTCCGATATTCGATGTGTTCACGGTTTGAATTACGTAACGTAACGTTTGTGACGAAGTTTGTGACTTTTGTGTTCACGGTAGTGTTTGATGTGACGGTGTGAACGTAATTTCGTAATGTTTTTCGTTTTTATTTTCGTAATCGTTCAATGAACCTTTAATGTTTAATGAACGTTTAATGAGCGCAAGAATAATGTTTAATGATCATTAAATGAATGAATGAATGAATGAATGATTGTTATGAATAATGCCATGGCGTCACGTTGGCAGCAGTGACAATATAAAAATGTTTGCCAAGAATTTCAAAGAGAGAAAAGCAACTTTTCTCAGCAATGTCGTCTATCCTGAGTTCTAAGCTGAAGAAGAGGTACCGTACAAAATCATTCAATTCTTTTTCCTAAAAAAAAGCGTACAGTTGATATGACTAATCACGATTTGAAACACGATGGAATAATATTTACCGATATGAACAGTGATGTGGTTTTTTTAATTGAAATTGTAAAAATACTGTTTAGATTTTGATGATTTGCGTGTGATATTTAACGGATGTTGAAATAAATCGCGTCTCCCAATTGAAGCCCCACCCTTAGGGCGGGTACCGTTGCTCTTAAGTCTTAATATATAATGGCGATACAACAATTTTTACCGCTTTGCTTTGAAGAACGGGAATGAAGGGGGAGGAGCGTGTTAATATGTCTGGTTGAAGGCTTTGGGCTGTGAGGGGGTTTGAAGCCAGATTTTAATATTACAGCCGTCATGTTGGTGCTCGTCATCACTGCGATGCGAAGCGAAAGACGCCTCAGAGCTGTTACATTCACAATCGCTATGTCGTATGTACTCCCGAAACGTGTTTCCTTCATTGTAAAAACTACCAAGTCAGCAGTTAAAAGGATTTTGAGCCGATAGGCCTAGTAAGTTTAGATAGGTCTACTGACTACTGATCTAGTATTGATAACAATGTCGTGAACTGACTTACGATGCTAAATTGGACACTATTGTGTAAATTGGTCCAACCGAATAGTGGACACTATTGTGAGCAGCATTGAGCAGCGGTTTGACAGATCAGCAACATCAACATTGCATGCTGATCTCTCACTTCTTCACCCAAGGAACTTTCATCAAGTGCCATCGGGAGCTATGGAAGAGCTGCATAAACATTTGCTGAGATTTGATGATGGTGTCACTGTGGAACAACGACGAAAAGAACTGCGAAGCCTTGGAGAACAATGGTCAACACTGAAACAATCAGTAGCAGATGCTTATACAGTACAGGAGGACGGTGAGTCTGAACAGGACAGGAAGACTCTGTCAAGTACATGTAAGTCATGTAAAGCCTGTCCTCTCTGCTGCTACAAGGTGCTCCTCAAGTTGAACCTCTTGACTGATGCCTACAAGAGCATTGGGTTTGCCTACAAGCTGCTGCTAATGCTGCCTGTGTCACAAGTGGCATGTGAACGGTCTTTCTCTGCTTTGAAGAGAATCAAAAGCCGTCTGCGAAGTACAATGACACAAGAACAACGTGAGGTGTTCATGTTGATGTCTGTGGAAAAAGGGATCCTGGCCAAACTTGACACTAAGAATATCATGATGGTGTGGCTGCCAGAAACAGCAAACTGCGCAGGCACCTACTCTCTCAGACATGACATGTGCTCGTGTTACTGAAAATAAATGTAATTTTTAGTGGATTTTATTTAGTTTTTTTTTTTCAAGCATTTCGTCTATTTTCTCAGATATAAAGCAACATATAAATGAATAATGGGCCGACCTAGGTGAAGGATGCCTGGGCCGGTTTTAAGACCCAGTCCGCTACTGCAGGTAGGTGTGCATGCGTGATCGGGCATAAGTTAGTGATGGACAGCACATTGGAAAAACTGAAGTGAGGAGGAAGAGACAATGGACACAGGGAGATTTCTTCTTCTTCTGATCTTCCTTTTGTAAGGGGTGAGGTTCAAAGGTACCCAGCTTCTGCCCAGCCTTGACCACGATCCTCATCCCTTTCCCTCTCTACCTGAATGAAATGCAGGTGGGCAACCAATCTCGACGTTGAGAGAGAGAGCAGGTGAATATTTCTAGAATACCTGGAGCTGCTTGGAAAGGTCGGGAGGAACAAGACCATGTACGAAAGTCTTGAAAAATTCCGAGAACATTTTGAACGTCCATCGGACGTTCGCGAGGTGCATTGTGGGTTCGCGGGCAAAATTAACAATATTTGTTTCGGAAATTGTGAGAACCAAAACGAATCAACAGGAACATGAAGTACGTATTTTAAATATTTAATGCGCATGGACACAACGAATGTGACTTTCATGTTCGCTGCACACAATCCAATGTGACGTTTACGCAGTTGATTTGTTGCGTCAGAGCGCCATCTACAGACCTACAACATATTACAACAAATTAAACCTGATCCAGGTAAATAATAATAAAGTAATGGGAAAGAGGAGTGAGTAGTTCGATTGTTACCCTGCGCTCGCGAAGCGAAAAGCGGGGTTAAGCATTCAGGTACATACGTACGTGTGGCGTGTGCCATACGTGTGCCGTGTGCCGTACGTGTGCCGTGTGCCATACATGTGCCGTGTGCCGTGTCTGCATGAAAAAATTCATTTTCTCGACAACCGTTGGTCCGATTGACACGAAATTTAACAAACGGAGCGCCTCCACCTGTATAAATTTTTTATTCATGATTATGACGTAATAAGTCATGTGGTATGGACGCCATCTTGACAAACGTTACACCTCTGTATCTCTGAAACCACTCCATGGAAAAAATGGAGACCTGGCTCATTGTCAACTTCTCCCCATGCGGAATAAGATATCTTACTATAATTCACCACATGTCCATCCGTCGGTCTGTCCATCTGTCTGTCCGTCCGTCTGTCCGTCCGTCCGTTCGAAGGTACCGCAAAAACGGCTGAACCGATCACAACGATAATTTGGTTGGGTAATCCTGGGATCTCCTGGAGTAAAATAGGGTATATTGTTTTTCCAATTTCAGCTTTGGCCTCCAGCATTTTCAGGTTTGGACTCCCGCATAATGTTATTTTCCCGGGTGCCGCACAAACGGCTGCACCGATCGCTGCACGGCTGCACCGATCGGACTCGGTGACCTCGGACAAAGACCTTTTGTAAGGACATGGGTTGAATTCCTGCTTGAGAGAATGCCAACCCCCTCCCCGCCATCACGGTCGTCTCTCCAACTCACAATCCCACAAGATATGCAGAAAGGACGACCCAAAACACATTATCTTCTTTTTGATTCGTATATAAACATCATTAAGTGTAAATAATGACCTCGGCCAAAGTTCAAACGACGTGAGTTTAATCTCTACATGAGAGAATTCCACATAGCTATTTGGGCGGTGTATAAGCGAACAGATCGCTGTCTCCATCGATCTTGCCAAGGCCGTAACACCTGTCAGCTCAAAATCCTTTTAACTGTTGACTTGGTAGTTTTTACAATGAGGGAAACATTAACAATGTTGTTAAAAGTTTATTTTGTGATTGGAGTTATGTTGTTTGGAATGAAAAAAGAGATATCGAATTCAAGTGAATGACGACATGCCGTGATGGTTTCTACTTTCTAAACGTGAACTTCGCGGATCGCCATATGCAGATTCGCCACGGACCCACGATCGATGTTTCTATATGTGAACGTTTTTTGTTTTTTTTGCGAACGGGTACGTTTTTCATGGAAGTCCTTCACGAACTTGCTGTCCATGTCTGACGTGCGACTGAGGGTGCTACAGGAATGTGGAATTTATTGGTTTCATGCTTTAGCATTCGCCGTATCTGCATTGCCTGTTTGCATTTGGCCTCCCACCTGTGCGTAGCACGGGTATCTCACTCGTGTTAATAATGTTGTCATCGGTGCCTTCATTATGACGTCATAATTCGACAAATACAACGCTTGATCTGATCAATATGAAAATACAAAAATTCCTCTGCAACTGTTAGTCCGATTGGCACGAAATTTTCAGAATATGAGCCGCTCCACCTGTGGAATTTTTAAAATGATAATTATGACGTCATAGGTCACGTGGTATAGGCGCCATCTTAGAAAAATCGAAAAAGATTACACCTCTATATCTCCGAAACCGCTCCATGGAATCAAGACTCTCTGCTCACCTTCACTCCTTCAGTCCTCTTTTCTCCTGCCTCTGGAACAAACTCCCTCTCTCACTCCTCCCTCCAGGTCTTTAAAACAGCTGTTCACCACCATCTCTTATCTTCCCCCATCCAAAACCTTGATCTTTTCTACCCCCGTTAATTTCACCCCAGATTCACTTTTTGGAAATACCAACTTCCTTCCTGGAAGTCCTTGCAGTGTCCTTGTGCTTTATACTTCTCCCACCCCTCCCCCCCCTTCCCACACCTCCTTCCCCCAAGCCCTCTCTCTCCCACAGATTTCCCGATGTCCCTGCTCTCAAATGTTGTACTTGTGTGCTTCCTCTTCTCTCCCCATCTTGTCTACCGCTACCCTTATTATATACTTTGTGTGTCTGTTTGATTTTTTGTGTGATAAATGTTAGCTCTTTCACGAGCCTCGATCCTGTATACAGAAAAAAAAGGAAAAAAAATGGAAAAAATGTAAACATGGCTCATTGTCAAGTACTCCGCTTGGGAAATAAGATATGTTAATGATGATGTCATCGGCACCTTAATTATTATGTCATAATTCCACAAGTACAACACTTGTTTCGATCAGTATGAATTTTTTTTCTCTGCAATTCTTAGTCCGATTGACACGAAATGTTCACCATAGGAGGGCCTCCTTTAGAATATTTAATGATAATTATGACGACATAAGTCATGTGTTACAGGCGCCATCTTGGAAAAACTGAAAAAAAATGCACCTCTATATCTCCAAAACCGCTCTATGGAAAAAATTGAAACGTGGCTCATTGTAAATAACTCCATATGGGGAATAGGTGTTGTTAACGATGACGTCATTGGTGCCATAATTATGACGTCATAATTTGACAGAGACAACACTTAGTCTGATCAGTTTGAAATTTATTGAGCATGATATATGCAACAATTATATTAGAGAATATAAATTTATTATGTCATTGCTCACGTGGTTTGGCAACCATATTGGATCAAAAAAAAAAGAAACGTTCAAAAACAGAAGATTTGGCTCACACCAAGTTGACTGCGCAGGTAAGTATCTTACTATAATTCACCAAATGTCCGTCCGTCTGTCTGTCTGTCTGTCTGTCCGTTCGAATGTACCATAAAAACTGCTGAACCGATCGCAACGATATTTTGGGTGGATAATCCTGGGATCTCCAGGAGTAAAATAGGCTATTTAGTTTTTCCAATTTCAGCTTTGGTCTCCAGCATTCTCAGGTTTGGACTCCCGCATAACATTCGCGTTCGCATAACGTATATTGTGATGATATTGTGACGATGTTTGTGTTCACGGTAGTGTTTGACGTGACGGTGTGAACGTAATTTCGTAATGTTTTTCGATTTTATTTTCGTAATCGTTTAATGAACGTTTAATGAGCGTAAGAATGAGCGTCATGAAATATAAATCGTTTAAATAATCATTTGCGCCTCCCAATTGAAGCCTCGCCAATCTTTTTCCAATTTTTCAAATTTTTCAAATTTTCCAGTTTTTCCAAACACTATGGAATAATATTTACCGATATGAACAGTGATGTGGCTTTTATTGAAATTCTACAAATACTGTTTAGATTTTGATGACTTGCATGTGATATTATTTAATGGATGTTTATATAAATCGTTTAAAATAAAAAAAACCCTTAAATTTCTGATATTTTGCTTTTTAATTTGGGCCTCCCAGTTGAAGCCCCGCCCATAGGGCGGGTACCGTTGTTAGTTCTATGAATACCATCTAGTTTTTTATGCAAATGAACAATACAGGCCAATACTAACAAAAACACAAAGACATAAAATTGTTGGAGACACGTTTAAGTAACAGAATGGCCGCCAGTCGGCTATCTTTGAATGGATTGCGTGTATGGGGGTAGGCAATAAAATACCTTAGTCCAGATAGGATTGTATGGATTAGCGTATGCCGTATGCCGTGTAGCCACCTTCATGTATCTAAGTCAGGGCCGGATGCCCAGGTAAGCGTTATGTGTCTCCATGCAGGGGTTGGAGCTAAGGTAATTAGTTAGGACATATGGATAAAATTCCCAGTGTGTAAATTGCCCTTGTGATTTTTCCCCTTCATTCTTATAAAACACACTAGGCCAGCCATGCACGCGGAACATAATTGAAAATAACAATCGCCGTCGATACCCGGACACGATTACACCACCTAGCCAAATGATCTCGATGGGCGCCAAGTGTAACGATGATATGAGCGAGTGGCGCTCGGTGATTGGAGCGAGTGTGATGTCAAAGAGAACGTTCGAGACCAAGGAACAAAAAGGCAGAGCACCGCCATTTTCTTTCTTTTTCTCTTTCTCTTTCTCTTTCTCTTTCTCTTTCTCTTTCTCTTTCTCTTTCTCTCTCTCTCTCTCTCTCTCTCTCTCTCTCTGTTTCATCGCGAGCAGTCACATTCTCTCTTGGTCCTAGGTTTCATCGTGAGCAGTCGCATTCTCTCTTGGTCCTGGGTTTCATTGCCAGCAGTCGCATTCTCTCTTGGTCCTGGGTTTTAATCGCCAGCAGTCGCATTCTCTCTTGGTCCTGGGTTTCATCGCGAGCAGTCGCATTCTCTCTTGGTCCTGGGTTTCATCACGAGCAGTCACAATCTCTCTTGGTCCTGGGTTTCATCGCGAGCAGTCACATTCTCTCTTGGTCCTGGGTTTCATCGCGAGCAGTCACATTCTCTCTTGGTCCTGGGTTTCATCGCGAGCAGTCGCATTCTCTCTTGGTCCTGGGTTTCATCACGAGCAGTCGCATTGTCTCTTGGACCTGGGTTTCATTGCGAGCAGTCACTCTATCTTGGCCCAGGCTCTTCGCATGGCGGTCGTCCGTGCAGGCTCTCTCTGTTTCTCACACGGTGGTTGCATTCACATACGCATTTCACTCTCACTGTTCCTGACTTGTAGAAGCGAACGCATATCTCTCCCTATCGTGCTGGTTTGGTGCAAGCGGTCGCGCCATTGTTCTCTCTCTCCCTGCGCCATTGGAGGAGGGGGGGGGGCAGTTCGGCTGCCTTGCACGGACAGGCTGGGGGTGGCGCAACTTCAAGCCATTGCGTGTTTTCCCACGCAGGGACGCGGGACGTGTGACGGCCCAGAACCATCATGGAGACCGGAGCTGAGTATCAGCCAACGCACCACACCATATTTATTTTTACTTTTGTTTTCCCCTTGTGTTGTAATTGTGTCTGATTGGAGGATCCTCAGTTAGGAATTAGATTTTACCTCACCTTTCATTTTTCTGTTATCCTGGCATTTATTTTCATAAAACCTTTATTTGTTGCATTTTAATTGTTGTATTGTTGATTGGCCTGTCTTGTACGTTTACTTGTCTGTGGGGATCGGATAACCCGCATGACGCGTCCGTCCGTGCAGGTAAGCCCTTGCTACCCTCCAGCCTCGCACGTGTCACTACCGCCATAGTTTGGGTACACGCCTAGGCAATAGGCAAAGCTCAGTCTGCCATCCATCTCTCTGAGGTCTTCATTACAGGGTAGACACGCCACAATATATATATATACATATATATATATATACATATATATATATATATATATATATATATATATATATATATATATATACTAGCAGAAGTACCCGGCATTGCCGGGCGGGGGAGGAGGAGGGGAGGGGGAAGCGGAGGGGAGGGGAATGGGGGGGAGGGGGGAGAGGGAGGGGGAGGGGGGGAGGAGGATGGGAGGGGGAGGGGGGGAGGAGGATGGGAGGGGGAAGAGGAGGGGAGGGGAACAGGGGGGGAGGGGGGAGGGGGGAGGGGAAGGGTAGGAGGGGAGGGTGTGGGGGTGCCCGGGGGAAGAAGGGCCCCTCCCCCCTCCCCCTTCCCCTCCCCCCTTCACTTCCCCCCTCCACCTCCCCCTCCCCCCCCCTACCCCCCTTCCCCATCCCCCCCTCCCCCTCCCCCCCCCCTCCCCCCCCATTCCCCTCCCCTCCTCTTCCCCCTCCCCTCCTCCTCCCCCTTAACACCAGGGGTGTTGACTCAGCCTGTCATCCTACCGAGGTCGGCAAATTGAGTACCAGTTCACTGGTAATTCCCTGTGTGCCACAAGAGGCGCCTAACAGGGTTGGCGGCACGAACCCGGAAGTCGGAACTCATTGTCGTCAAATAAATGTAGCATGTATGTTTCACTCTCTGTCACATGCCATTGGTCCCATGTCAATCGGATGAAGTTGAAAAATTAACATTACGAAGTTTCTCTGGGACGTACTGATTCCGAATAATGAAGTTGAAAAATTAACGTTCCGAAATACGCTAATTACGCTAACAGAAGCACTGGCGCTGCGAAGCGCTAGAGGGAGCGCTGCGCTCCCTCCCTTTGATTCCCTCCCTCTTCTGCTAGCGTTTCTGCGCTAATACGCTAATTTTAAAACCCGAAGTTTTTTTTAATTTAAGGTGTGCTGTAGTTGCTCTGAGACGTACTGATTCCGAATATGCCTTTGGTTTTTCTCTGCGATGAGTAGTTCTCGAGTTATAAGAGGACAAACAAACATACTTTACTGCTTTTAGTGCAGCGGCATAGCAAACCAATTGTGCATTTTGTGATGGAAGCACCAAATTTGGCAGAATGATAGAATATTATATGGAGAACATTTTCAGATATGGAACCACTTTGTAATTCACCCCAATGTGGCCGCCATATTGGATTTCAAAATGGCGGCTTAAAAATCTTTAATTACAAATATTTCTGGTTCTATACCAGCTACAGCCTTGATTTTAGTGTCTGGATGTACAAACTTGAGGTCAAGGAATTGAATGGTTCTACTTAGAAGTTGATTTACTGACGCCATATTGGATTCCAAGATGGCGGCTTCCGAAAATCTGCTGACCGATATCTCTGGTTCTATGCCAGCTAGATACTTGATTCTGGTGTCTAGATGTACATTTCTGAGGTCAATGAATTGAATGGTTGTATTGAAATATGTTTTAATGCACATAAGCAACTGATAATCCCATATTACGTACATTGTATACACACGTTCAGCAAGAGAACTAGCGAGCGTATTGCATCAAGCCATGCCAAGTGTCACAGTTCCAACTCAATGTGAGCAGTCACCATCACAGGCACACAGTGCTGTGCATTTCAGAGCCGCTTTCTTGCACTTGCATCTCCCACTGCAACCGTTTTCGCACCCACAACAGATGAGTTCATAGCAGGATTTGGCAGCTTCTGGTAGTGTTGTCCACAGAGGATCGAACTGTCCGTCATTGTCCACCCACCCCCAGTCGCATGGTGATGGGAGATAGCAGTGTGGGACAAGAGACTGTCCCCAACAATGTCCACCCTGGTAAATTGCTCTCTTCACATGTTGTACTAGGGCGGCCTGTGTTGGAGGTATTGCTTCAATGGATCGAGATTTCTTTGCAAAGAGTTTCTTTCTTGCCAGATTCACCTCAGAACATGTGCATGTGCGGTCGTACAGAAGCACTACGTATCTCTCCAGGGTTGCCAGTGTATCCTCAGAGATCTCACTTGGTGCAGATGCCAGGTCCAGGAATGCATTGGTCACTTCTGGAAAAGTTTCCCATACTGCCCATGCTGTTTTCTTGCCACGACCTGCAAAGTTCGAGACGGTATCACACCCTGTGATTGCATGGAAGATTGGCAGTGCCTTGGCTTTGTCTGGTCCCAGGGTAGCAGACAGCTCGTGTGCTGCTATGTAGCGGAAGTTCTTTCCGGTTCCAAGCGCTAACCAGAGTTCGTCCACTACCTCATTAAGCTCCTGGGCCATCCACACAGCGAGAACCACCACATCTGTGTCCACGGTGCGGATGAGTACTCTGCGGTGTCCAGATTTCATAGCAGCTGCTGCGTGGAGCATCATGCGCGTGTCTGCTTCCTCGTGATTGCACGGGGCCAAAGCGGCTGTGTCTGCACATGGTGGTACAGCAATGACCTGTTGGTGTAAGCATGAACAATACCGTGATGTAAATTAAATGTGAATTCCTTTGGTGTAGGTGGTCACGAATAAAACTTTCACTAACACACACTAACATACATCATGCACATTACCCGTTCACCGTCAGTAGCAATCAGCTGTTTGTCTGGCACATCGATGGACTCCGTGACCTGCTTAGACAGAAAGCTGAAGAGTTCCTCCTTGTTCTCGTCGACACGGAGGAAACTGTGCCAGTTGCCTGGTAGGAGGGCAGAGCCAGTGACACGTCTGCGTATTCCCTTGCCTCTGTTGGTCCTTGCAGTTGCCTTCAGGCTGCCTGACTTTGCATAGCGGTCCCACACTAGATCGAGACGAGATCGATGTTGAAGCTGTGACATAATGTATGGAACGAATACTTTTGTGGCATAGTCAAGAAATGTTTTGGTCTGGCCTGGGCTCAGCATTTGAACTATTACAGCTCCATCGAGGATCACAGAAGATACTTGTGGTGGGTCCGACTTTGTTTCGACAAGCTGTTCTAAGGGCTGCAACAAGTCAGCTTTGGAACCAAAGCGGAGCTGTCCATTTTGCGAGAGTGCTGGCGGATGTGCGCTGTTCTCATGTTTGAAGAACTGCTCGAGACCCCCATCTCTGGTTTGGCATGCGATGTATAGTCTGGAGAAAAGCTCTGAATCACACTTTGCAGAGGCTACTTGTTGTTTGCTCTTCTGGGAGGCTTGGACCTTGATGGATGAAAACAACGGGAGTTTGTTGCGTTTGATGACATCATTGAGTGGCTTGGATCTGTCTGCCAGACGTTCCTTCTCAAATGAATGGAACTGATCTCTCCCAATCTGTACAGCTGTACGCACAGTATCTACAACAGCTGGGCCCAAGATCTCCAGTGTGCCCAGGACCAGCAAATCTGTGCTGTCTTCTTCAAAGGGGCTGCCCATCTCTTCGATGACTGTTGTCAGTGCACGGACATCTTGGACGAACTTCTTCTGCACACTGTCGGTTTGCTCATGGTGGTGGGTGTGCTCTCCCCTTTGGCGCAGTTGCTGTGAGGTCTCAAATTCTGTGATGACCCGAGCAACTTCGGGGCCAGCCACCATCCACCGTCGAAGGGCACTTGGATTTTCAGTTAGGCCCACTGCCCCGCCATCGCCTTTGACCGTGGCATTGTTTTGTTCATGAGCCTGGTCTAGGGAGATGGCGGAGAAAGCATGCCTAGTCTTCTTGGATGTGAAGTGCCCCGCATGGAACTTGGCAGCAACATCTGGGTGTTTCTCTGCAATGCCAACCATGTCCCTGATGTGGACTGGTAACCAGCGAGCATAGTGGATATGGTCCAATGCAGCGAACCATGTAGCTAGCTCTGGTAGGGTGTCCATGTACAGCGTGAAGTTGGACTCTCTCAGTGAACGTATGTAGAGGAATATACAGAGCTCCAGGTTAAGTACAGTGGCCCAGTACTGAAACTGTGGACATGCCGCTGCTCTCTGGTCACACCATGCCTCGAACTCCAATGGTTCCTCATCTCTTGCAGTTGCTCTTTCGTTGTATATGTCATATGCACGATGCTGCAGTATGTGTAGGGCAGCAACAGTTACTTGGTGGGCGCGTCTTGTACGGCTGACGTGAGCTGCACGCAAGAAGGAGTCTGCTGTGCCAGCTGTTGCTATCTCTGCCTGAACCAATGCCTGTGTCCAACCGCTGTCTTGCAGCCAGTCTCCTGCTGTCTTCAAAGCTGCCATCTCTGTGTGTAGACCACCCAGCATGACCACAAAGAGATCTTCACCATGTGTGTCTGGCCAGTTCCATTGCACCTGCTTGGCGATCGCATAAAGTGGTTGGACCAGTGTGACGACGGGTATCTGTCCAGGGTTTAGCTCATTGATCGCTGCTTTCACGACATCCATGGCATGGCGGATCACTGGCACTGAGTGGGCTTGGTCATGGAAGAGGGGAAGCAAGGCAGTGGGTGTGATTGTGATACTAGTATCCTTGGCCGATTGGTTCTCTGCGTGATGTGCAGCCCAATAAATGTTTCCTGGATTCTGTGTGTCACCACTGTCACATGCATCCTTCACAGTCTGGAGCCACCTCTTCTCTTTATCCAGTTCAGCTTGTGCAGGATTCCTCTGCAGCGACGCCTGGGTTCCAGCTGGTACAGGGTGGCTTTTGGCAAGTGAACTAACTGGTTGTACATCTGTGTAATACCGTGGAAGGTCCTCCACAGTCTTGACATTTGAGACACCCCCGATGATGACAATACCTCGGTCTGTGCCTTGATTGTGTTACATATTTAGGTGAATGTATGTAAATTACCATTCAGGTTGCTTATCCGTGTGTATTATATTAAGGGTTGTTGTGATGGGAGGGTCAGGAGCCCTTCGGAACCAGTGGCCGGAAACGGAAGTGGCCGAAAACGGAAGAAAAAAAGACACGAGGAGAGAAAAGGACGGTGCTTCTTCTTCCTCGCCCCGCGACGACGAGAAGGTGGAATCGACCTTACGCTGCGCGGAAAACGCGCCGTTGCGAAACGTCTGGCGAGAGGAGTTACCTGGGCGGTAAATACCTTTGGACACGTCCAGTCACTGTGAGTTCGTGCACGAAACCAAGCGTCCGGGACAGTTTGCCCCGTCTACAAAGACGCGTACGGGTCCGCACGTTGGGCCGCTCGCGTCGGAAGCCGCGCTGGGTTTTGCCCCGTCTACAAAGACGCGTACGGGTCCGCACGTTGGGCCTCGCTCGCGTCGGAAGCCGCGCGGGGTTTTTGCCCATCTACAAGGACGCGTAAGAGTCGCACTTGGGGCCTCGCGCACGTTGGACGCCGCGCTGGGTTTGCCCCGTGGCTTGGCAAGGAGGTGCGCTGCAGCCGCGGCCCCAGTCCGAGACGGCACGTTTAGAGCACGTCCGCCCGGGGCTCGTTCAACCGCCCGTGTGCGGAGAGGAGAGACATTGACCACGGAGGGAGTCAGGAGTGGGGCTCACGTGAGGAATGTATAAGATTAAGATGGCCATCTTAGAGTTTGTGTAGATGAGTTCACATGGTTGTAATATTGATTGTGCATTGTTGATGGTGGTTGATTGCTCAGTGAATATATTATTGATTATTCCGGATCCTTGGTGTGGGGTTTCTTCTTGACCGGAATTCATATTGATTGCGTTACGAAAGCGTATAAACCATATATCTTTCTGGCGGGGTCCCTCCCACGGTCCGGGGGTCACCAAGACCAGGTAGTTACCGGGAGGACCACGTAATAGAATTGGGGGCTCGTCCAAATTACGATTTGCGGTTTCGCAATTGGGTCTACGTCCGGGATCTAAAAGTGTATAAAATAATAAAATAATAATAATTTTGGTAATTAAAATTTATTAATTAATTATTAATTGGTAATATTTTTTTTTTGAGAAATTGGGGAAAGTCTTGGGGTGAAGGTTAACAGGTGTTAACGATAGGCACCATGGCGTTTGTGGCACAGAACTTTGGGGTAACCCCGAGTGAGGCACAGTTCCGAGCATTGCTAAAGTCGGATCTCTTGAAATTGGCCAAACATTTTAACTTGGAGGTCCGAACTAATTTGAGGAAGGCAGAGTTGCAGGCCACGGTGATACAATCTATGGTGGGATTAGGAACATGGGACGAGTTAGCCTGGGAGTGGCTACCCGAAGAACCAGAAGACGTGGAGCTCCGGAAACTGGAGTTGCAATTACGGAGCCAGGAACGGATCAAAGAAGAAGAAAGGAAAGCAGAAAAGGAAAGAGCAGAGGAAGAAAGGAAAGCAGAAGAGAGGAGAGAAGAGAAGCAAGCAGAGGAAAGGAGAGTGGAAAGAGAACTCCAGGAAAGGTTAAAAGAAGAAGAAAGGAAAGCAGAAAAGGAAAGAGCAGAAGAAGAAAGGAAAGCAGAAAAGGAAAGAGCAGAAGAAGAAAGGAAAGCAGAAAAGGAAAGAGCAGAAGAAGAAAGGAAAGCAGAAAAGGAAAGAGCAGAAGAAGAAAGGAAAGCAGAAAAGGAAAGAGCAGAAGAAGAAAGGAAAGCAGAAAAGGAAAGAGCAGAAGAAGAAAGGAAAGCAGAGGAGAGGAGAGAAGAGAAACAAGCAGAGGAAAGGAGAGTGGAAAGAGAACTCCAGGAAAGAAGAGAAAAGGAACAAGCAGAGGAAAGGAGAGCTGCAAGGGACCTCGAAGCAGAGGAGAGAAAAGCGGAAAGGGAATTAAAGGAACGTGACATGCAGCTTCAGCAAGAAATCAAAATCAAGGAGCTGGAGTTAATGAGAGAACGGGGAGAGGCACCACCCTTGCTGACGGGGTCGACACCTAACCAGAAAACCTGGGATGTGGGCAGACATGTGAGGCTGGTTCCACCGTTCAGTGAAAAAGAAGTCGCGAAATTTTTTCCACACTTTGAGAAAGTGGCTCGACAATTAAACTGGCCGGAGGAGGCATGGACCATACTCGTGCAAAGTGTGCTGGTGGGGAAAGCTCAGGAAATTTATTCGGCGCTACCAATGGACCAATGTGCAGATTATGAGGTACTGAAGAAGCACATCCTCAAAGCCTATGAGTTGGTTCCGGAAGCTTACAGGCAAAAATTCAGGAATGCCAGGAAGAGGGAGAGTGAGACCCATGTGGAGTTTGCCAGAGTGAAAGAAAACATGTTTGATCGGTGGTGTGAGTCAAAAGGAGTCGGGAAAGACTTCGAAACATTGCGGGACTTGATCCTGGTGGAGGAATTCCAGCAGTGTGTCCACGAGGACATCAAAGTGTACCTGCAGGAAAAGAAGGTACCAAAGTTGTGGGACGCAGCCACCATGGCAGATGATTATGCCTTAACCCACCGAATAGGGGTCCACGAACCTAACTCCTCGCCTAGATCTCCGCAGGGGAGGTGGGGAACAGCAGGTGCGGAGAACGACCATACATGGCGGCGGCCTCGAGATGATTATGGGGACAACTATGATACCCCACCGGTTCGAAATCAGAGGGATGCGGGCCCAAGACAAACTTATAGTTCGGGGGGCCCGAGGCAGACCCCGAGTTTTTCCTCCGGGCCTACTTGCGCGTTTTGCAAAAAACCTGGACACTTGATGTCCAGTTGTTACCTCATGAAAAGGGACAACCCAGAGCGGAGTCCGACTATTACAACTCCGAATGCGATGGCTAGCGTAAGAAATCGCCATCAAGAGGGTTACCAACCATTTATTTCCGAGGGGTTTGTGTCACTGGATGGAGCCTCGACTAACCGGAGACCGGTTAGGATATTGAGAGACACAGGGGCCCATCAATCTTTAATGCTTGAAGGCATTTTGCCATGGTCCGAGGAGACGGCAACGGGGGATAGTGTTCGTTTACAGGGGATCGGGGGCGGTGTTAGTGCTCCCCTTCAGGTCATCCAGTTGGAGTCCGATTTGGTGTCAGGACCGGTCACCGTCGGTTTACAAGCCACGTTTCCTGTAGAGGGTGTATCTGTGGTTCTCGGGAATGATTTGGCCGGGGGTCAAGTTTATGGTAACCTGAGGGTTGATAAAGAGCCCAGCAGGGAAAATAACACCACACCAGCTCGGGATGGTGACAAAAGTGCCAAGTTATTTGTAGGGGGACTGAACTTCAAAACAGAGGAAGAAGTTCTGACCTCTGTCTTCAACAGATATGGGCCGCTGGTGGAAGTGCGGTTGGTAAGAGACTGGGAAACGCAACAGTCAAGAGGGTTCGGCTTTGTCACGTTTGCCAGCACAAAAGACGCCAGAGAGGCAGAGAAGAATTGGAATGGCAAGGATTTGGAGGGTCGGACCATAACAGTAGGGAAGGCATTTCGTAGGCGTCGAGAGGTCTACAGGAGAGGACAACTGGGCGGTAGTTTTGGTGGTGGCCGCAGTCAATATTATTATGGAGGCTCCCTGAGTTACGGCCGCTCCCGAAGGAAGAATTGGCAAAGTAGTGGCCGAGAAGAAGACCGGTATTCAGGGGACTACAGGGACCAGTGGTCCCACCCTAATTATTAGGGACGTTCTGAGAAGTTGAAGCACTGAAGGCGGCGGAGCCGCCGAGCCAAGATTCCTACACGAATTAACCGTGAACGCCGTTCCTAAAGGCGTCCATGTAGTGAACTTTCCTGCACGGACTAACCGTGAACTCCACGTTCCTCAAGGCGCCCATGTAGAGAACTTTCCTGCACGGACTAACCGTGAACTCCACGTTCCTCAAGGCGCCCATGTAGAGAACTTTCCTGCACGGACTAACCGTGAACTCCGCGTTCCTAAAGGCATCCATGTAGTGAATACTCGGCTTGGCCTCCCGGAAAAGTGCTATCGAGTGGCTTAACTGGCTTTATTTTTAAGTGATAACTGTGCCCGGGGGGAACTGATAATGTGGGGGGGGTTGAGTTATCTGGTTTGTTTCTCCAAATTGGCCGGCAAAGAAAGTTTTCGCTGAGTTCAAACTTTCTTTCTTGAAGGGGGGGAGTGTTACATATTTAGGTGAATGTATGTAAATTACCATTCAGGTTGCTTATCCGTGTGTATTATATTAAGGGTTGTTGTGATGGGAGGGTCAGGAGCCCTTCGGAACCAGTGGCCGGAAACGGAAGTGGCCGAAAACGGAAGAAAAAAAGACACGAGGAGAGAAAAGGACGGTGCTTCTTCTTCCTCGCCCCGCGACGACGAGAAGGTGGAATCGACCTTACGCTGCGCGGAAAACGCGCCGTTGCGAAACGTCTGGCGAGAGGAGTTACCTGGGCGGTAAATACCTTTGGACACGTCCAGTCACTGTGAGTTCGTGCACGAAACCAAGCGTCCGGGACAGTTTGCCCCGTCTACAAAGACGCGTACGGGTCCGCACGTTGGGCCGCTCGCGTCGGAAGCCGCGCTGGGTTTTGCCCCGTCTACAAAGACGCGTACGGGTCCGCACGTTGGGCCTCGCTCGCGTCGGAAGCCGCGCGGGGTTTTTGCCCATCTACAAGGACGCGTAAGAGTCGCACTTGGGGCCTCGCGCACGTTGGACGCCGCGCTGGGTTTGCCCCGTGGCTTGGCAAGGAGGTGCGCTGCAGCCGCGGCCCCAGTCCGAGACGGCACGTTTAGAGCACGTCCGCCCGGGGCTCGTTCAACCGCCCGTGTGCGGAGAGGAGAGACATTGACCACGGAGGGAGTCAGGAGTGGGGCTCACGTGAGGAATGTATAAGATTAAGATGGCCATCTTAGAGTTTGTGTAGATGAGTTCACATGGTTGTAATATTGATTGTGCATTGTTGATGGTGGTTGATTGCTCAGTGAATATATTATTGATTATTCCGGATCCTTGGTGTGGGGTTTCTTCTTGACCGGAATTCATATTGATTGCGTTACGAAAGCGTATAAACCATATATCTTTCTGGCGGGGTCCCTCCCACGGTCCGGGGGTCACCAAGACCAGGTAGTTACCGGGAGGACCACGTAACAATTGTCATAGTCTGGATGTTGTATCAATGAAATACCAGTTCCGTGGAAGGAGTCGTGTGCTGTCGTGGAACTGGGATTGTGGTCTATATTATCCACAGCTGATGTGGTGAACACTCCACCGCGGAGCTTTGGGGGACAGACCACCTTCTCCGCCCGAAAGCGCTGACAGACCCCGTTCCCCAGCTCTGCAGAGATCCGTAGCACTCTATCATAGGCAATGCTGATCCCTAGTCCAGATAATGTGTCAACCAGTTCCCTCTTTCTCGTATGGGCTTGAAGCATCAAGCCAAGATATTGTTACAGACACGACTTTGATGTTAAGGTGGGCCGAGCGGAATGGCCGTCGTGTCCGCACAAATTACCCGATTGTACTCGAACGTCGACGAAGCCGCGCTACGCTGGATCAATAAAGGAAAAAGAAGACACCCGGCTGGATTATAATGACAGACACCAATGTTTTGATTCTCAATTATATTCGTATGGAAAGGTTAGATTACAGGGGCGAGAGGTATATCACAGGAAGACAGGCACTTAGACACACTTATATTAACCCCGGACAGGCGACAGACAAACGGGACAACGGCTGACTCACACGGGGATTGATGGCAAGGAAAAGGCAGGTAGCGATGGCTCAAGGTGCACACTTGGCTCAAGGCAGGGTACAGTCCGGTCCGGTCCAGAGATGCGGGGAGGTCACAGCGCTCGGAGGTAACGTTCTTTCTCAGGCGGGGCGCATATGACCCAGCGCGCGCAGGTACGTCTTTCTCCAGCTGGGGGCGCATCTCCTCTCACTTCCGGTAAGTCGCCACGTATATCCGGCGGGGAGTGACACGCCCTCGGCTCGTTAGCTCCGCCCCAGATGGAATCGGTCCGCCCTTCTGATTGGGTGCGGGGGGGTTACCAGGCTCTGCCCTTGATGAGGAGCTGACAGCCAGCCCCTCCGTGGTAACCCCGTGGAGCGCCGAGCCGGTGTGAGGACGCATCCTCCCCCGCGCTGCCGCGCCGCCCCCATCTCCTCTGTTGTTGTAGTTATAGTTGTGGAAGAAGATGGAAGGAGGTATGGAAGATGGAAGGAGGTATGGGAAAGGTCCTAAACTCACTACTGATGCCATATAATCACATTCTGGTGCAACGAAGAGTCAGAATTAATGGAAACGAGTCCTTAACTGACATAGACTAAGAATAACTAGGAAGACGTCCTATAGTTGTCTACGGGTGTTGCGGTGGGGCCTGGGCACGACATTTAATGGGGGAAGAAGGGGAAGGTCGGTTCTACAGAGTGTTATTTACATGCAATGGGACTAGGGAATGGGGGATTGGGGAAAGTTGGGGAGTATTGGAGAAATAGGGGAATATTTACAAGCGGATATGGAGGCCAAATTCCATATTCGCAACATTGCACCCTTCTCTACCCTCGGGGCATCCCGACCCGATAAATTTTTACCTAGTTTAGTGTGGCACTCAGATGTAGTCCCTCTACTATTAACTCTACCCTGAGTGCGACAGTTTTACAGATGTTCACAAATGAGTAAATATGTCCCCCTGCGACGTTGCACCCTTCTCCTCACAGAAACACACCCACAGGATAACCGAATTGCGGAAAGAATTCGCAAACTACACATACAGCCGGTAGGGAGCATTATTTACAAGACTACGCTGATATTTACACTACGATCCAGGACCTGTCTTTGGAGGAACACATGCCGATGTTATGCATAGAGAGAGCGCGCATGCCAGCATCGATACACCAACCCACGAGTGCTCTGTGGCCGACGGCCTTTAATAACGTGCAGAGCACCCTTTCCCAGCACCAAAAGCACCACCCCTGCACCAATCGGTGCAGTCACCATTGTTCGATGAATAAAAATAATTCAACAACCCCTAACCCTGCAGGTGTCTCTTGCTCTTCGTGTGGCCTTCAGTGGTGTTAACTATAAGTGGTTCACCTGTTTGGCATAGGTGCCACGTTGACCCAGGGGTCCATCCCCGGGTGGTGCTTGGCCGCAAAACGAACTGCGGTCCATTGTGGGTGGCCACAAACATTGCGGTCCATATGGTGTATCGATCCAGGCAGCCAACAGCGAAAGTGCAGGCCCACAACTGCGTAGCCAGCACCTCTCTCTCCTCTCTCTCTACCCCAAAGCCAGATCCTCGGAGGTGGGAGACAAAAGAAGCAGACAAGTGAGTAAGGTGGTAAGGGCGCAAAAGTGCACGCAATATAAGGTAATGCACACTGGGGGCACATGGGAACCAGGTGAGACAGGTACGTTCCTATCGTACGCCCCCCCCCACCAGGTAACCTACATGGCCCCTCCCTTACCCCTTACTGTATCCACAAAACACAACACTACCCATAAACATCTACTTTACAAATCAACAAACATCCCTACTGTCTTCCCCGTTCCTCCCATATACCAAATTCGTCTTCTCTCCCTCCTAACCAATCAAATTTGCCATTTTCAACTCTCATCAAAATTTGCCATCTCCAACTCAACATCATAATTTGCCATTACCAATTCATCATCAGTCCCTCCTAGGGAGGGAGAGATGGAATCACCCCAATGTCTCATCCACGTCGTGATGCGTCTCACAAATCCTCACAGCAATTCTTACTTCTGCACAAAACAAAGAAAACACAGGTGTGGAGTCATCATCATCACCACAGGTAAGTGGCTGCGTATGGTGCGACAGGTTCATCAATCCTAACTATTTCCTAAATGACTTTAACAACTTTACACTACCCGGGGTCTTTCTCCGGCCAAACCATTGGCCCTCTTACCCTATGGGTTCTAAAAACCAATTCCCATTGGCCAAACTGTGGTGCTCTTCAATTTGGGGTCTCACTCCCCCGATTCATCTCCCGGTGCCCTCGCACAATTTCTGGGCTGCGGCGTGTACCTCTCCCAGTGGGTCTACCCACCTGCACACCTCCACCACTGCAGTTGCCTCCGAGCTTACCTGCTCCTTACCCTAACCTAACTACCTGGGGAAGGCCCTCTGGCGCTCTCCCCACTCGGTGCCCTCTCTGGCACTGGGCTACCCGGGTCCATCCTCCGGATCCTCGGGCCCCATCCACAACTCTACCGGCTCCCAAAGCCCACCTGCGGCCTCACCTGGCCGACATCCTCACAGTGGTGGAGTGCTCAACCAACTACACACACTAACAGGCTACACGCCCAGCCATTTCCACAACACTAATGCACCCATTCACAACACCATTCTGCAACCGCACCACAAGTGCCAATATCCAACCACAATTTACCTGTACCCTCTACCTAACACTTACACTACCCGCCCCGGGTACTCGTGATGGGGGTCCACTCTTCCCCCATCCACACCTTCGCACCATGCACACCACTCCGTACCACCTACTCCAATTCTCTCCACACACCTGTACCTGCACACCTGTGCTCTCACTCTTGGTGCCGCCTGCACCCTTCTCTCCCCAAGCGCATTCGCGCTGATCCACACACTCACTACTCATACACTGCTCCACACACCTGTCCAGTTGCACACCTGTGCAATCACACTTGTTCAATTCTCACACACACAGCATCATCTCAGCTAACTACTCCCTTCTGAAACTTGCGCTTCCCAGTCGTCCCTTTAAACTATTGCGCTCCCTCGTCATTATCAACCACACTAAACTACCTGCGTCCCCACTACAGGTATCAGTCACTAACTAACCTTAACGTTACCTACTGTCATCTTCGCTAGATCCCTACACACAATATCCTAACCCACCCGGGCTAGTTTTCACTGCCATACACCCCATAAGCTATAGCTCCTTTGCCCCACTATGCGAGGGATGATGGATGTGCCATCCCACCACATTGGGGGTCTCTCACTATAAATTTTGTTCGTCCAAATCCAACAATCAAAAATTTTCCATTTCGTGCCAATTCTATTCACTTTTCTAAATTTTGTATCAAATCACTATCACTATTACCATCACCATCTTCACAGTCCGCTATATCCTAGCCTCGGTGCGTCATGACATCATTAAACTCGGCTTCGTAAAGCCGAGCAATGAATTCGGGTGGTTTGGTCGCCTGCAGGTTGAATCCGTCCGGCTTTCGGTTCAAGGGAGGTGGTTTGGTTGGACCGAGGCTCCACGCACCATCTCGGCGCGGCACCTTGCGGTCCCGGGCCCGATGGCTCAATCTCCCCCGGTCGGAACCCCGTCCCCGCGAGGGGGCACCGTTCCGCCTCCTCCCACTCGCCCTTGAACCGGACCGGTCGCCTCGCCCGGCAAAGCCCGGACTCGACCGTGCGGGGCGGGGCCAAGCCCGAATCGGCGACGACGCTTCGAAGAGAAGCGACGCAGCATCGACCCGCGCCGGGCCTCGCACCCAACAAAGCACCCCACGCCCCGAGTGCTCGCATCGGCTATCCGTCGCCCTAACCGCTAACCTGGTTACCATCGATGCTTTACTTGCATGCTTACAAGCATACGCTACCCCTTTCACCCTCACAAAACCTGGCGTTCCAACGCCGTCCGTACATTCCACCAACGTTCTCCCGGTTACACACCACCCCTCTCGCGCACACTTTGGTCCACACCTCTCCTCCGTTACGTCCTCCGTAACACTCACCATGGGCGTGCACTCTTCCTTACTTCTGACAGCGCACTCTTTCCCCATGCACCTGTCCGTCACACACCTTTCTCGCGCACACTCTTGCGCACACTCTCCCGTCACACCCTCTGTAACACTCACCACACCGCGCTTCCACGTGCCCCCTCGCACACACGCTACGACCGACTCACTCTCGCCAGCACCCTCACTCCTTGGCACGCACTTTTTCCTCACACACCCCAGAGTCGGACTTTCTTGCACACCTCCTCTTTCGCACACCAGACCTGTCGCACACTTCACCCACGGCCTCTCACGAACACCCGGGTCCATCTCGACCCCCAAGCTTATTAAATCCCCTGGCGCATCATACGCACGACCATATTGGTCACCACTTACACCGGGTCCTCTTCCTCTTCGCTTCTCCTCCATCACCTGCGAATCCCTCATCCGGTTAATGAGCACATCACGATCCAAACACAGACTTTGGACCAATTCTTTTATCTCCTCTTTTATCTCTTTGTTATCCCCTCTCCGTCGCTTCTTAATTTCGCTCATCCCTTCTTCCACTTCTTTCTGTGTCGCTTTCAACCCTCCTAATACCGCAGTGTTCCTTTGAACCTGCTCCACTAACTCCGTCTGTCCCACCGTCAGCTGCTCCACCTCCTGCGTCAGGTCCTCTATGCCCCCTTGTAACTTTACAGTCCCCTTTCTCACCTCCTTCTCCATGTGCTCCTCACAGTGCCTCACCTCCTCGCGCACTCCTCCGACCTCCTCACTCACACCTCTTCTAATCTCCTCTCCCTCTACCCCATTTTTCACTCCCTCTATCTGATTCTCCTGGGCAGCCATTCTATTTTCTACCCCCATTAACCCATTTTTCACCTCCTTTATCCCGTTGTCTAACCCCTCACCGGTACCCCTCGCTTCGTCCCTCATTACCCCCATCTGGTTTCCCATTACCCCTAATCGCTCACTCCGAGCCCTCGCTTCGTCCCTCATTACCCCCAGTTGGCCCTCCAATCGCTCACTCCGAGCCCTCATTCGGTTCCCCATTACCTCCATTCGGTTCTCCAATCGCTCACCCATTTGTTCCATACGGGCCCTCATTTGTAAAAAAAAACAAGTTCCAATCCACCGGGGGCGCTGCCACGGTCGCCGGC
Source organism: Myxine glutinosa (assembly GCF_964187855.1). Lineage (NCBI taxonomy): Eukaryota > Metazoa > Chordata > Myxini > Myxiniformes > Myxinidae > Myxine > Myxine glutinosa. Next base: position 91,459,501 of record NC_136273.1, on the reverse strand, counting down.
GCGGTGACCAGCGAGGCGCCATTTTGCGCGCTTGCTACCCTCGCTGTTTCGCTCTCCTCACGTGTCTCAATTTGGTCCTGGACCGACCCTGCTTCACTCTCCCCTACCGGACCCCAGCCGTCTTGATCCGCCATGGCGCGACTTTCAAAATTCGAGTTTCGTAACACAACTTCGAAATTTCGCCGTTATAATTTCGTCGAGCGCAGTAACCGCGGGACCGCGCTCCGGATCGATTTTACTTCCCAACGTTTGGGCCTAAAAAAATTTAGTCCCGGGTCCGAATCTCACTCCTCGACACCAATTGTTACAGACACGACTTTGATGTTAAGGTGGGCCGAGCGGAATGGCCGTCGTGTCCGCACAAATTACCCGATTGTACTCGAACGTCGACGAAGCCGCGCTACGCTGGATCAATAAAGGAAAAAGAAGACACCCGGCTGGATTATAATGACAGACACCAATGTTTCGATTCTCAATTATATTTGTACGGAAAGGTTAGATTACAGGGGCGAGAGGTATATCACAGGAAGACAGGCACTTAGACACACTTATATTAACCCCGGACAGACGACAGACAAACGGGACAACGGCTGACTCACACGGGGATTGATGGCAAGGAAAAGGCAGGTAGCGATGGCTCAAGGTGCACACTTGGCTCAAGGCAGGGTACAGTCCGGTCCGGTCCAGAGATGCGGGGAGGTCACAGCGCTCGGAGGTAACGTTCTTTCTCAGGCGGGGCGCATATGACTCAGCGCGCGCAGGTACGTCTTTCTCCAGCTGGGGGCGCATCTCCTCTCACTTCCGGTAAGTCGCCACGTATATCCGGCGGGGAGTGACACGCCCTCGGCTCGTTAGCTCCGCCCCAGATGGAATCGGTCCGCCCTTCTGATTGGGTGCGGGGGGGTTACCAGGCTCCGCCCTTGACGAGGAGCTGACAGCCAGCCCCTCCGTGGTAACCCCGTGGAGCGCCGAGCCGGTGTGAGGACGCATCCTCCCCCGCGCCGCCGCGCCGCCCCCATCTCCTCTGTTGTTGTAGTTATAGTTGTGGAAGAAGATGGAAGGAGGTATGGAAGATGGAAGGAGGTATGGGAAAGGTCCTAAACTCACTACTGATGCCATATAATCACATTCTGGTGCAACGAAGAGTCAGAATTAATGGAAACGAGTCCTTAACTGACATAGACTAAGAATAACTAGGAAGACGTCCTATAGTTGTCTACGGGTGTTGCGGTGGGGCCTGGGCACGACATTTAATGGGGGAAGAAGGGGAAGGTCGGTTCTACAGAGTGTTATTTACATGCAATGGGACTAGGGAATGGGGGATTGGGGAAAGTTGGGGAGTATTGGAGAAATAGGGGAATATTTACAAGCGGATATGGAGGCCAAATTCCATATTCGCAACAATATATTGGCAAAGGAGTCTCTTGACTAATGCTGTGTCGTACGTCTGTGCCTGCACCTCTCCTCTCATGCTTCACACTGTTGTATTTGAGAAGTTGAGCTATTGTCACAGATGCCGATGCCGATGACTGACATGCCTGATCTTTGATGCCTGCGCCCTCTAAAATCATGGAGACCATTGTCAGCAGCAGTTGTGGCACAGACTCTTCTTGACATTTGTTTGAGAAGGACCCATTGAAAGGCTGAGATGACTGGAACATATCCTTCCTTATAATCCCTGCAGCTCGTGCCAGGTGCACAACATCACTGTCAATATCATGTTGACATGCCTTGGCTAATGCACTGCCAATGTCTTCCTGAAACACCAGCAGGACATCTCTTCCCTGCCTGTGCTCCTGCAGATCAGGGAAGTGTGCCAGGATACGCTCCTTGAGTCTGGTTGTATGGACTCGTGTTTCCAGCACAACTCCGAACTGTTCCATTCTCATTGTGTAGAGCTTGGTGAGGTCTGCCATCTTGAATACAGGAGCAGTGTCTTCTTCTTTAGCAGTTTCCTCTATGTACGTTACCAGTTCAGCAAGGACTATTGCTGAAATGACATGACATCTACCGTGCTCTGGCTTTGCTCAGCAAGCTTTTTTGCTGCCCTCACGCGGTTGTATAGGGATGTCAAACATTTCTTATGGTACTTGGCCTCTCTTGCGACCATGTCCCCAGCACTCAGTTGGGCTAACAAAGTGGTATCCTGAAGAAACTCTGCAGCCTTGCGAACGTGTTTATCTAGTTCCAATGTCGCTGCTTGATGAAACTCCAAACCAAGCTCTTGCTGGCAGAAGAAGCACAAATTGTCGCATATGCTATCAACACAAGCTGCCTGAGACCTAGTAAGCTTGTACTTATCTGTGATTGTACTGGGGATAGGGCTTCCCTCTGAATGACTTCTCTTCTGTACCCGCTGTAGCTTGGTAGTGTTATATTTCACCCTGCATGACTTGTGCCACTTGGCTTGGTGGGCAGCTAGAGTGGCAGCTATCCCTTGGCCTTCATCCAGTCGTTGCAAGTCCACGTCTTGTGGCAGCTTGCCTAGTTTATTGAATGCTGATAGATTGTCTTCAAGTGTCTTGTATCCAGCACCTGCATCAGTTCTTTTCGTGACAGCAGGACACTGTAGGGACTCTCCTATATCAACTTGACACAGAACACAGAGTTCCCAGTCCAGTGGCGTCTTTGGCGTTGAAGTTACATGCTTGGTAACATGAACTAACTTGAACTGCTTCGACATGATTGAAACCTGGATGGAGCAAACAAACAAAAAAGTCGTTTAATTAGGGGTTAATCAACGGACCAGCATGTTTTATCTACAGGACAATACACGACCCCCCCTGAATTTTTTTTTTTTTTTTTTTTTTTTGTATACAAGATCGAGGCTCGTGAAAGAGCGAACATTAATCACACAGAAAGACAAACAGACACATAAAACAAATAACATCGGGAGCGGTAGACAAGATGGGGAGAGAGGGGGAAGGACACAAACACAACATTTGAGAGCAGGCACCGAGAGACATGGAGACATCGAGAGATCTGTGGGAGGGAGAGGGCTTTGGGGGGGAGGCATGTGAAGGGGGGGGGGGGTGGGAGAGGTATAAACATATGGACACTGCCAGGATTTCCAGGAAAGAAGTTGGAATTTCAAACAAGGTGGATCTGGGGTGAATTAGTGGGGGTAGAAAAGATCAAGGTTATGGATCGGGGAAGATAAGAGATGGTGGTGAACAGCTGTTTTAAAGACCTGGAGGGAGGAGAGGGATTGAAGGTAGTGTGGGAGTTTGTTCCACAGGCGGGAGAAAAGAGGAATGAAAGAGTGAAGGTGAGCAGAGAGCCGAGATTTCGGCAGTTTAACCATCAGAGGGTTGCTGGCAGATCTTGTGCGACCTGTAGGAATATTTGGGGGACAGAGCACAGAGAGAGCTGGGGGAGCAAGGCCGGAGAGGAGTCGGTAGAAGACAGAAAGGCCACCTACCTGCCTGCGGTGAGTGAGTGAAAGGCCCTCAGAGATAGCTTCATCGCGGGAGATTCCAATGATTTTGAAAGCTTTGGATTCAACAGCGTGAAGCCGAGCCAGGTGTGAGGCAGGAGCACCAGCCCATAGGGGAGAACAGTATTCCATTGAGCTGCGGATGAAAGCCTTGTATGTGGTGAGGAGCTCAGGTGTGCCGAGGAAGGACTTCGCACGACGGAGGATGCCCAGTCGGCGACTGGCTTTGGAGGCCAGCTTGGAAATGTGGTTTTCCCAAGAAAGATCATGGCAGATAGTGAGACCCAAAAGCTTGAGTGACAGAACTTCTTGGAGAGGATTGTTGAGAAAGTAGATGGGAGGGTTGTCCAGTCGATCTTTTCGGAGAGACATAGTAAGAGAGTGAGATTTGTCAGGATTGAAAGACATGTTCCACTTGTTTGACCAGTCTGTGATTTTGTCCAGGTCTTCAGAGAGTGAGGAGGCTGCAGACTGCCGATCTGAGGGAAGAGGAATGGAGCGGCAGAGAGTGGAGTCATCAGCAAAGAGATAGAGAGGATTTTCCAGAGAGTCAGAGAGATCATTGATAAAGACCAGAAAAAGCACAGGGCCCAGCACACTTCCTTGGGGAACTCCAGCCTGAACAGGAAGGGGAGATGAGAGAAATCCATTCAGGGCCACACGTTGACTACGACCAGAGAGGAAGTCCGCAAGCCATGCATGGAGATTTCCATGGATACCATAGGAGGAGAGTTTGGTGAGCAGAGCTGGGTGCCAGACCGTATCAAACGCCCTTGATATGTCAAGGGAGACAGCTCTGATTTCCTGTTTGGCATTGAGGACCTCCATCCATTGTTGAGACAGCAGAAGCAGCATGTCCAGAGTAGAGTGACCTGGTCTGAAACCAAATTGATGATCAGAGATCAAGCCATTGGAGAAGAGGAAAGATTTCATATCCGAAGCAATGATGGATTCCATGACTTTGCTGATAATTGGGAGCAGGCTGATTGGTCTGTAGTTGCAAGGATCTGTTTTTGCACCTTTTTTGTGTAAAGCGGTAATGTTAGCTGATTTCCAGGATGCTGGCAGATGACCTTGAGCAAAAGATAGGGTGAAAAGAACAGAGAGAGGGCGAGATAGAGCGGCAGAGCAGGATTTTAGGACCCGTGGGCTGATGCCGTCTGGTCCAGTTGCAGAATCAGAGTCGAGGTTTGACAAAAACTCCTCCACCTTGTCAGGAGAGAAGGACACAGAGTCCAGGAGCAGTTGGGTTCGACTGGGAAAGGTGGGAACAGAGAGAGATGGGTTTGGGACTAAGGATTTCGAGGCGAACACAGAGTTGAGGCATTCGGCTTTGTCACGTGCGATGTCAACTGTGTGGCCATATCTGAAAATGTTCTAAATATAACATTCTATCATTGTGCCAAATTTGGTGCTTCCATCACAAATTTGACACCAAATGACCTCTTTTAGGGGTATTTTTGGCCGAAATTTTCAAATTTTTCACTCCCCAGACCCCTAGATGTTCCCTTGAGCTCAGAATCGCCGCTGTAATGTGTCTACTGATGTTAGAAAAGATATAGGGTGAATGGGGCAATAATTGTGCCTGTAGGATTTGTTTCCGCCACCCCCCCTAAGGGTTACAGATTTTTAAAGCCGCCATTTTGAAATCCAATATGGCGGCGACCTTGGGTGAATTTCAAAGTGGTTCCATATCTGAAAATGTTCTAAATATAACATTCTATCATTGTGCCAAATTTGGTGCTTCCATCACAAAATGCACAATTCTTCTTAAATTTTTGCTATGCCGCTGCACTATTTATATATATAGAAGTTGGTACGATTCGGCCAAGGAATCCCAGAGATAATTGCAATTAAGTGAGCCGTGACGTCACGGAACGCGCCGCCGGTAATATATTATAATTTATGGTAATCTATGCAGCACGACATGGTCATCTATCTATAATTCCAGTAATCTCTGTCTGTACGTCTGTACGTCTGTACGTTTGTTTGTCTGTGACCGCTGTTTCTCGACAACCACGGGTCCGATATACTTTTAACTTGCCAGGTATATTGCTGGGGACCCGAGGATGTGCCTTTTCAAGGTTTCATATTAATCGGACAATTACTTACCGAGCTATGTCCAAAAAACGATTCAACCAATCAGAGAGCAGCGAACGATCGCGTGTGCCGAACGTGGCGGGCACACTCTGCCTCGGATGGCACATTTGAGAGCGTATTCATTTATTTCACGTTTGCAAACTATTGTTGCGAATATGGAATTTGACCTCCATATCCGCTTGTAAATATTCCCCTATCTTCTCCGATACTCCCCAACTCTCCCCTTACCCCATTCCCTAGTCCCATTGTCTGTAAACAACACCCATTAGAGCCGATCTTCCCCTTCATTCCCCCATTAAATGTCGTGCCCAGGTCCCCCGCACCACACGTAGACCATTATAGGAAATCTTGCTAGTTATTCTTAATCTATGTCAGTTAAGGACTTGTTTCCATTAATTATGACTCTTCGTTGCACCAGAATGTGATGATATGGCACCAGTAGGAGTTTAGGACCTTCCCATACCTCCCCGCATCTCTTCCCATCATCTCAAGCTCCAACAACAACCACAACAACAGCGGCTTTGCGTCCTCACTCCGGCTCGGTTGGCCGCCATTGAACATGTGCTCGACGGGGTTACCCAGAAGGGGGCTCCCTGTCGGCCCCTCGTCAAGGGCGGAGCCGGTAACCCCCGCACCCAATGAGAAGCCATGGGCCGATGCCATATGGGGCGGAGCTAACGAGCGAGGGCGTGACTCCCCGCCGGATATACGCGGCCCCGCGCCGGACGTGACGTCAGATGCGCCCCGAGCTTGGAAAGACAAGACGCCACCCTCCCGAGCGCTGAGCGACCTCCCCGGCATCTCCACCAAAGTCGCGACCCACGAGCGCTGAGAGACCTCCTGCATCTGTTGGGCCGCGCCATCCTGTCCCTGAGCACAAGGTGCACCTTGTGCTGGCCATCAAATACCCGCTTTCCTTGTCATCAATCCCCGTGTGAGTCAGTTTTTGTCCTGTTTCTCTGTGGTCTGTCGGGAATAATATAAGGTTGTGTCTAAGTGCCCACCTTCCTATGTTTCCCTCTTGTCCCTGTAATCTAACCTTTTCCGCCTTAATATAACCTCCTCCGGAGGTCTTGAGAACTGAACCCCTGGTGTCGTATTGTGTGATTATAATCCAGCCGGGTGTCTTCTTTTCCTTATTGAGCCAGCATAGCGCGGCTTCGTCGACGTTCGAGTACAATCGGGTAACTTGTACGGATACGGCGGCCATCCCGCTCGGCCCACCATACCATCAAAGTCGTATCTGTAACAATTGGTGTCGAGGAGTGAGATTGGACCCGGAGCGCGTTTACGCGCTCGAAATTATAACAGCGAAATTTGATTGTGTTTTACAAAAAAAATAAAAATAAAAACCCGAATTTTGAAAGTCGCGCTATGGCGGGTCAAGACGGCTGGGGTCCGGTAGGGGAGAGTGAAGCAGGGTCGATCCAGGACCAAATTGAGGGACATGAGGGACATGAGGAGAGCGAAACAGCGGGGGTAGCAGGTGCACAAAATGGCGCTCTCGCGCACGATGCTTCAGGCGCGCAAAAAGGCGCCTCGCTGGTCACCGTGCCCGCGACCGAAGTAGCGCCGCTGGGAAGATTGGAACTTTTTTTTATACAAATGACGGCCCTTATGGAAAAGAATAGTGAGCGATTGGAAAACCAAATGGGGGTAATGAGGGACGAAGCAAGGGCTCGGAGTGAGCAATTGGGGGTAATGAGGGACGAAGCGAGGGCTCAGAGTGAGCAAATGGGGGTAATGAGGGACGAAGCGAGGGGTACCAGTGAGGGATTAGACAATAATTTTAAGGGATTAGACATGAAATTTGGGAAATTAGACGATAGATTAGGGGAAATACAGGAGGGGTTAACGGGGGTAGAAAACAGAATGGCCGCTCAAGAGAATCAAATGGAAGGGATGCAAAAAGGGTTAGAGGGGTTAGAAAACACCATGGAAGGCAAATTGAGGGACATGAGGGACCAAGCGGAAAGGGAAGTTAACCAAATGGGGCAGCAGATAGAGGGGGTCAGAATGGGGGTAGAAACCAAACTGGATGCTCACAGGGAGGAAATGGAGCAGATGAGGGTGGCATCTGGGCAGGAGATGCAAGTGATGGGAGAGGAGATCAGAAGAGGAGTGAGTGAGGAGGTCGGAGGAGTGCGCGAGGAGGTGAGGCACTGTGAGGAGCACATGGAAAAGGAGGTGAGAAAGGGGACTGTAAAGTTACAAGGGGGCATAGAGGACCTGACGCAAGAGGTGGAGCAGCTGACGGTGGGACAGACGGAGTTAGTGGAGCAGGTTCAAAGGAACACTGCGGTATTAGGAGGTTTAAAGGCGACACAGAAAGAACTAAAAGAAGACTTGGTAGCGACGAAGAGGGAATGTCAGATGGTACGTGAGGGACTGACAACGAGGTTGGACGAGGTGATAGAGGTAATGGAGACGAAGGACCGGCAGGTGAGGACGCACATGGAAACGGTCAAGGTAGCCTTGGAGGACGAGCTTGAGGAGACGTACCGGGGAATAAAAGAGGTGAGGCACAAATTAGAAGAAGTGGAAGAAGGGGTGAGCGAAATTAAGAAGCGACGGAGAGGGGATAACAAAGAGATAAAAGAGGAGATAAAAGAATTGGTCCAAAGTCTGTGTTTGGATCGTGATGTGCTCGTTAACCGGATGAGGGATTCGCAGGTGATGGAGGAGAAGCGAAGAGGAAGAGGACCCGGTGTAAGTGGTGACCAATATGGTCGTGCGTATGATGCGCCAGGTGATTTAAGAGGCTTGGGGGTCGAGATGGACCCGGGTGTTCGTGAGAGGCCGTTGGTGAAGTGTGCGACCGGTCTGGTGTGCGAAAGAGGAGGTGTGCGAGAAAGTCCGACTCTGGGGTGTGTGAGGAAAAAGTGCGTGCCAAGGAGTGAGGGTGCTGGCGAGAGTGAGTCGGTCGTAGCGTGTGTGCGAGGGAGCACATGGAAGCGCGGGGTGGTGAGTGTTACAGAGGGTGTGACGGGAGAGTGTGCGCAAGAGTGTGCGCGAGAAAGGTGTGTGACGGACAGGTGCATGAGGAAAGAGTGCGCTGTCAGAAGTAAGGAAGAGTGTCCACCTGTGGTGAGTGTTACAGAGGGTGTAACGGGAGAGTGTGCGCGAGAAAGGTGTGTGACGGACAGGTGCATGGGGAAAGACTGCGCTGTCAAGAGTAAGGGTGAGTGCGCTGTCAAGAATGGAGGTGAAAGTAGTGAGAGTGACATGGAGCGTGAGTTAGTTGTGACAGGTGAACGAGGATGTACACCTGGGATGGAAGGATGCACACCTGGAATGGTAGAGCGTGAGTGGGAATGCACGCTGGAGTTGGTGGTGAGGCACGTGAGTGGGTGTGCGAATGAGGGCACACCTGTGATTGTCACAGAGGAGGTGACCGAGGAGGGGGCGCGAAGAGGTGTATTGGTGAGGTGTGCGAACAACGAATGTGTGCCAAAGTGTTCGGTGGTCAGGTGTGTGACCAAGGCTGTGAGTGGAATGGGTGTGCCTGGGTGTGTAAGGAACGGTACGAGGAGCATGGAAACGGCTGGATGTGTGAGCAAGGAACGGGCTGCGGGGTGTAAGCATGCAGGTGAAGCATCGACGTTAGACGGGGTAGAGTTGAGAACGACTTATAGCCGAATCGGGCCCTCGGTGCGTGCTGGGCCTCGCTTTGAACGGCCGCGTCCGTGCTCCACTAGGGGGAGCGGGCAGCCCGATAGGAAGGGTCGTTATGGCGACCACGTTTTGTTGAGACGTGCCGGCAGGTCGAGATCGGGACATTGGATGGTTCCGTGCCGAGATGGTGCGTGGGATCTCGGCCCGGGTAAACCTCCTTCCCTGCACCGAGTGCTGGACGCATCCAGCCGCTGGCACAAAACAACCAGCATCCATTGCTTGGCTTCACGAAGCCGGGCTTTGGACAGGGAGTGGCGCACCGAGAGGTATTAGTGAGTCGACTGGGTGATGAGGTTAGTGTTTTGGACCCAAAATTGGAGAAAAACAAAATTTGATGATTGGCAAGGGATTGGCAGTAGTGATTGGCAGATGATGGGCAGTGATTGGCCAAATTTTTCATTTGTTGCAATTTGATGTGCAAAATTGGTAGTGAGAGACCCCCGATGTGGTGGGATGGCAAATCCACCATCCTTCCCATGTGGGGGGCAAAGGAGCACTAGGTTTATGGGGTGTATGGCAGTGAAAACTAGCCCGGGTGGGTTAGGATATATCGTGTGTAGGGATCTAGCGAAGATTGACATTAGGTAACGTTAAGATTAGTTAGTGACTGATACCTGTAGTGGGGACGCAGGTAGATTAGTGTGGATTATAATGACGTGGGAGCGCAATAGTTTAAAGGGACGACTGGGAAGCGCAAGTTTCAGAAGGGAGTAGTTAGCTGAGATGATGCCGTGTGTGTGAGGATGGAACAGGTGTGATTGCACAGGTGTGCAACTGGACAGGTGTGTGGAGCAGTGTATGAGTAGTGAGTGTGTGGATCAGCGCGAATGCGCTTGGGGAGAGAAGGGTGCAGGTGGCACCAGGTGTGAGAGCACAGGTGTGCAAGTACAGGTGTGTGGAGAGAGTTGGAGTAAGTGGTACGGAGTGGTGTGCATGGTGCGAAGGTGTGAATGGGGGAAGAGTGGACCCCCATCACGGATACCCGGGGCGGGTAGTGTAAGTGTTAGGTAGAGGGTGCAGGTAAATTGTGGTTGGATATTGGCATTTGTGGTGCGGTTGCAGAATGGTGTTGTGAATGGGTGCATTAGTGTTGTGGAAATGGCTGGGCGTGTAGCCTGTTAGTGTGTGTAGTTGGTTGGGCACTCCACCACTGTGAGGATGTCGGCCAGGTGAGGCCGCAGGTGGGCTCTGGGAGCCGGTAGAGTTGTGGATGGGGCCCGAGGATCCGGAGGACGGACCCGGGTAGCCCAGTGCCAGAGAGGGCACCGAGTGGGGAGAGTGCCAGAGGGCCTGCCCCAGTTAGTTAGGTTAGGGTAAGGAGCAGGTAAGCTCGGAGGCAACTGCAGCGGTGGAGGTATGCAGGTGGGTAGACCCACTGGGAGAGGTACACGTCGCAGCCCAGAAATTGTACGAGGGCACCGGGAGATGAATCGGGGGAGTGAGACCCCAAATTGAAGAGCACCACAGTTTGGCCAATGGGAATTGGTTTTTAGAACCCATAGTGTAAGAGGGCCAATGGTTTGGCCGGAGAAAGACCCCGGGTAGTGTAAAGTTGTTAAAGTCATTTAGGAAATAGTTAGGATTGATGAACCTGTCGCACCATACGCAGCCACTTACCTGTGGTGATGATGATGACTCCACACCTGTGTTTTCTTTGTTTTGTGCAGGAAATGAGAATTGCTGTTGGATTTGTGAGATGCATCACGACGTGGATGAGACATTGGGGTGATTCCATCTCTCCCTCCCTAGGAGGGACTGATGATGAATTGGTGATGGCAAATTTTGATGTTGAGTTGGAGATGGAAAATTTTGATGAGAGTTGAAAATGGCAAATTTGATTGGTTAGGAGGGAGAGAAGACGAATTTGGTATATGGGAGGAACGGGGAAGACAGTAGGGATGTTTGTTGATTTGTAAAGTAGATGTTTATGAGTAGTGTAGTGTTGTGTGGATGCAGTAAGGGGTAAGGGAGGGGCCATGTAGGTTACCTGGTGGGGGGGGGGCGTACGATAGGAACGTACCTGTCTCACCTGGTTCCCATGTGCCCCCAGTGTGCATTACCTTACATTGCGTGCACTTTTGCGCCCTTACCACCTTACTCACTTGTCTGCTTCTTTTGTCTCCCACCTCCGAGGATCTGGCTTTGGGGTAGAGAGAGAGGAGAGAGAGGTGCTGGCTGCGCAGTTGTGGGCCTGCACTTTCGCTGTTCGCTGCCTGGATCGGTACACCATATGGACCGCAATGTTTGTGGCCACCCACAATGGACCGCAGTTCGTTTGCGGCCAAGCACCACCCGGGGATGGACCTATGGATCAACGTGGCACCTATGCCATACAGGTGAACCACTAATAGTTAACACCACCAAGTGCACCACAAGAAGAGCAAGAGACACCTGCAGGGTTAGGGGTTGTTGAAGTTATTTTTATTCCAATGAACAATGGTGACTGCACCGATTGGTGGTGGGGTGGTGCTGTTGATGCTCAGGAAAGAGTGCTCTGCACGTTATTAAAGGCCGTCGGCCACAGAGCACTCGTGGGTTGGTGTATCGATGTTGGCAAGCGCGCTCTCTCTATGCATAACATCTGCATGTGTTCCTCCAAAGACAGGTCCTGGATCGTAGTGTAAATAGCAGCGTAGTCTTGTAAATAATGCTCCCTACCGGCTGTATGTTTAGTTTGAGAATTCTTTCCGGATTCGGTTATCCTGTGGGTGTGTTTCTGAGAGGAGAAGGGTGCAACGTCGCAGGGGGACATATTTACTCATTTGTGAATATCTGTAAAACTGTCGCACTCAGGGTAGAGTTAATAGTAGAGGGAACTACATTGCGTGCCACACTAAAGTAGGTAAAAATTTATCGGGTCGGGACGCCCCGAGGGTAGAGAAGGGTGCAATGTTGCGAATATGGAATTTGACCTCCATATCCGCTTGTAAATATTCCCCTATCTTCTCCGATACTCCCCAACTCTCCCCTTACCCCATTCCCTAGTCCCATTGTCTGTAAACAACACCCATTAGAGCCGATCTTCCCCTTCATTCCCCCATTAAATGTCGTGCCCAGGTCCCCCGCACCACACGTAGACCATTATAGGAAATCTTGCTAGTTATTCTTAATCTATGTCAGTTAAGGACTTGTTTCCATTAATTATGACTCTTCGTTGCACCAGAATGTGATGATATGGCACCAGTAGGAGTTTAGGACCTTCCCATACCTCCCCGCATCTCTTCCCATCATCTCAAGCTCCAACAACAACCACAACAACAGCGGCTTTGCGTCCTCACTCCGGCTCGGTTGGCCGCCATTGAACATGTGCTCGACGGGGTTACCCAGAAGGGGGCTCCCTGTCGGCCCCTCGTCAAGGGCGGAGCCGGTAACCCCCGCACCCAATGAGAAGCCATGGGCCGATGCCATATGGGGCGGAGCTAACGAGCGAGGGCGTGACTCCCCGCCGGATATACGCGGCCCCGCGCCGGACGTGACGTCAGATGCGCCCCGAGCTTGGAAAGACAAGACGCCACCCTCCCGAGCGCTGAGCGACCTCCCCGGCATCTCCACCAAAGTCGCGACCCACGAGCGCTGAGAGACCTCCTGCATCTGTTGGGCCGCGCCATCCTGTCCCTGAGCACAAGGTGCACCTTGTGCTGGCCATCAAATACCCGCTTTCCTTGTCATCAATCCCCGTGTGAGTCAGTTTTTGTCCTGTTTCTCTGTGGTCTGTCGGGAATAATATAAGGTTGTGTCTAAGTGCCCACCTTCCTATGTTTCCCTCTTGTCCCTGTAATCTAACCTTTTCCGCCTTAATATAACCTCCTCCGGAGGTCTTGAGAACTGAACCCCTGGTGTCGTATTGTGTGATTATAATCCAGCCGGGTGTCTTCTTTTCCTTATTGAGCCAGCATAGCGCGGCTTCGTCGACGTTCGAGTACAATCGGGTAACTTGTACGGATACGGCGGCCATCCCGCTCGGCCCACCATACCATCAAAGTCGTATCTGTAACACTATGTTGGCGTTAAACTATGTTTTACAACTAATAAAAACGAATTTGCGATTCATTCGCTTTCCTGCGCGTTTGTGCACGCGATGGCGATTTCTTTACCAAACTCCGGAAGCCGTTCGCTTTGGACCAAACCATTGCATGTAAATAGAGGGGGGGGATTGTCACCGTACTCGCAAGCCGTTCGCTTTGGACCAAACCATTTCATGTAAATAGAGGGGGGGGATATAATTTTAGATATAGATATAGTACGGGCAATGCCCTAGTCTATCTATAATTCCAGTAATCTCTGTCTGTACGTTTGTCTGTGACCGCTGTTTCTCGACAACCACGGGTCCGATATACTTTTTACTTGCCAGGTATATTGCTGGGGACCCGAGGATGTGCCTTTTCAAGGTTTCATATTAATCGGACAATTACTTACCGAGCTATGTCCAAAAAACGATTCAACCAATCAGAGAGCAGCGAACGATCGCGTGTGCCGAACGTGGAGGACACACTCTGCCTCGGATGGCACATTTGAGAGCGTATTCATTTATTTCACGTTTGCAAACTATGTTGGCGTTAAACTACGTTTTAAAACTAATAAAAACGAATTTGCGATTCATTCGCTTTCCTGCGCGTTTGTGCACGCGATGGCGATTTCTTTACCAAACTCCGGAAGCCGTTCGCTTTGGACCAAACCATTGCATGTAAATAGAGGGGGGGGTTCTGTGGTCGTTGCGAATGGACCAAACCATTCATGTAAATAGAGGGGGGGGGATTGTCACTGTACTCGCAAGCCGTTCGCCGTTCGCTTTGGCGTTGCGAATGGACCAAACCATTTCATGTAAATAGAGGGGGGGGGGATATAATTTTAGATAGATATATAGTACGGGCATATATATACGGGCATATATATACGATATATAGTACGGGCAAACCAAACTCCGGAAGCCGTTCGCTTTGGACCAAACCATTGCATGTAAATAGAGGGGGGGGGATTGTCACCACTCGCAAGCCGTTCGCTTTGGACCAAACCATTTCATGTAAATAGAGGGGGGGGATATAATTTTAGATATAGATATAGTACGGGCATGCCCTAGTCTATCTATAATTCCAGTAATCTCTGTCTGTACGTTTGTCTGTGACCGCTGTTTCTCGACAACCACGGGTCCGATATACTTTTAACTTGCCAGGTATATTGCTGGGGACCCGAGGATGTGCCTTTTCAAGGTTTCATATTAATCGGACAATTACTTACCGAGCTATGTCCAAAAAACGATTCAACCAATCAGAGAGCAGCGAACGATCGCGTGTGCCGAACGTGGCGGGCACACTCTGCCTCGGATGGCACATTTGAGAGCGTATTCATTTATTTCACGTTTGCAAACTATGTTGGCGTTAAACTATGTTTTACAACTAATAAAAACGAATTTGCGATTCATTCGCTTTCCTGCGCGTTTGTGCACGCGATGGCGATTTCTTTACCAAACTCCGGAAGCCGTTCGCTTTGGACCAAACCATTGCATGTAAATAGAGGGGGGGGATTGTCACCACTCGCAAGCCGTTCGCTTTGGACCAAACCATTTCATGTAAATAGAGGGGGGGGATATAATTTTAGATATAGATATAGTACGGGCAATGCCCTAGTCTATCTATAATTCCAGTAATCTCTGTCTGTACGTTTGTCTGTGACCGCTGTTTCTCGACAACCACGGGTCCGATATACTTTTTACTTGCCAGGTATATTGCTGGGGACCCGAGGATGTGCCTTTTCAAGGTTTCATATTAATCGGACAATTACTTACCGAGCTATGTCCAAAAAACGATTCAACCAATCAGAGAGCAGCGAACGATCGCGTGTGCCGAACGTGGAGGACACACTCTGCCTCGGATGGCACATTTGAGAGCGTATTCATTTATTTCACGTTTGCAAACTATGTTGGCGTTAAACTACGTTTTAAAACTAATAAAAACGAATTTGCGATTCATTCGCTTTCCTGCGCGTTTGTGCACGCGATGGCGATTTCTTTACCAAACTCCGGAAGCCGTTCGCTTTGGACCAAACCATTGCATGTAAATAGAGGGGGGGGTTCTGTGGTCGTTGCGAATGGACCAAACCATTCATGTAAATAGAGGGGGGGGGGATTGTCACTGTACTCGCAAGCCGTTCGCCGTTCGCTTTGGCGTTGCGAATGGACCAAACCATTTCATGTAAATAGAGGGGGGGGGGGATATAATTTTAGATAGATATATAGTACGGGCATATATATACGGGCATATATATACGATATATAGTACGGGCAAACCAAACTCCGGAAGCCGTTCGCTTTGGACCAAACCATTGCATGTAAATAGAGGGGGGGGATTGTCACCACTCGCAAGCCGTTCGCTTTGGACCAAACCATTTCATGTAAATAGAGGGGGGGGATATAATTTTAGATATAGATATAGTACGGGCATGCCCTAGTCTATCTATAATTCCAGTAATCTCTGTCTGTACGTTTGTCTGTGACCGCTGTTTCTCGACAACCACGGGTCCGATATACTTTTAACTTGCCAGGTATATTGCTGGGGACCCGAGGATGTGCCTTTTCAAGGTTTCATATTAATCGGACAATTACTTACCGAGCTATGTCCAAAAAACGATTCAACCAATCAGAGAGCAGCGAACGATCGCGTGTGCCGAACGTGGCGGGCACACTCTGCCTCGGATGGCACATTTGAGAGCGTATTCATTTATTTCACGTTTGCAAACTATGTTGGCGTTAAACTATGTTTTACAACTAATAAAAACGAATTTGCGATTCATTCGCTTTCCTGCGCGTTTGTGCACGCGATGGCGATTTCTTTACCAAACTCCGGAAGCCGTTCGCTTTGGACCAAACCATTGCATGTAAATAGAGGGGGGGGATTGTCACCACTCGCAAGCCGTTCGCTTTGGACCAAACCATTTCATGTAAATAGAGGGGGGGGGGATATAATTTTAGATATAGATATAGTACGGGCAATGCCCTAGTCTATCTATAATTCCAGTAATCTCTGTCTGTACGTTTGTCTGTGACCGCTGTTTCTCGACAACCACGGGTCCGATATACTTTTTACTTGCCAGGTATATTGCTGGGGACCCGAGGATGTGCCTTTTCAAGGTTTCATATTAATCGGACAATTACTTACCGAGCTATGTCCAAAAAACGATTCAACCAATCAGAGAGCAGCGAACGATCGCGTGTGCCGAACGTGGAGGACACACTCTGCCTCGGATGGCACATTTGAGAGCGTATTCATTTATTTCACGTTTGCAAACTATGTTGGCGTTAAACTACGTTTTAAAACTAATAAAAACGAATTTGCGATTCATTCGCTTTCCTGCGCGTTTGTGCACGCGATGGCGATTTCTTTACCAAACTCCGGAAGCCGTTCGCTTTGGACCAAACCATTGCATGTAAATAGAGGGGGGGGTTCTGTGGTCGTTGCGAATGGACCAAACCATTCATGTAAATAGAGGGGGGGGGATTGTCACTGTACTCGCAAGCCGTTCGCCGTTCGCTTTGGCGTTGCGAATGGACCAAACCATTTCATGTAAATAGAGGGGGGGGGGGATATAATTTTAGATAGATATATAGTACGGGCATATATATACGGGCATATATATACGATATATAGTACGGGCAAACCAAACTCCGGAAGCCGTTCGCTTTGGACCAAACCATTGCATGTAAATAGAGGGGGGGGATTGTCACCACTCGCAAGCCGTTCGCTTTGGACCAAACCATTTCATGTAAATAGAGGGGGGGGATATAATTTTAGATATAGATATAGTACGGGCATGCCCTAGTCTATCTATAATTCCAGTAATCTCTGTCTGTACGTTTGTCTGTGACCGCTGTTTCTCGACAACCACGGGTCCGATATACTTTTAACTTGCCAGGTATATTGCTGGGGACCCGAGGATGTGCCTTTTCAAGGTTTCATATTAATCGGACAATTACTTACCGAGCTATGTCCAAAAAACGATTCAACCAATCAGAGAGCAGCGAACGATCGCGTGTGCCGAACGTGGCGGGCACACTCTGCCTCGGATGGCACATTTGAGAGCGTATTCATTTATTTCACGTTTGCAAACTATGTTGGCGTTAAACTATGTTTTACAACTAATAAAAACGAATTTGCGATTCATTCGCTTTCCTGCGCGTTTGTGCACGCGATGGCGATTTCTTTACCAAACTCCGGAAGCCGTTCGCTTTGGACCAAACCATTGCATGTAAATAGAGGGGGGGGATTGTCACCACTCGCAAGCCGTTCGCTTTGGACCAAACCATTTCATGTAAATAGAGGGGGGGGATATAATTTTAGATATAGATATAGTACGGGCAATGCCCTAGTCTATCTATAATTCCAGTAATCTCTGTCTGTACGTTTGTCTGTGACCGCTGTTTCTCGACAACCACGGGTCCGATATACTTTTTACTTGCCAGGTATATTGCTGGGGACCCGAGGATGTGCCTTTTCAAGGTTTCATATTAATCGGACAATTACTTACCGAGCTATGTCCAAAAAACGATTCAACCAATCAGAGAGCAGCGAACGATCGCGTGTGCCGAACGTGGAGGACACACTCTGCCTCGGATGGCACATTTGAGAGCGTATTCATTTATTTCACGTTTGCAAACTATGTTGGCGTTAAACTACGTTTTAAAACTAATAAAAACGAATTTGCGATTCATTCGCTTTCCTGCGCGTTTGTGCACGCGATGGCGATTTCTTTACCAAACTCCGGAAGCCGTTCGCTTTGGACCAAACCATTGCATGTAAATAGAGGGGGGGGTTCTGTGGTCGTTGCGAATGGACCAAACCATTCATGTAAATAGAGGGGGGGGGATTGTCACTGTACTCGCAAGCCGTTCGCCGTTCGCTTTGGCGTTGCGAATGGACCAAACCATTTCATGTAAATAGAGGGGGGGGGGATATAATTTTAGATAGATATATAGTACGGGCATATATATACGGGCATATATATACGATATATAGTACGGGCAAACCAAACTCCGGAAGCCGTTCGCTTTGGACCAAACCATTGCATGTAAATAGAGGGGGGGGATTGTCACCACTCGCAAGCCGTTCGCTTTGGACCAAACCATTTCATGTAAATAGAGGGGGGGGATATAATTTTAGATATAGATATAGTACGGGCATGCCCTAGTCTATCTATAATTCCAGTAATCTCTGTCTGTACGTTTGTCTGTGACCGCTGTTTCTCGACAACCACGGGTCCGATATACTTTTAACTTGCCAGGTATATTGCTGGGGACCCGAGGATGTGCCTTTTCAAGGTTTCATATTAATCGGACAATTACTTACCGAGCTATGTCCAAAAAACGATTCAACCAATCAGAGAGCAGCGAACGATCGCGTGTGCCGAACGTGGCGGGCACACTCTGCCTCGGATGGCACATTTGAGAGCGTATTCATTTATTTCACGTTTGCAAACTATGTTGGCGTTAAACTATGTTTTACAACTAATAAAAACGAATTTGCGATTCATTCGCTTTCCTGCGCGTTTGTGCACGCGATGGCGATTTCTTTACCAAACTCCGGAAGCCGTTCGCTTTGGACCAAACCATTGCATGTAAATAGAGGGGGGGGATTGTCACCACTCGCAAGCCGTTCGCTTTGGACCAAACCATTTCATGTAAATAGAGGGGGGGGATATAATTTTAGATATAGATATAGTACGGGCATGCCCTAGTCACGGAAAACAAGGCGCCTTTGCCGGCGCAAAACGGCTCTCCCAGGGTCAAACTCGGTATCGTTGTGAGCGCACGGTTCAGCCCTTCAAGAAAAAGTTTATTTTGTAAAAATCGAACCACGCGTTAAAAAGATATGACTGGTTCTGTTCGCCGGCACGTCGGCGCTCGAATCGGCTCGCGATAAAATCCAACACGTCCTTTGTCGGGGTCGTCTGAACCAACCACGGGGCCTAGAAGGCTGGGACTGGTCTCAAAAGTTAGGTCTCGATCATATCTCGTAATGCTGGAAGCTGCACGTCTCTGTGATAATCTTGTGGACCATGACAAGAGATCGTGCGAGTCGCTCGCAACGGCTTTAAGCACTTCCGCATTCGACCATTTCATGAACGCCATACGCCCCGCCCATCAAAGCACGTACGTATTAAACGAACATACAGTGGCCCATGTGTCGTCATTTGCGCATGCGCCAAAGTCTTTGCAGGAACATGAAGCATCGGAACAGCGCATTTGCGCATGCGCAAGAGTGAGAACCGCCTGTGCACCATTACGCTAACAGAAGCGCTGGCGCTGCGAAGCGCTAGAGGGAGCGCTGCGCTCCCACCCTTCGATTCCCTCCCTCTTCTGCTAGCGCTTCTGCGCTAATACGCTAATTTTAAAACCCGAAGTTTTTTAAAATTTAAGGTGTGCTGTAGTTGCGCTGAGACGTACTGATTCCGAATATGCCTTTGGTTTTTCTCTGCGATGAGTAGTTCTCGAGTTATAAGAGGACAAACAAACAAACATACTTTACTGCTTTATATATATATATATATATAATAATAATAATAATGCATTTATTTTATATAGCGCTTTTCAGGAAGCCCAAAGACGCTTTGACAGAGTGCAAAACATAATGCATAGCAAAACATAAAAACAATTGCAAAAAAGAAGAATCAATAGGGAAATATTCAAAGCACAAAGGAGGGAGAAGGAGAGGAGATAGTCAGGGGTTAGATGCTGTGGGTTAAATGTTGAATGCAGTGTTGAACATGTGGGTCTTGAGTGATGTTTTGAATGTGGTGAGTGAGGAGGAGTCTCTGATGGTGTGAGGTAGCGAGTTCCAGAGGGTGGGAGCAGCGATGGAGAAGGCCCTGTCCCCCCCAGGATCTAAATTTGGTCCGGATGGGGGGGGGGGGGGTCAGGAGGTTGGTACCAGCAGAGCGGAGGTTGCGGGTGGGAGTGTGTCTGGAGAGTAGGTCAGCCAGGTAGGATGGGGCCAGGTTATGGAGGGCTTTGTAGGTCAAGAGGAGGATTTTGTACTGGATTCTCTGGGAGACGGGGAGCCAGTGAAGCTTGTAAAGGACGGGGGTGATGTGGTCACGGGTCCGGGAATGGGTGAGTAGACGGGCAGCGGAGTTCTGAATGTATTGGAGTTTATTGGTGATTGTTGAGGGTGAACCATAAAGGAGGCTATTGCAGTAGTCCAGACGGGAAGTGATGAAGGCGTGGATGAGGGTTTCTGCAGCCACGGAGGAGAGGGATGGACGGAGAAAGATGAAAGAAGAAGGCTGTCTTTGGTGAAAGAAGGTGAAAGTGAAAGAAGGCTGTCTTTGTGATCTGTTTAGTGTATTTGTCGAAGGAGAGGGTTTGGTCAAAGATGATGCCAAGATTCCGGATGTGAGGGGAGGTGGATACTGGGAAACCGTCGATGTTGAGGGCAAAGTTATGGGTGGACTTGGTGAGCGTTTTTGGGCCAATGATGATTATTTCAGATTTATCACAGTTAAGTTTGAGGAAGTTGATTTGAAGCCAGGATTTTATTTCAGTGATGCAGTTTGTCAGGATAGAGTGGGTGGCGGTGGAGATGGACTTGGTGGAGATGAAAAGCTGGATGTCATCAGCGAAGCAGTGGAATTGGAGACCATGACGGCGGATTAAGTGACCGAGGGGGGACAGGTAAAGGATGAAGAGGAGGGGGCCAAGAACTGAACCTTGGGGGACACCTTGGGGGAGGGGAGCAGTGGGGGATTTGCAGTTATTGATGGAGATGAACTGACGTCTGTCAGAGAGGTATGATTTAATCCAAGAGAGGGCAGTGCCGGTAATGTTAAAGGTGGTTTCAAGTCGGGTGAGGAGGATGGTGTGATCGATGGTGTCAAAGGCGGCGCTGAGGTCGAGGAGGATGAGAATGTTGAGGTTGCCAGCGTCAGAGGAGAGGAGAAGGTCGTTGGTGATTTTGAGGAGAGCAGTTTCAGTACTGTGGTTGGAGCGGAATCCGGATTGGAATGTTTCATACAGGTTATTGGCAGAGAGGTGATGTTTGAGTTGAGTGGCTACAGCGCGTTCCAAAACCTTTGACAGAAAGGGTAGGTTGGAGATGGGTCTGAAGTTATTTAGGGTGTCAGGGTTTAGTCCAGGTTTTTTCAGAATGGGGGTATCAGCAGCAATTTTGAGGGATGGTGGGACGATGCCTGTAGATATGTAGACATCATATATATATGCCTGTAGACGATGCCTGTAGACATCATATATATATATATATATATATATATATATATATATATATATATATATATATATATATATATATATATATATATATATATAGATACGTATATATATATAGATATATATATATATTGTTACGGTCCGCGGATTAGATGTTATTTTTACCGAGCGGTGGTGTAACCGCGGCCGAACAGTTATTCCCCGACTAAAACCCGATTCACCCTGAACGTTGGCCGTATCGCGCCACAGCTACTCAATCTGGAAAACTCTAAAGGGACCGAATGCAAAGAGGAAGAAGACGTACAGAAGAGTAACGGGATTTATTATTTACACACACAAGCAAAAAGGAGCAGTCACGATTATGTACAGGGACATGAGACGCAGGTGACACAGTGAATTCCTTATACAAGCTTAATTACCTACCCAGGACAGAACAAACAAAGACGACTTACACGGGGAATTGCAGAGTGGATTGGCTGGAAGGAGGTGTGTGGCTGGAGGGGGAGGACGGCACGGAGCTGGCTGGAGCTTGATCCCGCACGGGACGTCGGGCTGGACCTCGACGGCCGCTGATGCCACCGGGCCTGTCGTGTGCGCGGGATCACGGGTCGGAGCTGCTTGGTGGAGCCGACGCGCTGGTGGGGGGGTCTGGCGTGACGGGTTCTCTCCTCTCTACGCGCTCTTGCTCTGACGACCCAGCTCTTTCCTTTTTACTTGTCTCCTTGTCTCAGTAAAAGCGCATCTGCTTGTCTCCTCCCTTGGACTCCTCTCCTTTCTCTGTAAAAGCTCATCTCATTGGGGAACGCCCCGCCGCGGGTTATATAGGCCCCGCCCCTCAACCTTTGCGAACCTCCCCCAAACGTTCTCTCTCTGCCCTCTCAAGCCAAACCCCTTGTTCATGGTTGGTCGAGTGGGGCTGGCTCACTCCTCCCCTCTCTGACGAGGTGGGGACCCGCCTTTCTTCCCCAACCCTGCCTCGTGGCCAATGGTGGTTGAAGAAAACCGCCCAAAATGCAGTTGGCCATTGAAATGAAATGAAAGGGGATCTACTCTTATTTCACTTGGTACAATGGAGTATTTAAGTTAATGGGAGACACAGCCTTACCCTAAGACACATAATAAGATATAAGCTATCGAACAGGGGTATTCTATGATTGGCTGACGTGTATGCTTTATGGACTAATTACCGAGACGCCCTTTTTACCTTTATACAACTCTGGAGGCAAGAGGGGCCATATCCAACCAATGGTACACAGCAGTTTACCACAATCCAATACACACAATCAAAAAAATGCCATCCTCATATCCGCAACAATATATATATATATTGGTGCGGATCTCCCGAAGCCCGTTCCCATTACAAAGGGGGGGTTAAACCCCTTTTGCCCCCTGGGTCTTCGGGTCCACGAGGCCGAATCGCCACTTCCGGGCAAACGTGAAAAAGGGTATCGGGACAAATTCACACGTACCTTTAACCCAATTCGCACGCTGCCATGAAAGTGGGGATCGAACCTCGCACAAGCCATGCTTAATCGAGTACGCCCGAGCGGTATGCGTATCACGTGACTTGTGCTGTTACTTTAATGGAACCCGATTCGAGCGGTTCTATTCGTACCATGCGAAGCCAATTGATGGAAGGGACAGGACGGTCAAATCAGAGGAAGAACATAATTTATTTACACTGTACAATGATTCAGGATAAAGGAAAGGGGACACAGAGCAGATGCTTAACAATGTTAACTTATTTCCCAGATGAAGGGCCCACTCACTCACACGGGGAAAAGAAGAGAAGAAGTTCGCCCGCCAAGCGCGCTCTGCCGTCGGTCGCCCCGGGGCAGCTCGCCCGGCATGGCTCTCCGATGTTCACGGCACGTATGCAGGCGAAGGCAGGCAGGAGGAAATCGCGCGTCTGTGGCCCGGCGCGGGTCGTCCTCTCGAGCGCGCGATTAATACAGTGCAGGGCGCAGGGCACGGGGAAAGTTCGTGTACAATAGGCAATTCAATTCGCTCGTTCTGCAGCTCCAGTCGCGTTCCCAAGCTCAACCAAACTCACTCTCATGGGGAACTGTAACTCGTCTCACAGGGAACTGTAACTCAGCACATGACTCTGACTCATCTCCCGTCTCTCTCCTCAACTCAACTCAACTGTCCGCAACTCATCTTGAAATCAACTGCGGTGGGGGGGTTCGGAGCAGGGTTTTATCGCCCCACCCCAGAGTCTCACTCAAATGTTCCAAACCCCGCCTCTGGTCGTCGTGGTTAGCCACTCCCCCCGAGCCCTGATTGGTGGCTCGTGCTTACCGGCCACTCCTCTTGCTTCCACTCCTCCTGCATTTGTTAATGTGCATCTCCCTTCGGCCTCGGTAGACTTGTTCAGGCCTGCCACGTGGCATGCTATTGCCAAAAGAACACCTAAGCTCACTGGCCTACTCAACGCAAAACTAAACACAGGAAAGGATGACGCTTACATTCACTAAGAAATAAATGAACTATCGCGAGGCTTCATGTTGTGGTGCGTCTACCTACGAGGGGAATTGACCTTTATTCCAAAACCACAACAATATGTATATACAGTATATGTATGTGTATGTATATATATATATATATATATATATATATATATATATATATATATATATATATATATATTGTTGTGAATATGAGAATGTGTTTTTTTTTATTTTGTGGTGGTGGTAAAATGTTGTAAAAGGTTGTTGTAAAAGGTTGTTGTAAAATATCACCCCTCCTCCCTCCGTTGTGGTTGTATAAAGGTCAAAGGGCGTTCCCGTAGTTAGTCCATAGAAAAACATACATGTAGGTCACGATATATCTTTTCTTTTGATAGTTATCTCTTATTCTGTGTTTTAGGATAAGGCTGTGTCTCCCATTAATTAAAAGTACTCCATTGCACCAGTGAAAGAGAATAGACCCCCTTTCCTTCCCATCCCCAAAAGCCTCGATTGCCCATATTACCTCCCCTCCGATCCAATTGCCGCCATTGGCCACGAGGCAGGGTTGGGGAAGAAAGGCGTGTCTCCACCTCGTCATAGAGGGGGAGGAGTGAACCAGCCCCGCTCGACCAACCATGAGCCAGGGGTTTGGCTACAGAGGGCGGAGGAAGAGCGGTGGGGGAGGTTCGCAAAGGTTGAGGGGCGGGGGCCTATATAACCCAAGGCAGGGGTGTGGCAAAGAGAGATGAGTTGGTCTGAGTCGGTTGCCAGAGGAGGGTCAGTGGTTGCGGTGGTGAGGAGTGAGAGAAAAGAAGAAAGAGTGAGGGTTTGGACCAGACAGGCAGACGGGAGATGAGCCTTTACCGAGAGACGAGAGGGAGTCCAAGGAGTTGAGTCCAACCAAGAAGTCCAGAGTTGAACTGCAGCTCGAGCCACCGCAACTGCATTTGCTGCAGCTGGAGCCACCGAAACAGCAGCCACAGCAGCGTGAGGCCTGGACGGCAGTTTGGAGCACGGCCGCGGAGGAGCGGCGGCTGCCCAACGAGTCAATCGTGCTGAAGGACCAGTGGACCTCCCTATCCCGCCAGCCATCCATCTCCCGCCAGTCCTATCATCAATTCCCCGCGTGAGTCAGTGTTCTGTTTGTGCTGTCCTGGGTTAGTTAAGTCTGTAGATAAGCTAAATTTGCACTGTGTCATCTGCGTCTTGTACTTGTAAATAAACTGAATTGCTTTTTGTTGCTTGTGTGTAAATAGTAAATAAATTCAGTAGTAATATTTCAAACCTTTTGTCTTTCGTCTTGGCCTTCTTTTTCCTCTTTGCATTCGTCGCCTTTGTCTTTTCCCCATTGGGCAGCTACGGTGCGATACGGCCAAAGTCTGGGTGAATCGGGTGAGTTTGTTAGGTCGCGGTCTTACACCACCGCTCGGTCTATAACATCTAACCGCGATCTATAACAATTGGTGTCGAGGAGTGAGATCGGACCCGGAGCGCGTTTACGCGCTCGGAATTATAAAGCCGAAATTTGTTTGTTGTATAAAAATCCGAATTTTGAAATCGCGCCATGGCTGTTCAAGGCGACGGGATGCCGGTGGGAGAGATAGACGGGGTAGAATCGACCCAGGACCTCGGGGAAATGTATGTGGAAGAAAGGGAGGAGGAAAATGGCAATGTGGTTGCGGGAATATCAGGCGCGCAAAATGGCGCGCTCGCTCACGTGGTTGAAGGGTCCCAAAATAGCGGCGCCGCGGAGGGCGAGCCTGCGGTGGCGGCTGGGGACGCTGGGCAAACCGGGTTTGACCTCAGATTATTCTTGACCCAACTGAATGCAAAAATGGATAGGATGGAGGGCCAAATGGGGGTAATGAGGGACGAAGCAAGGGGTACCGTTGAGGGGTTAGACAATAATTTTAAGGGGTTAGACAATAATTTTAAGGAGTTAGACAAGAAATTTGAGGGGTTAGACAATGGGATAGAAGGGGTGAAACATGGGTTAACGGGGGTGGAAAATAGAATGGCTGCCCAGGAGAATCAGTTAGAGGGGGTGAAAAATGGGTTAATGGGGTTAGAAAATAGGATGGAGGACAAATTGCGGGAAATAGGGGAACAATCCGCCCGGGAAATCGAACAGATGGGGAACCAGATGGAGGAAATACGACGAGGGGTGAGTGAGGAGGTCTCGGGGCTGCGCGAGGAGGTAAAGCGAGGCGAAAAGCGTATAGAGAAAGAGGTGAGAAATAATACGGCAAAGTTACAGGGGGGAATAGAAGATCTGACGAAAGGAGTAGAGCAGCTGACAGAGGGACAAACTAAGTTAGTGGGGCAGGTTCAAAAGAACACTGCGGTACTAGGAGGGTTAAAGGCGACACAAAAAGAAATTAAAAACGAATTAATAGCGACGCAGAGGCAATGTCAGATGGTACGGGAGGAACTGACAATGAGGGTGGAGGAGGTGACAGAGATAATGGAGACAAAGGACCGGCAGGTGAGGATGCACATAGAGACGGTCACGGTAGCCTTAGAGGACGAACTTGAGGGGACGCACCGAGAAATAAAAGAGGTTAAACAAAAATTAGAGGAAGTGGGAGAAGAGGTGAGTGAAATTAAGAAGGGACGGACAGAAACTAAGAGAGAAATCCGGGAGGAGGTGATGGAATGTGTACAAGGTCTGTGTTCAAATCATGATGCGGTGCTCACTAACCAAATAAAAAGTTTGCAGGTGGCAGAGAAGGTGCGACGAGGTACGGAGGTGAGTGGCAATGTACATGATGTGAGGGGAGATTCAGTCGGCTTGGGGATTGGTTTGGATCCGGGTGTTCGTGAAAGGCCGTTGGTGAGGTGTGTGACAGGACAGGTGTGCGAAAAAAGGGGTGTGCGAGAATGTCCGACCATGGGGTGTGTGAGGAAAAAGTGCACGCCGAGGAGTGAGTGTGCCGTCAAGAGTGAATTGGTCGAAGCGCGTGTGCGAGGGAGCACAGGGAAGCGCGGTGTGGTGAGTGTTACGGAGGAAGTAACGAAAAAGTGTGCGCGGGAGGACGCGCGAGAAAGGTGTGTAACGGACGGGTGCATGGGGAAAGCGCATGCTGTCAAGAGTAAGGGAGAATGCATGCCTGTGGTGAGTGTTACGGAGGAAGTAACGAAGAAGTGTGCGCGGGAGGATGCGCGAGAAAGGTGTGTAACGGACGGGTGCATGGGGAAAGCGCATGCTGTCAAGAGTAAGGGTGAGTGCGCGACTGAGAGTGGAGGTGAGAGTAGTGAGAGTGAAACGGAGCGTGAGCTGGTTGTGACAGGTGGGCGAGGATGTACACCTGGGATGGAAGGATGCACACCTGGAATGGTAGAGCGTGTGTGGGAAGGCACATTTGAGTTGGTAGTGAGGCACGTGGTTGGGTGTGCGGGTGAGAGCACACCTGTGATCGTCACAAAGGAGGTGACCGAGAAAGGGGCGCGAAGCGGTGTATTGGTGAGGTGTGCGAGCAACGAATGTGTGCCAAAGTGTTCGGTGGTCAGGTGTGTGACCAAGTCGGTGAGCGGAGTGAGTGTACCGAGGTGTGAAAGAAAAGGTACGAGGAGAATGGGAACGGCTGCATGTATGAGCAAGAAAGAGGTAGCGTATGCATGTAAGCCTGCAGGTGAAGCGTCGACGGTAACCGGGTTAAAGGTTAGGTCGACTTTTAGCCGGATCGGGCCCTCGGTGCGTGCCGGGCTTCGCGTGCCGCGAGAACCAGCGGAGATCCGAGCCACGGCGGGTTCGAAAGGACCGCCGTGCGCGATCCACGCTGGGCCTCGCGTGGAGCGGCCGCGTCCGGGCTCCACAAGGCGGAGCGGGCAGCTCGATAGGAAGGGTCGTCATGGCGACCACTTTCTATTGAGACGTGCCGGCAGGTCGAGATCGGGACATTGGATGGCTCCACGCCGAAGTGGTGCATGGGATCTCGGCCCGGGTAAGCCTCCGTCCCTGCCCCGAATGCGGGACGTATCCAGCCGCTGGCACAAAACGACCCGCGTTCATTGCTCGGCTGTACGAAGCCGGGCTGTAGATGTGAATTGGCGCACCGAGAGGATGTAATAAGTAGACGGGTGATGGTGATAGTGATAGTGATTTAAAACGAAATTTAGAAAAGTGAATGGAATTGGCAGTAAATGGAAAATTTTTGAATTGTTGGATTTGGACGAACAAAATTGATAGTGAGAGATGCCCCGCTGTGGTGGGATGGCAACTCTGTCATCCCTCACAAGGTGGGGGGCAAAGGAGCACTAGAATTATGGGGTTTATGGCAGTGAAAACTAGCCCGGGTGGGTTAGGATATATCGTGTGTAGGGCCCTAGAGATTGACATTAGGTAACGTTAAGATTAGTTAGTGACAAGGATACCTGTAGTGGGGACGCAGGTAGATTAGTGTGGATGATAATGACGTGGTATGTGCTTAGTTTAAAGGGAAGACGGGGAGCACTAAGTTAGCAGGGCAACAGGTAGTTTAGATGATGCCGTGTGAGTGTTAGAGGTGAATTCAGAAGTGTATTGTGAAAAGTGTGTGAAGAACAGGTGTGATTGCACAGGTGTGCAACTGAACAGGTGTATGGAGCAGTGTATGAGGGAGTCGTGGTGATTGCATGTGGTGTTGACCAAATGGTCCAGGAAGGAAGGAGGGTGCAGGTGGCACCAGGTGTGAGTGCACAGGTGTGCAACTACAGGTGTATGGAGAATGGTTGTGTGAAATACATGGAGTGTGGAGTATATGGAGTATTGGAATGGATGGTCGTGGAGTGAGTATGGTGGAAATTGTGGAGTGGAGTGGATGGTGCGAAGGTGTGAATGGGGGAAGAGTGGACCCCCATCACGGATACCCGGGGCGGGTAGTGTAAGTGTTAGGTAGAGGGTACAGGTAAATTGTGGTTTGGATATTGGCATCTGTGGGGCGGGTGAAAGAATGGTCTGTGGATGGGTGCATTAGTGTTGTGGAAATGGCTGGGCGTGTAGCCTGTTAGTGTGTGTAGTTGGTTTGGGCACTCCACCACTGTAAGGATGTCGGCCAGGTGAGGCCGCAGGTGGGCTCTGGGAGCCGGTAGTAGTTGTTGTGGATGGGGCCCGAGGATCCGGAGGACGGACCCGGGTAGCCCAGTGCCAGAGGGCACCATGGGGTGACAGAGCCAGGAGAGGGGCTGCCCCCAGTTAGATAGGTTAGGGTGAGGAGCTAGGTAAGCTCGGGTGGCAACTACAGTGGTGGAGGTGTGCAGGTGGGTAGACCTGTTGGGAGAGCTACACGTCGCGGCCCAGAAATTGTGCGAGGGCACCGGGAGATGAATCGGGGGAGTGAGACCCCAAATTGAAAAGCACCACAGTTTGGCCAATGGGAATTGGTTTTCAGAACCCATAGTGTAAGTTGGCCAATGGATTGCCAGAGAAAGACCCCGGGTAGTGTAAAGTGTGTTAAAATCATTTAGAGGATAGTTAGGATGAAGGATCTCCTCACACCATCTGCATCCACTCACCTGAGGTGACAGGTACTCCGCACCATGCCATGTTTAATTATTTTTGATGCAAATGTTTTGGATTGTGAGACGCATCATGACGTGGGTGTGACATTGTGCTTTGATGTTCCATCTCTGCCTCCTTATGAGGATTTATGATGAATTGATGATGGCAAATTTTTGAAGTAGAGGGATTGTGGTGACGAATTTGATATAGGGGAAATATGGGGAAGACGTGACAGTAGTGACGAATTGGTAATGTGTAGGTTTTGTACATATGGGGTAAGGGCAAGGGTGGGCTAGGTAACAGGGGGGTGACGTACGGTAGGGACGAGCTTTCTCACTTCGCCCTCCGTACGCATTTCGCCTTGCATTGCCTTTTTGATGTGTACCCTTGAGACCTTACCCCTCGCTCATCTGTCTTGTCCCCCCTTTTTGTCTCCCACATGAGGACCTGAGCGCCGTTGGGCGCCGAGGGGAGCGTGCGTGGGTCGGCCATTGTGCGCCCGAAATTCCCAGAACCAGCTGTCTGCATCGATGCACCACATTATGGACCACATGTCAGTGGCCGAGCACCACTTATGGACCCCATGGGTTGGGGCAAGGCCCCTCTGCTGGAACCGGCCATGAGGGCCCGAAATCTTGCTGGCGGACCTTGGCCACAGGGCACCGATGCCCCACAGGTGAACCACACATAGTCGGCCCTGTGGGCCATAAATAAAATAAATAAGAAGGACACATTGGGCACACTTTATTGCAAATAGGCCGCCAGTAAGCAAAGCAAAAGAGAATGACAACATCTGGAAGACAAATAATAATAACCAGCAGAGGGAGCCGAAGAGAAAGAGACACCTGCAGGGTTAGGGGTTGTTTGGTTATTTTTATTCATGAACAGTGATGACTGTGCACCGATTGGTGCTTGAGGGTGCTTTGGTGCGGTTTTGGGTGCTTTAATGGTGCATTGATGCAGAACAGACTGTCTTCCCCCCCAAGAAAGAACAATTACAGGTCCTGGGTTAGTTTTGTAAATAAAAATAGCGTCAGTGTAAATAATGCTTCCCACCGTCAGTGTGTAGTTTGAAGACCATTCCGCAATTCGGTTAACTGTGGGCGTAAGTCTGTTAGGCAGGGTGCAATGGAGCAGCGGGACACATTTATTTATGTTTTAAAACTGTCGCACTCAGGGTCAGGCTAAAAGTAGAGGGAACTACACCTACATGCCACACTAAGGTAAAAGTAATAGGCCCGGGACGTGCCTAAGGGGAGGAGGGTGCAGTGTTGTGAATATGAGAATGTGTTTTTTTTTTTTTGTGGTGGTGGTAAAATGTTGTAAAAGGTTGTTGTAAAAGGTTGTTGTAAAATATCACCCCTCCTCCCTCCGTTGTGGTTGTATAAAGGTCAAAGGGCGTTCCCGTAGTTAGTCCATAGAAAAACATACATGTAGGTCACGATATATCTTTTCTTTTGATAGTTATCTCTTATTCTGTGTTTTAGGATAAGGCTGTGTCTCCCATTAATTAAAAGTACTCCATTGCACCAGTGAAAGAGAATAGACCCCCTTTCCTTCCCATCCCCAAAAGCCTCGATTGCCCATATTACCTCCCCTCCGATCCAATTGCCGCCATTGGCCACGAGGCAGGGTTGGGGAAGAAAGGCGTGTCTCCACCTCGTCATAGAGGGGGAGGAGTGAACCAGCCCCGCTCGACCAACCATGAGCCAGGGGTTTGGCTACAGAGGGCGGAGGAAGAGCGGTGGGGGAGGTTCGCAAAGGTTGAGGGGCGGGGGCCTATATAACCCAAGGCAGGGGTGTGGCAAAGAGAGATGAGTTGGTCTGAGTCGGTTGCCAGAGGAGGGTCAGTGGTTGCGGTGGTGAGGAGTGAGAGAAAAGAAGAAAGAGTGAGGGTTTGGACCAGACAGGCAGACGGGAGATGAGCCTTTACCGAGAGACGAGAGGGAGTCCAAGGAGTTGAGTCCAAGCAAGAAGTCCAGAGTTGAACTGCAGCTCGAGCCACCGCAACTGCATTTGCTGCAGCTGGAGCCACCGAAACAGCAGCCACAGCAGCGTGAGGCCTGGACGGCAGTTTGGAGCACGGCCGCGGAGGAGCGGCGGCTGCCCAACGAGTCAATCGTGCTGAAGGACCAGTGGACCTCCCTATCCCGCCAGCCATCCATCTCCCGCCAGTCCTATCATCAATTCCCCGCGTGAGTCAGTGTTCTGTTTGTGCTGTCCTGGGTTAGTTAAGTCTGTAGATAAGCTAAATTTGCACTGTGTCATCTGCGTCTTGTACTTGTAAATAAACTGAATTGCTTTTTGTTGCTTGTGTGTAAATAGTAAATAAATTCAGTAGTAATATTTCAAACCTTTTGTCTTTCGTCTTGGCCTTCTTTTTCCTCTTTGCATTCGTCGCCTTTGTCTTTTCCCCATTGGGCAGCTACGGTGCGATACGGCCAAAGTCTGGGTGAATCGGGTGAGTTTGTTAGGTCGCGGTCTTACACCACCGCTCGGTCTATAACATCTAACCGCGATCTATAACAATATATATATATATATATATATATATATATATATAGATACCATGCGCGCGCGCGCACTCACAGACACACACTCACTCACACACAATGAGTTCCCTTTCAAGGAACTTCAACTCAGGAGGAGGCAAATAGGCCCATTAAAGCGTGCACAATGGTTGCCAACATATTGTTGATTATCCGTGCTATATAATCTTTTGTGCAAAAGTGTTGAATATGACTCAGACGGGGTCGAATTTGAACCACCAACCTCGCAGACTCGGTGCAGACGCTCTCACCATCACAACACCGAGTCTGGTGTCCACATCATCCTTTTGCTTGATTTGTTTCTTCCTATCTCGTGTCATTAATTATAATTTAGCGATTCATTTTCCCCCTATGGATCCACCATCAGCATGAATGTGGGATGTTTTCTGTTGTAATATAGTCGACATCCAAATGCACTATCATTGCGGAATGCTTCGAGCAGCCAGAGTTTATGTTAATCTGAGCCTGTTATGAATAAAAGTGAAAGAGTGCCACATTTTACGTTTATCTTTCAAAAAGTAAACGCAACATTTGTAATTTTCTATGTGAGCCAGATATTTTGTGAACTTCTTCATCTACTACGACTACTACGACAAAAAACTAGAGTTCATAAAACACTTTACCCCACGCAGTGTTTAAATATATAATTTAATTAAAATAAAATATCGATTTTAAAGGTTAGATAAAAATATACCAGAAGTTTGGCACCAATGATGAAAGTACCATGATTAATATGTGGCAAGAGTACAGAACATAATGTTTTATTTCTTGGTATTTCTGTGCATACAATTTTCCCTTGGGAGTCTGCCTTTTGACATCAATTGGCACAAACCAAATGAAGACCAGAGAACTGTCTATGAAAGAAAAGGAAGCAATATGGAATCTGAAAGAACAGGATAATTCAATTAGAACCATAGCACAAAAATCGGGTAGCGAATACAACAATTTGGAATATCTTGAAAAATAAAGAAAGCACCAGTTTACTTAGAAATAGGCAACAGCCAGGTCAGCCAAGGAAAACAACTGTCAGTGACATCACCCACATCCTCCATGGCAGTTGTGAAAGTATCACAATCCACCGTTCACAGAAGACTTTGACAGGAGAATTACAAAGGCTACACTGCAAGATGCAAACCTCTCATCAGTAACAAAAAAATAGAAAGGCCAGATTAGAATTTGCTAAGAAATATGGAGGTGAGCCAGTAGAGTTCTCAAACAAAGTTTTAAGGATAGATGAGACCAAGATGCACCTTTACCAAAGCGATAGAAAGGAGAAAGTGTGGAGAAAGGATGGAACTGCATATGATCGAAAGCATACTACCTCATCTATGAAGCGTGTTGGAGGTAGTGTCATGGCTCCATTGCGTGGCTGCCTCTCGAACTGGCTCACTCATCTTTATTGATGATGTAACTAATGATGGCAGCAGCAGAATGAACTAGGAAGTGTACAGAAACATTTTGTCTGCCTATGTACAAGAAAATGCCAAAAAAACTAATTGGGCGGTGCTTCACCATGCAGCAAGACAATGACCCAAAACACACTGCCAACGCAACATCATCATCGTCAGGTCATCAGGGGGGAAAAGTGGAAGGTTTTATATTTGCCAAGTCAATCTCCTCATTTAAAGCCAATGGAGCAGCATTTCACTTGCTGAAGAAGAGATTAAAGTAAGAAACCCCCCAAAACAAACAACTGAAAATGGCTGCAGTAAAGTTTTGATAAAGCATCTCAAAAGAAGATACCAAGAGTTTGTTTATGTTAATGGGTCATAGGCTCGATGCAGTTATTGCACGCAAGGGAAATGCAGCCAAATACTATTATACTACTTAAATGTATTTTAAGTTAATCTGTTGCAATACTTATACTTACCTAAAATGGGGGACTGAACATAAAAAGTGCTTTTGTTCTACAATGGTAAAACATATACATATAAATATCAATAAATAAAAGATCACCTTTTGTACTTTTGTCATATTCATCTTTTGATCTCAAGTGCAAATTTATTAAGTATATAGTAATAATAACGTGTTGGCTTGCTGTTAGGGTGCCGGCTTGGGATCCTAGGATCCTGGGTTAGAATCCCGGTCCATCACTGAATTAACGCCAGGGGAGTTGACTCAGCCTGTCATTCCTTCCGAGGTCCGCAAATTGAGGACCAGTTCACTGGTAATTCCCTGTGTGTCGTAAGAGGCAACTAACAGGGTTGGCGGCAGGAAGGGCATCCGGCCATAAAACATTGCTTCAAAAAGGGGACCATCATGCCCAAAAAAGGCCAACCGCTACTCTGCGGGTGAAAAATGGCCTCTAAAGGTGGTCATATAACCTTTTGAACACCTGAGGCACTGCAGCGTTACATTATCCTTCATACAGCATGTGCATCTTGTTTGTTAATTTCGCTGCATCTTCATCTAATGTTTGGAGGACATGACACTCGATTCCAATGTTAAGATCAATCAACATCCAAATGCACCTTCCAGAATTTAAAACAATCTTAAATCACCTGATCTGCATTGTATAAAATCAACTATCACCCGATAGAGGGAAAGGCTGACACATCGAATGGCAATTCCGTGTCCCTCCACCGCCATGTTTTCTGATCTATGAGTTAGATCGCATCAGGTTATTTTGAGAAAGTTCTCAATTCATTGTTCGTGACATTTATGAAGGCAAATGCTGTGTATCCTTCGGTTATAACATTTGCAAGAGTCTACCATCAAAAAAAGAAGTTCCTGCAACAATAGAGACGACAATAAAGCGGATCTTGGAGATATGTGAGTGAATTTGGACGTGACGCAATAATTCAAAGCGGGGGGAAAAAAATCTTTATAGAAAAATTCTTTTTTAACGAGACAAGCCTGTCTGATGCCAAATAACGCATCGGGAGCGGTGCATTGTGGGATGAGACAGGGGCTCGTGTCTGCACAAACTACCAATCAATGTGAAAGGCAATGAAGTGAACTAGTCGTCGTGGTGCCTCAAGCGTCGTAAATTGCATTGGAATAACGGCGACAGAAAAGGTCATGGTGGTTCCAGCTGTCACACGTCATCCTTTTTGAGGACACCGGTGCCTTCCCATCCGTCTCCTTTCCTCGGCATAATCTACGGAGGTGGTACACCAACGCAGGTCAAAAAAACAGGTCTTCCTCATGGAAGACCATGGTTCCTTATGGTTGTACAAAACGTCACATAGAAGGTTGCAAGTGACACACAAGATGGAGAAATTCCTTAATGTTGATTTACTCATCTGGAGAATCATCCTGGACACACTAACAATTATTGCGCCATGTGACCCAGACCTCCTGGACATTAAGACAGGTCGGATTTGAACCATCAACCTTGCAGACTCGGTGGAGACGCTCTCGCCATCACAACACTGAGTCTGGTTTCCACATCATCCTTTTGCTTGATTTGTTTCTTCCTATCTGGCGCCATTCATAATTTAGCGATTCATTTTGCCCCCATTGATCCACCATCAGCATGAATGTGGGATGTTTACAACCCAAACCCTAACCCTAACCCTAACCTTAACAACCCTAACAACTCGGTTAGAGTTAGGGTTAAGGTTAGTTGTTAGGGTTAGGGTTAGGGTTAGGTTTAGGGTTAGCGTTAGTTGTTATGGTTAGGGTTAGGTTTAGGGTTAGGGTTAGGGTTAGGTTTAGGGTTAGGGTTAGTTGTTAGGGTTTTTTTTTTTTTTTTTTTTTTTTTTTTTTTGTATACAATATCGAGGCTCGTGAAAGAGCGAACATTAATCACACAGAAAGACAAACCGACACATAAAACATATAACATAGGGAGCGGTAGACAAGATGGGGAGAGAGGGGGAAGGACACAAACACAACATTTGAGAGCAGGGACCGAGAGACATGGAGACATCGAGAGATCTGAGAGAGGGCGAGGGCTTTGGGGGGGGGGGGGGCGTGGGAAGGGGGCAGTGGGAGAGGTATAAAACATATGGACACTGCCAGGACTTCCAGGAAAGAAGTTGGAATTTCAAACAAGGTGGATCTGGGGTGAATTAGCGGGGGTAGAAAAGATCAAGGTTTTGGATGGGGGAAGATAAGAGATGGTGGTGAACAGCTGTTTTAAAGACCTGGAGGGAGGAGTGGGATTGAAGGGAGTGAGGGAGTTTGTTCCAGAGGCGGGAGAAAAGAGGAATGAAAGAGTGAAGGTGAGCGGAGAGCCGAGATTTCGGCAGTTTAACCATCAGAGGGTTGCTGGCAGATCTTGTGCGACCTGTAGGAATATTTGGGGGACAGAGCACAGAGAGAGCTGGGGGTGCAAGGCCGGAGAGGAGTCGGTAGAAGACAGAAAGACCACCTACCTGCCTGCGGTGAGTGAGTGAAAGGCCCTCAGAGATAGCTTCATCGCGGGAGATTCCAATAATTCTGAAAGCTTTGGTTTCAACAGCGTGAAGCCGAGCTAGGTGTGAGGCAGGAGCACCGGCCCATAGGGGAGAACAGTATTCCATTGAGCTGCGGATGAAAGCCTTGTATGTGGTGAGGAGCTCAGGTGTGCCGAGGAAGGACTTCGCACGACGGAGGATGCCCAGTCGGCGACTGGCTTTGGAGGCCAGCTTGGAAATGTGGTTTTCCCAAGAAAGATCATGGCAGATAGTGAGACCCAAAATCTTGAGCGACAGAACTTCTTGGAGAGGATTGTTGAGAAAGTAGATGGGAGGGTTGTCCAGTCGATCTTTTCGGAGAGACATAGTAAGAGTGTGAGATTTGTCAGGATTGAAAGACATGTTCCACTTGTTTGACCAGTCTATGATTTTGTCCAGGTCTTCAGAGAGTGAGGAGGCAGCAGACTGCCGATCTGAGGGAAGAGGAATGGAGCGGCAGAGAGTGGAGTCATCAGCAAAGAGATAGAGAGGATTTTCGAGAGAGTCAGAGAGATCATTGATGAAGACCAGAAAAAGCACGGGGCCCAGAACACTGCCTTGGGGAACTCCAGCCTGAACAGGAAGAGGAGATGAGAGAAACCCATTCAGGGCCACACGTTGACGACGACTAGAGAGGAAGTCCGCCAGCCATGCGTGGAGATTTCCATGGATACCAAAGGAGGAGAGTTTGGTGAGCAGAGCGGGGTGCCAGACCGTGTCGAAGGCACGTGATATGTCGAGGGAGACAGCTCTAATTTCCTGTTTGGCATTGAGGACCTCCATCCATTGTTGAGACAGCAGAAGCAGCATGTCCAGAGTAGAGTGACCTGGTCTGAAACCAAATTGATGATCAGAGATCAAGCCATTGGAGAAGAGGAAATATTTCATATCAGAAGCAATGATGGATTCCATGACTTTGCTGATAATTGGGAGAAGGCTGATTGGTCTGTAGTTGCTAGGATCTGTTTTTGCACCTTTTTTGTGCAAAGCGGTGATGTTGGCTGATTTCCAAGCAGATGGCAGTTGACCTTGAGCAAAAGAGAGGGTGAAGAGAACAGAGAGAGGGTGAGATAGAGCAGCAGAGCAGGATTTTAGGACCCGTGGGCTGATTCCGTCGGGTCCAGTTGCAGAATCAGAGTCGAGGGTTGACAGAAACTTTTCCACCTTGTCAGGAGGAAAGGACACGGAGTCCAGGAGCAGCAGGGTACGACTGGGTATGGTGGGTACAGAGAGGGATGGGTTTGGGACACAAGATTTAGAGGCAAACACAGAGTTGAGGCATTCAGCTTTTTCACGTGCGGAGTCAGCTGTGTAGCCGTTTGAGGTAAGGGAGGGGATGGAGGGGGAACAAACACCAGAAACGGATTTGACCAGACGCCACCAGGATTTGGAAGAGGGAGACAGATAAGAGAGTTCGGTCTTGAGAACGGAGAGATATTGTTTCCTGGCTCTCCTGAGGGTGGACACACACTTGTTTCGGGCTTTGTGAAAGGAAATGAGATTTCCTTCCGTTGGATTTGCTTTCCAGGAGACGAAGGCAAGTTGTTTCTGGGCAACAGCCTCACCACAAGATTCCGTGTACCATGGACGGGAGGAAGGGTATGACAACTGAAGACGAGATGGGATAAATCTGTGCATGAGAGAGAGCAATTTACTTTGGAAGAATTCCCAGGATGAGTTGATGTCAGAGGTGGTAGAGATGGGAGACCAGTCCAGATGATTGATGGCTGCTTGAAGACCGTGCCAGTTGGCCTGAGTGAAATGCCAGACTCGTCGACGCTGAGCAGGCTCCCTGAGGATGGTCAGAGAGATGTCCACTTTAACAAGGACATGATCAGATGTTCCGATCGGAGCAGAAGAAGAGCAGCAGACATTTTCAGGGAAGTTAGTCATAACCAAGTCCAGAAGAGAAGATGTTCCGTTGACTGAGATCCGGGTCGGGAAATTGACAGATTGTGTCAGTCCCAGTGAGTCGCAGAAGTCCTTTGCTGAGGAGCCATGGCTGGTGAGAGAGGTACCCACACCCAGCCAACTGGCATGATGACAGTTGAAATCACCACATATGAGGAAGAGAGAGTTGGGATGAGTAGATAGAAGTTGGTCCATATCATCAGACAGCGAGATGTAGATGGAGTCATCACTGTTTGGTGGACGGTACAACACACATATGAACAAGAGGTGGGAGCGAAGGGGAAGCCGTAGCCAGAGGTATTCCTGGGGGTGAGGTGGAGAGAGTGCAGTGCAGGGCGAGTGAGGAAGAGAGTTTTTGATAAAGATAGCAACCCCGCCTCCAGGACGAGGCTCAGGTCTATCATACCGGAGGAGGGAGTAGCCCGGGAGAGATACTATGGAATCAGAGACATCATAAAGGAGGAAAGTTTCTGTTAAGCAGATCACGTCTGGTTTGACAGAAGCAACCTGTATGGAGAGATCGGTTAAGTTTGAACGAAGGCCCCGGATGTTTGAGGTCCATACCGTTAATGAAGAGGAAGGGGGAGCATCAGATACAGAACAGGGGGGAGGAGGGGTAGGGTAAGATGTGGAAGAGGTGGAAGAGGTAGGGAGAGCTGTTGAAGGTGTGTCAGAGATTTCAGAATAGCTCGGAGAAAGGGAAGGATGGGGCGGACAAAAGGTTTGATGGTGATTGGGTGAGCCACAATGAGGTGTTATTTGAGGAGGGGGAAGAGCGAGGCAGAAGGTTGGGGGAGATGGAGGTGAGAGTTTGAAGGGGGAAGAAGCGGGGAGGACGCTTTGAGGAGGGGGAGTGAGCGGGGGGAAATTGAGAAGCAATGAGGGTGGGGAGATTTGAAGGGGAGGGGTGAGGGGGGAGTTTGGGAGGGAAGGGACAAGGGGAGGGATTTGAAAGGGATGGGATATGGGGGAGATTTGGAGGGGAGGGGTGAGGCAGGAGTCTAGGAGGGGAGGGGCGAGGGGGCGTCTTGGCGGGGAGGGGTGAGGGGGTAGTTTAGGAGGGAGGGGGCAAGGGGGGAGATTTGAAAGGGATGGGTGATGGGGAAGATTTGGAGGGGAGGGGTGATGGGGAAGATTTGGAGGGGAGGGGTTATGGGGAAGATTTGGAGGGGAGGGGTGAGATTGGATTTTTGAAAGTGTACGATTTATGGGAAACGAACATTTATTGCAAAATGAGTTTCTTGTGACCTTCGAGTTAAAAATACGTTTAAGGACGCTGGATGGAGGATGGAGTGCAGGAGAGTTTAGGGAATGTAGAACAAAGGCACTATAGGAGATGGATATTTTTTTTTGGGATGAATTGATTTGGTGAGCAAGTCGAAAGCAGCCTTTTAAAGAAGAAGAAGAAAAAGGTGTTATAAAATATGACGGAATACATAACTTGAGGGGAAAGTGTAAACATTGAAGGTTAATGAGTGAAAACTATCTGGGGAAATGGGGGAGAAACACGTGGTCGAAGAACGAACGAACGAATAAGAATGAATAAACGAATGAGAACAGAGAAGGAAATGTTTTTTTTTTTTTTTTGAGTTGAGATTTACACAAGGAAGTAGGCTATGGGTGAAAAGAGTGGGAATACAGAGAACGAAAGTTATTGGATCACAAACGACGGACCACTGAGAGAAAAACAAAGCCTCAAGGTTGTACAGTGCACACTGTACAAGGCCTTGCTCGCGACACGGCAAACAGACGATCAATTTATGAAAGATAAACACCGAGAAACAACCAAAGTTGCACACAATAACTTCACACACCGAAAGATAAATACAGTTTCGACAAAATACAATTGTGAACAGACTTAACTTCGAAAAACGTGGAGACCGTGTGGAGCTTCGAAAATCCCTGCCGCCGTTTCCAAGATCTCGCGAGATCTCAATCTCTCTCTCGTGGGTTAGGGTTAGGGTCAGGGTTAGGGTTAGGGTTAGGGTCAGGGTTAGGGTTAGGGTTCGGTTTAGTTAGGGTTGTTAGGGTTAGGGTTAGGGTTAGGGTTGGGGTTAGGGTTTGCATTACTCACTGTCAGTATTTAGGTAAAAAACAAAACAAAAAAAAAACAGCTCATCCCTTTACATTGTTCCTTATGGTGGTACGAAACGTCACATAGAAGGTTGTAAGTAACACACAAGATGGAGAAATTCCTAAACGTTGATTTACTCATCTGGAGAATCATCCTGGACACACTAACAATTGCGCCACGTGACCCAGACCTCCTGGTCATTGAGGCAATACGCAGAGTTGTTTAGGTTCATGACAAATTATTCGAGTTCTGATGGGACCTCATTCTAACTTACACGTTGTACCCCAAATGTTGAAACGTGTGCTCACCACTATACCTCTACTACCTGGCCAAGCAGCATTGCTCACCATGTTATTATGCTAATTATATACAAGGGTACTTTCAACTTATTTGCTGTCTTCTCTTTTTTTTCAGCTTCTCCCCGATTCCTATCATTCCTTTTTTCATCTTTCACGAGGACAGGTGGTTTTTTTTTGGGAGGGGGGGTGGGGGGGGGGAAGTTGTATACAAGATCGAGCCTCGTTTAAGAGCTAACATCAATCACAAAAAATACAAACGGACACAAAACATATAATAAAGGGAGCGGGAGACAAGATGGGGAGAGAGAGGGAAGCACACAAGTAAAACAGCAGAGAACATGGACATCGGGAGATCTGTGGGAGGGAGAGGGCTTGGGGGAGGGGGCATGGGAAGTGGGTGGGGAGGGGTGGGAGAAGTATAAAATACATGGACACTGCTAGGACTTCCAGGATAGAAAGAAGTTGGGATTTCAAAAAAAGTTTCAAAGTTCAACAACAATTTTTGTTGTTGCTGTATTAATAGGGATGGCGGGATGGCCCAGATGTACGCACACTCACCTCTAAGATGTCCAGCATGGATTCGAATCCTGACCCAGCTATAAACTACCATCCCGCTGCTTCACTACCAGGTAGGGTGGTGATTCATCAACGTGTGTGCGATCCCTCAGATGGACATCAAACTGGGTGTCTCGTCTACCATCATTAGTTGGTGGCGTTAAAGACCCCACAGTGTCATTCACGAAAAGTAGGCAAGCTATCGCTGGCAGCAGGAACAAATTAAAATTTCCTGCCCTAAATTCTGCTGGGAGGGAAATGGCAAACCACCTAGTATATCCTTTGCCAATAAACTGCTTCAGCAGCACCGACGCTCTGTAACAGAGGATGATAGATCAGAAAAGTTGTATTCATGGGGTTGTTCAGCTGTAAAGGTTGTTTGAAAAAAAACAAACCTTAAATGGAGGTGTTATGGTAATTGTCTGAAGCTGTTGTGGATATTACAACAATGACCGCAATATGGTCCCAACCTGCGCCAGAATCGGGTGATGGGCCGATTGGGAAACGCACATTTAATGCGCTATTAAAAAATAAACTCTGCACATCTCATCCATGTCACCCTCCCCACGGTTATATCAGAATGAGCTGATTCGTCACATGGTCACGGGTTGTTTAACCCACATATTCAAAAATTACATGACGCTATTTTTTTTTAGTAACTTGCATTAAGTAGCGCTAGATTACCGTGCATTCTGACGGACTTGCCTAAACCTTAGTATTTTATTCGACATAAGATTAGATTTTTCGGGTCGGATTAGTTCACCGACATAGGATTTCGGTGAATAACACTCGACACAAACAAAGCCAATTGAAATCTGATGCAACAAACCTGGGCAGTATATAATCAGCAGAGGCCTGCAGGCCTGACGTGTTAGGCCCACCAGAAAACCAAGATGGCGGCCATATCATTTAACCTCGGTGCTGTGGTGGGTGGAGTCAAATGACAGATGTGGGTGTGGTCCGGCAGCTGTCCGACCAATGGGTGCACATTTTTAAAAATCAGTTCCCAACAAGAACCAAACAACAACAGCAAAGCGAAGTTGTTGTAGACCTGATAAGTCGCAGGTAAAAATAATTAAACTCTGTGGTTGTAGTATACCTACTGCCTCTTTTGGGTAGTGGTTAATTTTTCCGCCCTTTTTCTGCATTTATTTCATTTTTTTGTATTCTACTTCAATTTGGTCGAATGGTTGACAATTTGCCCCCCTTTCTCCATTGGCTGGTGTGGGCTCCAATCCCATGGCTACTCACTCTTGCCAACCTGCACTTAGCAAGCCTGGCGAGTATGTTCAACAACCTCAACATGGTTTGTGGAAGGTCTTCGTCCTACGGTGAAATGAAAACCATACGGTGTGGTAAAGTCTTTGTAACCACAATACAAAGCTAGAAACAGGAGGCTCAACCAATAGGTCCATCATCTCAAATTATATACACTTGTGGGGTCACCCGTGGGAATCCCACGGACATGGAGGTGTATCGTTATGATCGGTGCAGCCGTTTTTGTGGTACCCGGGACAATAACGTTAGACGGGAGTCCAAACCTGAAAATGCTGGAGACCAAAGCTGACAATGGAAAAACAATATAGCCTATTTTACTCCAGGGGGTCCCAGGATTACCCACCCAAAATATCGTTACGATCGGTTCAGCCGTTTTTGCGGTACATGGGAACGGACAGACAGACAGATGGACAGACAGACAGACGGACGGTTTTTTTTTGGGTTTTTTTTAATACAAGATCGAGGCTCGTGAAAGAGCTAACATTAATCACACAAAAAGTCAAACCAACACATAAAACACAAAATAAGAGGAGCGGTAGACAAGATGGGGAGAGAGGAGGAAGGACACAAACACAACATTTGAGAGCAGGGACATCGAGAGAAATGTGGGAGGGAGAGGGCTTGGGGGGAGGAGGGAGAGGTATAAAACATATGGACACTGCAAGGACTTCCAGGAAAGAAGTTGGAATTTAAAAAAAAAGAAAAAAAAATGTATCTGGGGTGAATTAGCGGGGGTAGAAAAGATCAAAGTTTTGGATGGGGAAAGATAAGAGATGGTGGTGAACAGGTGTTTTAAAGACCTGGAGGGAGGAGTGGGATTGAAGAGAGTGCGGGAGTTTGTTCCAGAGGCGGGAGAAAAGAGGAATGAAGGAGTGAAGGTGAGCAGAGAGTCTTGATTTTGGCAGTTTAACCATAAGAGGGTTGCAGGCAGATCTTGTGCGACCTTTAGGAATATTTGCTGGACAGAGCCCAGAGAGAGCTGGGGAGTGGGGGGGGGGGGGGGCAAGGCCAGAGAGGAGTCGGTAGAAGACATAAAGACCACCAACCTGCCTGCGGTGAGTGAGTGAAAGGCCCTCGGAGTTAGCTTCATCGCAGGAGATTCCAATGATTCTGAAAGCCTTGGTTTCAACAGCGTGAAGTCGAGCTCAGTCTGAGGCAGGAGCACCAGCCCAGAGGGGGGAACAGTATTCCATTGAGCTGCGGATGAAAGCCTTGTATGTGGTGAGGAGCTCAGGTGTGCCAAGGAAGGACTTCGCACGACGGAGGTGAATTATAGTAAGATTAATGATGTGTCAATATACAAAAGTGATTTTGCTTTGATTGTCAAAGACAAAATCACTCAGGTCTTCTTTAATATGCAACACTAGGCTGCCAGGTCGCATCATTGGCCGGGGACTTGGCTGTGCCGCTGATGCAGTGCCCCCTGTAGGTTAAGGCATGAATTTGTAAATTGTTCAAGGTGCCGGCGATGGCTCACCTACTTTTCACGAAGGACACCGTGGGGTCTTTACATCCACCAACTAATGATAGCAGATGGTTGCCAGTTTAACGTTCATCCGAGTAATCGCACACACGTTGACGTCATCACCCTACCTGTAAAACACCGGGATGACAGTTTAATAGAACTGGGTCCGGGATTCGAACCCAGGCTAGACAGCTTAGAGGCGAGTGTGCCGACCACTCAGCTATCCTTGCTCAACACAGTTGGTGATCGAAAGGGGCGTTTGCACAAATCTCACAGCAAAAGGTGCATTATTTACCTGTCATCATGACACATTTACGACGTGCATAGTTACGTCTAACGGGCACGAAAGCTTTCCATTTCGTTATCTGGTGTTCGCCAATCTCATCAGAGCTCCTTGATAAATTGGTATGGGAAATCGATGCGGGATGTACCATATCCCCCAGGTGCAGCCTCCCTCATTGAGCCTTCATTCTCTGCTCGTTCAAACTCCTGGGCAGTTTCTCTGGTGATAAAAAGGACAGCAAGCGAACAGGCTTCCGATGCACGTGAACACCGTCACAACCAGATAACCACTTTGAGCATCGTCTGATGGACTTCTTTCGCGCGGAATTGTCTAGCCGAGAGCACGTTGCGAACGCATTGCCAATATAACTCAATACCCTTGTTATTTGACAGTTTTAAATTTCGAGTGAGAACCAGAATATATGTATAGACTCCCAAAATTACCAAAATGCAAAACAAAGCCTCAATGTACAAGAAAGGTATCAAAAGCTGAATTTTATTCTTTCTAATCCATATTAGTGTTACGG
Organism: Myxine glutinosa; assembly: GCF_964187855.1. Lineage (NCBI taxonomy): Eukaryota > Metazoa > Chordata > Myxini > Myxiniformes > Myxinidae > Myxine > Myxine glutinosa. Next base: position 91,414,828 of record NC_136273.1, on the reverse strand, counting down.
CCTGGTGTTGACTTAGCGGTTAGGGTGCTGGCTTGGGATCCTAGAATCCTGGGTTCGAATCCTGGTCGGTCACTGAATTAACGCCAGGAGGGTTGACTCAGCCTGCTATCCTTCCGAGGTCGGCAAACTGAGGACCAGCTCACTGGTAATTCCCTGTGTGTCGCAAGAGGTGACTAACAGGGTTGGCGGCAGGAAGAGCATCCGGCCATAAAACATTGCTTCAAAATGGGGGCCAAGGTGCCCAAAAAAGGCCAACCCCTGCTCTGCAGGGAAACATTGCTTCAAAAAGGGGGCCACGGTGCCCAAAAAAGGCCAACCCCTGCTCTGCCGGGAAACATTGCTCCAAAAAGGGGACCATGGTGCCCAAAAAAGGTCCAAACTCTGCTCTGCGGGGAAACATTGCTTCAAAAATGGGGCCAAGGTGCCCAAAAAAGGCCAACCCCTGCTCTGCGGGGAAACATTGCTTCAAAATGGGGACCACGGTGCCCATTAAATGCCAACCCCTGCTCTGCGGGGAAACATTGCTTCAAAATGGGGACCACGGTGCCCATTAAATGCCAACCCCTGCTCTGCGGGGAAACATTGCTTCAAAAAGGGGACCATTGTGCCCAAAAAAGGCTAACCACTGCTCTGTGGGGAAACATTGCTTCAAAAAGGGGGCCACGGTGCCCATAAAATTCCAACCCCTGCTCTGCGGGGAAACATTGCTTCAAAAAGGGGACCATGGTGCCCAAAAAAGGCCAACCACTGCTCTGCGGGGAAATATTGCTTCAAAAAGGGGACCATGGTGCCCATAAAATTCCAACCCCTGCTCTGCGGGGAAACATTGCTTCAAAAGGGGGACCAATGGTGCCCAAAAAAGGCCAACCACTGCTCTGCGGGGAAATATTTCTTCAAAAAGGGGACCATGGTGCCTGGAAAATGCCAACCCCTGCTCTGCGGGGAAACATTGCTTCAAAAAGGGGACCATGGTGCCCAAAAAAGGCCAACCACTGCTCTGGGGTGAAACATTGCTTCAAAATGGGGGCCACGGTGCCCATAAAATGCCAACCCCTGCTCTGCGGGGAAACATTGCTTCAAAAAGGGGACAATGATGCCCAAAAAAGGCCAACCACTGCTCTGCAGGGAAATAATGCTTCCAAAAGTGGCCCATGGTGCCCGAAAAAGGCCAACCCTTGCTCTGCGGGGACACATTGCTTCAAAAAGGGGACCATGGTGCCCAAAAAAGGCCAACCACTGCTCTGCGGGGAAACATTGCTTCAAAAAGGGGGCCACGGTGCCCATAAAATTCCAACCCCTGCTCTGGGGGGAAACATTGCTTCAAAAAGGGGACCATGGTGCCCAAAAAAGGCCAACCACTGCTCTGGGGGGAAACATTGCTTCAAAAAGGGGACCATGGTGCCCGAAAAAGGCCAACCCCTGCTCTGCGGGGAAACATTGCTTCAAAAAGGGGACCATGGTGCCCGAAAAAGGCCAACCACTGCTCTGCAGGGAAACATTGCTTCAAACAGGGGGCCACTGTGCCCATAAAATGCCAACCCCTGCTCTGTGGGGAAACATTGCTTCAAAAAGGGGAGCAGTGGTGCCCCAAAAAGGCCAACCACTGCTCTGCGGGGAAACATTGCTTCAAAAAGGGGGCCACGGTGCCCATAAAATTCCAACCCCTGCTCTGCGGGGAAACATTGCTTCAAAAAGGGGACCATGGTGCCGGAAAAAGGCCAACCCCTGCTCTGCGGGGAAAAATGGCCTCTAACGGTGGTTCTTAATCCATAATAGTGTTGATCAGTATGTCCAAGGCCCAAAACACAAGTAGCAAAATAAAGGTACAAAGTAAATCCGACCCACACACGATCGACGTCGATTGTCCGTAATTGTTTCAGTATGTTCTTGTCCAGAGGATATTCATCACTCGATAAGAACATTAAAACACGTCGATCGACGTCAAACCTTCAATGGGTACAAAGGCGTTTCTGGACGATTGGATTGAAATGCAGACGCAGGAAAAAACAAACGCTCGACTTTTCATGATTGCATCAAGTGCATCTAAAGCAATGTTACAGCAGGAGATGCACTAGTTGGTTTGCTGTGGCCTTCACGATGGAGGTGGGATGTGAACCCGCAACAATCCGATTCCAAAACATCTCACCAAACGAAAAAGCCAATTCAGAAATGACGGGTTGGAACAGGTTATTTGACGGTGCAGCATCGTATGCGTGCCAAAGGCTGAAGCCTCGGCCTAGTGTAAGGTGTCCTTATATCTTCTTTATTTATGAGACATCATACGGCTGTAAATGAACACTCATTTTACTCTGTGCATGTTGCACATCAGGTGCAGCGAATTTCACCTCCATGCGCCTTGTATTTATTGTTGTTTTAAAAAAACGTTTCTGTACACCACCCTTGAGGCTCGGTTTGCAAGCCACCGTCTACAATGCCAATAGAAGAAACATAATTACTCTTTTATGGAAAATGTTTTTTCGAGTTTGTTTTATTCTCAAAAATAGACCGTGGTGAACAAATTCGTGTTAAAAGATTGGCCTTTAAAACCCACCCTGATGAAGGGGAACAGACATCTGGACAAACACACAAACTGACATTGTGCTGTATATGATAGATTATTATCACCAAAATTTATGATTCGCTATTCAACATCGTCCGTACTCCTGTAATTTTCAATTTCCTCAAGGCCAGATTTACACTCACAAGGATTCTAACCCAGTACTCACCATTCAGGTGTCGTCTCGGCTGTGCCTTGCAAACAAATGCATCAGATCCTCCATGTTGGCATCACCAAAGAGCCGGTCTCCTGATCTGTCGATTCACCAGAGGCTGAAAACAATCGGCAGACAATGGTTGCCCATGGAGGACAAATTCTGTTCACCTGAGATTCCTGATCCGGTTCACAATTACAAAGGACATGAAAAACACCTACTTCAAACTCCATGACCATTTTCTTGGTGCTCCTGATAAAAATGGCTTCTTGTTATGAATCGGTGCAACCCCCTCAAGGTGATTTGCGAGATGAAGAGTGAAGTTTAATGCCCTTTCCACTCACTGATTAGAGAAATACGAACTCCCTGCTTATAAAACAGTGTTATTGCAGAGTCTGCTCCCCTGATATATGTTTAATCTTGCACCTCGGTTAAAATGACCCTTTTGGTAATTTTAAGACGCGTTCACTGCTCCAATTCCTCGCTGCTCTGTGCATAAATGTCCCATTAACAGTAGCTCTTTAAAGCAAGACTGAACATTCCCTTTGGAGCCTTTTTATAAGGAAACAAACAGGCTGTTATCTTCACGTGCAGTAACTTCTTGTTAATTAAGGCCTAGACAAAAGGCTAGGCCTCAGCATTTATAAAAGCCTGTATTTCCGGCTATCTTTTGAAGAGCCGGTCATTCGCGTGACTCATGGATTCTCGGACGGAACAAACAAACTTTAACTCTGAATAGCACCATTGCTACGCAATTCTGCACTCACGAGCTCCACATTAATATTACACATGGAGATAATAGGCCTACGGTGCCCAAGTAAACAATGTACACTAATGCGGTGCAAGATTCACCCGTTCCTGTGTATATACCTCCTTCTTAGACCTTTTGTTCACATACTGAAAATTATGAATTAGACATTTCCCACTAGGCCGTCAGAAAAGATACCAAACTAGAAGTTAGCTGATGGCCTAATCTGGAATCCCACTCCTGACACCAAGTAACATAAGCAGGACTCCAGCTTAGGCTGCCCGCATCATCGCGAGTGTGTTCTCAGGTCAATCGACACAACAACAATGCTCAACAACAACAACTGTATAGTTATTTACAAATTGCGATACTTCAAACATACATTACAATCTTAAATCTAGGATCACTGCTCACCTCAAATCATTTGTTCCTCTTTTTCCCACCTGTGTAACCAAATTCCACATCCTCTTCAATCTAATTTTTCCCTTCAGGTCTTCAAGACAGCTGATGATCACCATCTGAGTTCATCCCCGATCCAAAACCATGATATTTTCTTCCCTTGTTACCCCCACCGTCTCCAACCCAATCCTTCCTCCATCCAATTTTTCAGTTTTCCCTCCTGAGAGTTTCCTTCTGTATCCATCCTGTCCACCCTATGAAACCTCTCCTGCCCCCATTCATCCCTATGGACATTGTTTGTCCAAGTCTCCCTCTATCTTGGTCTTCTACTCTGCTGCTGGTGATTTTCCTCTCGCTCGCTCGCTCGCTCACTCACTCACTCACTCACTCACTCACTCTCTCTCTGTCTCTCTGTCTCTCTGTCTCTGTCTCTGTCTCTCTCTCTCCTCCCGCTAGGGAGTAATGCATTCACTCGTGTGCGTGTGTGTGTTCGTGAACAAGATATCTGGAAAAGTTCTGAACGGATTTGGATGAAAGTTGGTGGGATGATTGCCCTTGGGATAAGGAAGAATTGATTAGTTTTTGGTGAAGCTCAGGATATTATTCCCGATCCAGGAATTTTTAGAAGTATTTTTTTACCATTGGAAGATAGGTCTAATTTTCTTTTTAACATTATCTTCTATATATTCTATATTTAACATTGTGACATGAAAATAGTTTTCATATTTGTTGTAAATGTAGTTTAAACTCGTGGTTATGCGTTAGAGCGGTGTATTTTTTTTAGCAGCGTCGTCTTCAATGTTCATTTTTTTTCTTTCTAATAAAGACATATTCTGTCATTTTAAAACCACCAACGTGTGTATTAGGTTTCCCCGTTTCATAAAATGTATCGTTTGATATGTAGCGGTTACCGGAAGCATTACACAATCCCCTTGCACCGGCCGATGATGTAACCGGCGGGCGGTCACTTGCCCGGGCTCGTCCGGACTTGCCCGGACTTGCCTTGCCCGGGCGGACACTTGGTTTGCATACCACGCCCCGTTGAGAGGCGTGGCTTACCGATTTGCATACCACGCCCCGCCTGAGAGGCATGGCTTTTGTGTGGTGAACTTTGGTTATAAATTGCCGCCCGTTCTATCGGGCTTTTCAGTGCTTTTGAGTTGAGCTAGAAATAAATAGCTCAGTGAAACTTCGTTCCTGGTGTCGTCCATTTTGTCCGGCTTTATCGTGAGAGCATAGCTCCACAATTGGTGACCCCTTTTCAAGAACACGGCGATGGAGTCATCTGTAGCTTTGAAGCTCCCTGGCTTTTGGGAATCGCCGGCAGCCGTCTGGTTCGCCCAAGCGGATTCTCAATTCGCCCTGCGGAACATTACGGAGGACATGACGCGCTACCACCACGTGGTCTCCGCGCTCAATGCCTCCACTGCCGCCCGGGTCCTGAGCTTCCTACAGAACCCGCCGAACGTCGACAAATACGGCGCACTCAAAGGCCTACTCCTCGGTGCGTTTGGACTCACGGAGACCGAACGTGCGCGACAACCGCTCGACCTCCCGGAGCTGGGTGAGGCCCGTCCATCCGAATGCATGGACCACATGCTTGCTCTACTCGGCGACCACACATCCCAGACTCCCATCCCATCCACGACATCCCATCCACGACTCACAGCCCAGATTTCATCTTCTGCAAACTGTTCCTCAGGCAGCTACGCGGGCAGGTACGATTAGCTTTGGCTAATTCGCCCATCACGGACCCTTATGCCCTGGCCAAGGAGGCCGATAAATTTTTCTCGGCCAGGCGACACGTCGGAGTGGCCGCCTGGAACCCTGGGCCGACCGAGGCAATGCCCGCGCCACGACCGGCGCCACCACCGGCCGAGTTAGCGCCACTGGCGGCAGCGGCCGCCACGACGCCCTGTCGTCCGAACCAGATGCGACCGCCGGAGCCTCCGCCAGAGCGGACCATGTGCTACTACCATGCCAGGTTTGGGCAGAAGGCCAGAACGTGCCGCCCACCGTGCACTTTCGGCAGGTCGGGAAACGACCAGGCCGGCGCTCGCTGCCTGCCATGAGCGTCGGCCATTCAGGCAGCCTTCTGTTTATTATGGACACAGCGTCCGGGCGGCGTTTTTTGTGTGACACTGGTGCTCAGCTGAGCGTGATATCCGCCTCGGTGCAGGACAAACAGGCCGCGCTTTGCGGCCCCGCCTTGGTCGCCGCAAATAGCTCCTTCATCTGCACCTTCGGTTCGCGCAGCGTCGCATTCTGCTTTGGGGGCCAGCGCTTCAGGTGGGACTTCATCACGGCGAACGTACCCATGGCCTTGCCTGGTGCAGATTTTCTTTGCACGCATGGGCTTTTGGTTGACGTCAAACGGCGTCGGCTCATCAACGCGGAGACCTTCAGCTCGCTCGCTTGCTCATTGAGCGGCTCCGCACCAACCAAGCTGGCCTGCGCTCTACCGGCCGCGGACGATTTCACCCGCCTACTCGCCGAGTTTCGCGCCCTCACGCAGCCGACGTTTTCGGCCGTCGCCGTCAAACACGGCGTCGAACACCACATCCTGACCACAGGTCCACCAGTCTACACCAGGGCTCGTCGCCTCGACCCGGCCAAACTCGCCGTGGCGAAGGCGGAATTGGACGCGCTGGAGCGATTGGGCATTGTGCGGCGCTCGAATCGCGCGTGGGCCTCGCCCCTGCACATCGTGCCCAAACCGGGTGGCGGATGGCGACCATGAGGCGATTACCGCCGTCTCAACGACGCCACCACCCCGACCGGTACCCGATACCACATATACAGGACTTTTCCGCCCGTTTGGTGGGGCGGGTGATCTTTTCCAAGGTCGACCTCATTCGGGGCTACCACCAGGTACCCGTCCGGCCGGCCGACGTGCCGAAGACGGCGGTAATTACACCTTTTGGACTCTTCGAGTTCCTTCGCATGCCGTTTGGCCTTAAGAACGCGGCCCAGGCCTTCCAACGGCTGATGCACAGCGTGCTGCACGACCTCACCTTCCTTTTCGTCTACTTGGACGACATTCTCGTCGCCAGCACTTCCCGGGCGGAGCACCTCATCCACCTGGGCACGCTTTTTGAGCGCCTCGGCCAGCACGGCCTCATCATCAACCCGGCGAAATGCCAGTTTGGCATAACGGCCGTCGACCTCCTGGGGCACCGCATCACGAAGCGCACGGCCGTTCCGCTGCCGACCAAGGTGGCGGCAGTGATAAGTTTCCCACGCCCCCGCTCCATCAAGGCCCTACAGGAATTTTTGGGAATGGTAAATTTCTACCACCGGTTCGTGACTCGCGCCGCCCAACTCATGCGCAGCCTGTACGAAGCCCTCCGGGGCAAGCCGGCCAGGCACGACGTCGCCTGGACCAAAGAGATGGATGAGGCATTCACGGGCGCTAAGCTGGCCCTCGCCAACGCAACCATGCTGGCGCACCCGGCGCTCGACGCACCCATCGCCCTCACCATGGACGCTTCTGACTACGTGGTGGGCGCCGTGCATGAACAGTGGGTGAACGGGGCTTGGCAACCGCTGGCCTTCTTCAGCCGACAGCTTCGCCCTAACGAGCGCAAGTATAGCGCTTTCGACCGCGAGTTCCTCGGCCTTTACCTGGCCATACGCCACTTCCGCCATCTTTTAGAGGGCCCCCCGTTCACGGCGTTTGTGGACCACAAACCCCTGGTCTTTGCCACGGCCAAGGTTGCAGAGCTGTGGTCGACCCACCAGCAGCGCCACCTCTCCGCCGTGTCCGAATTTACGACGGACATCTGGCACGTCGCGGGCAAGGATAACGCGGTGGCCGATTGCCTCTCCCGGTCCGGCGCGAACGCCGTCCACCTCGGTGTGGACTTCGCCCGCATGGCGGCCGACCAGACCGCCGACGCCACGGTGCAAGCCCTCCGGACAGCGGACATAGGCCTGCGGTTGGCCGACGTCCCCTTCGAGGACACAGGCACAGTTCTCCTGTGTGACGTTTCCCTGGGCCAACCTCGCCCCATCGTGCCCACCGGATGGCAGCGGAACATTTTTGACGCCCTCCACGGCCTTTCCCACCCGGGCCGGAAAGCATCGCAGAAGCTCATGGCAGCGAAATTCGTCTGGCACGGGCTCTGTAAGGACGTCCGCGACTGGGCCAACGCCTGTGTCGCCTGGCAGCACGCGAAGGTCCACCGGCACACCCAGGCCCCGTTGGCACCATTCGACGTGCCTGTGCGGCGCTTCGACCACGTCAATGTGGACCTGGTGGGACCCCTTCCCTCCTCGCGGGGCTTCACCCACCTCCTCACGATGGTGGACAGGACCACCAGGTGGCCGGAAGCCGTCCTGCTGGCATCAACAACATCCGCCGATGTGGCGCAGGCCTTCATTGGCACCTGGATTGCCCGTTTCGGCGCTCCCTCGGACATCTCCTCCGACAGAGGCCCGCAATTCACCTCTGAGCTTTGGGGTGCGGTCGCCCAGGCCTTCGGGGTCAAGCTACACCGCACCACGGCCTACCACCCCCAAGCCAATGGCTTGTGCGAGCGGTTCCACGCCTCGATGAAGGCCGCTCTCAGGGCCAGCCTCCAGGACGACGGTTGGGCTCCCGTGGGTGCTATTGGGCCTCCAAACGGCCCCTAAAGAGGACCTCCAGGCTTCCACCGCTGAGCTGGTCTACGGCCAGCCACTGCGTGTGCCGGGCGAGTTCATCCCCGACGCCACCGGCCCATGGTCCGCGGCTCGCCAACGCTCGGTCCTCCAGGAGGCCGCCAGGAGGTTTGCCCCCGTGCCCACGTCCCATCACGGCTGCCCCCAACCCCACGTCCCCCCAGCACTTCGCACTGCGGAGTACATTTTCATCCGGAACGACGCACACCGTGGACCGCTCCGGCCGCCGTACGATGGACCTTTCCGGGTCCTGAAGAGGGACGACAAGTCGTTCATCGTGGACATCGGCGGCAAACCGGACCACATCTCCGTGGACCCCCTCAGGCCGGCCCATTTGGACCTCGACCGACCTCCACGGTTGGCCCTTCCTCCACGACGGGGCCGTCCCCCGTCAACCAAGCCCCCCGCCCGAACATCCACCGCCACGCCACCTACCATCCCCACACGAATCGCCAGGGGTCGTTTCGGCCGGGTCATCAAGACCCCCTCAAACTGACTCTCCCGGTGCAAGTTAATTCTGGGGGGGCGCATGTAGCGGTTACCGGAAGCATTACACAATCCCCTTGCCCCGGCCATGACGTAACCGGCGGGCGGTCACTTGCCCGGGCTCGTCCGGACTTGCCCGGACCTGCCTTGCCCGGGCGGACACTTGGTTTGCATACCACGCCCCGTTGAGAGGCGTGGCTTACCGATTTGCATACCATGCCCCGCCTGAGAGGCGTGGCTTTTGTGTGGTGAACTTTGGTTATAAATTGCCGCCCGTTCTATCGGGCTTTTCAGTGCTTTTGAGTTGAGCTAGAAATAAATAGCTCAGTGAAACTTCGTTCCTGATGTCGTCCATTTTGTCCGGCTTTATCGTGAGAGCATAGCTCCACAGATACGTATAATGCTTTAAAACTGTTTTTTTTTGTTTTTTTTGTTTTTTTAACCTCAGAAGAGATATCAACATTTAGCTCAGCGAATGTCATTCGTGGTGTCAGTATTTGATGAATTTATAAAGACTTAGTTCCAGATTTGTCAATGGCTGAGGTATATTAACAAAAGAATAAAACAGATTTGGCAAAATTCCAACTTTTAAAAAAAAGTTCGCATGTTCACCCAGGGTTGTGAGAGGCTGAAGAAGAAGAAACCTCGCATGGGCTTCCCAGACCAAATAAATAATTCTGGTTTTGGCTCTGCGATTTTCAGGTTTGTTACTCCCACCAGGGAGTAACGCATTCGATCGTGTCCGTCCGTGTGTGTGTGTGTTCGTATGTTCGTGTGTTCGTGAACAAGATATCTGGAAAAGTTCTGAACGGATTTGGATGAAAGTTGGTGGGATGATTGCCCTTGGGATAAGGAAGAATTGATTAGTTTTTGGTGAAGCTCAGGAAATAATTCCGGATCCAGTAATTATTTTTGGAAATTTTTTTGCGAAAGATTTTTTCTGCTTTACTGCATTAAAGCTTTTATTCTTATTCTTAAATGATGTTTTTCTCCTCTAATTCCGATATATATCAAAATAAATTCTCTGACAGTTAGGGCTTACTTTCTTTTTCATTTATTGTTTTGGGGAGAGGGGATGTTAAACAAAACGTATTATTCCAACTAAACGTATTATTCCTACTTCCTTATGTAAATCTCAACTCAAAAAAACAAAAAAAAAAGACATTACCTTCTCTGTGCTCATTCGTTTATTCTTTCTTATTCGTTCGTTCGTTCTTCGACCACGTGTTTCTCCCCCATTTCCCCAGATAAATTGTCAAATTTCAATTCGTTATTTTATCGTCCATGTGATATTGTTTGATTATAGTTAGTTTTGGTTTGAATTTCCTGTAACTCGTAATTAATTAATCGTGTTCTGCTCCTCGTGTGTGGCCTTGTACTGTAGTTGTACCCCCGTCGGTGTTTTGTTAACTTAAGTGTGTTTTGCTTGGCTCTTGGTTTTTTCCCTTCTACCCCGAACATAATACTGTCTAACGTTCTAAATCCCCACCCCCCCCCCCCCCAAAAAAAAAAAAAAAAACCAAAAACATTTATTTTATTTTCTCCACGTGTACTGTTGTCTCATCCTGTATTTTCTGTCCAGGTGTGCTGTTCGCCCCACCCCCATTATCTCCTTGCCATCCACCGTTTGCCCTGTTCACGTGACTCGTGGTGGTCCCTCTCGGCTCTCCCCCCGTTGGTATTTTTGTGCATATAAGATTGTTCATAGTTCTGTTTAAATATTTTTAAATATGTTTAACCTTTCCCCTTCTGTTTTTTATTCAGTGGTATATTACAACACGCTGTTTTTCTTCCTATTTAAAAGGCTTTTCTCAATTTCCTCTCCAACTCATTCCACTTCAAAAAAAAGAAATTCAATATCTTATACGTCTCCCTCACTACATGGTCTAAATTCACATTCATTCCATCCCTCCTCCATCATCCTGAACCGGATTGCTAACTTGAAAATCACAACAAACCCAATTTGTTATCAATGTTCGTCTTTCATTAATCATCCACTTTCTAAACTCCCCTCTTGCCCCTCCCATCCAAATCCCCCCCCTTGCACCTACACTCCGAAACTTCCCCCTTGCCCCTCCACTCTTAAACTCCCCCCTTGCCCCTCCACTCCTGAACTCCCCCCTTGCCCTTCCCCTCCTAAACTTCCCCTTTGCCCCTCCCCTCCTAATCCCCCCCTTGCCCCTCCACTCCTGATCTCCCCCCTTTCCCCTTCCCTCCAAAACTCCCCCCTTGCCCCTCCCCTCCTAAACTCCCCCCTCACTCCTGCCCTTCAAAACTCCCCCCCAATCCCTCCCATTCAATTCTCCCCACATACCATTCCTCTCCAATTCTCTCTCCTCCCCCCTCCTCCTCCAAGCTGCCTCCTCCCCACTTCGTCTCCCTTCTATCTCATACCTCCACCCCCCCAAACCTTCTACTTTCCTCTGCCCCCCCTCAAACAACCCCTCACTGTGCCGCATCCCTTCACCAGCAAACCTTTCATCCTCCTCATCCTTCCCTTTCTTGGAACTCTTCTGCAACATCTGAAACACTATCAACTGCTCTCCCTACCTCCCCCTCTCATCCTTCATCTTACCCTACTCCTCCCCTCCCCTGTCCTGTACCCGATGCTCCCCCTCTCTCTTCATTAACGGTATGGACCTCAAACATCCGGGGCCTTCGCTCAAACCTGACTGATCTCTCCATACAGGTTGCTTCTGACAATCCAGACTTGATCTGCTTAACAGAGACTTTCCTCCTTCAAGATGTCTCTGCTTCCTTAATATCTCTTCCTGGTTACTCCCTCCTCCGGTATGATAGACCTGAGCCTCGGCCTGGTGGTGGGGTGGCTATCTTTGTCAAAAACTCTCTTCCTCACTCTCCTTGCACTGCTCTCTTTCCTCCTCACCCGCAGGAGTACCTCTGGTTACGGCTTCCTCTCCGCTCCCACCTTTTGTTCATATGTGTTCTGTACCGTCCCCCAAACAGTGATGACTCCATCTACATTTCAATGTCTGATAACATGGACCAACTTCTATCCACTCATCCCAACTCTCTCTTCCTCATATGTGGTGACTTCAACTGTCATCATGCCACCTGGTTGGGTGTGGGTTCCTCTCTCACTAGTCATGGCACCTCAGCAAAGGACTTCTGTGACTCACTGGGATTGACACAATCTGTCAATTTCCCGACCCGGATCTCAGCCAATGGAGTATCTTCTCTTCTAGACTTGGTTATGACAAACTTCCCTGCTAATGTCTGCTGCTCTTCTTCTGCTCCAATCGGTTCTTCTGATCATGTGCTTGTCAAAGTGGACATCTCTCTGGCCATTCTCAGAGAGCCTCCTCAGCGTCGACGAGTCTGGCATTTCACTCAGGCCGACTGGGACGGTCTTCAAGCAGCCATCAATCGTCTGGATTGGTCTCCCATCTCCACTGCCTCTGACATCAATTCTTCCTGGGAATTCTTCCAAAGCAAACTGATCTCTCTCATGCACAGATTTATCCCATCTCGCCTTCAATTGTCTTACCCTTCCTCCCGTCCATGGTACACTGAATCTTGTGGTGAGGCAGTTGCCCTGAAACAACTTGCCTTTGCCTCTTGGAAGGCTAATCCAACTGAAGGAAATCTCAGTTCCTTCCACCAAGCTCGGAACAAGTGTGTGTCTACCCTCAGGAGTGCCAGGAAGCACTATCTCTCCTCACTCAAGAATGAACTCTCAAACCTGTCTCCTTCCTCCAAATCCTGGTGGCGTCTGGTCAAATCCGTTTCTGGTGTTTGTTCCCCCTCCATCCCCTCCCTTACCTCAAATGGCCACACAGTTGACATCGCACGTGACAAAGCCGAATGCCTCAACTCTGTGTTTGCCTCGAAATCCTTAGTCCCAAACCCATCTCTCTCTGTTCCCACCTTTCCCAGTCGAACCCAACTGCTCCTGGACTCTGTGTCCTTCTCTCCTGACAAGGTGGAGGAGTTTTTGTCAAACCTCGACTCTGATTCTGCAACTGGACCAGACGGCATCAGCCCACGGGTCTTAAAATCCTGCTCTGCCGCTCTATCTCACCCTCTCTCTGTTCTTTTCACCCTATCTTTTGCTCAAGGTCATCTGCCAGCATCCTGGAAATCAGCTAACATTACCGCTTTACACAAAAAAGGTGCAAAAACAGATCCTTGCAACTACAGACCAATCAGCCTGCTCCCAATTATCAGCAAAGTCATGGAATCCATCATTGCTTCGGATATGAAATCTTTCCTCTTCTCCAATGGCTTGATCTCTGATCATCAATTTGGTTTCAGACCAGGTCACTCTACTCTGGACATGCTGCTTCTGCTGTCTCAACAATGGATGGAGGTCCTCAATGCCAAACAGGAAATCAGAGCTGTCTCCCTTGACATATCAAGGGCCTTTGATACGGTCTGGCACCCAGCTCTGCTCACCAAACTCTCCTCCTATGGTATCCATGGAAATCTCCATGCATGGCTTGCGGACTTCCTCTCTGGTCGTAGTCAACGTGTGGCCCTGAATGGATTTCTCTAATCTCCCCTTCCTGTTCAGGCTGGAGTTCCCCAAGGAAGTGTGCTGGGCCCTGTGCTTTTTCTGGTCTTTATCAATGATCTCTCTGACTCTCTGGAAAATCCTCTCTATCTCTTTGCTGATGACTCCACTCTCTGCCGCTCCATACCTCTTCCCTCAGATCGGCAGTCTGCAGCCTCCTCACTCTCTGAAGACCTGGACAAAATCACAGACTGGTCAAACAAGTGGAACATGTCTTTCAATCCTGCCAAATCTCACTCTCTTACTATGTCTCTCCGAAAAGATCGACTGGACAACCCTCCCATCTACTTTCTCAACAATCCTCTCCAAGAAGTTCTGTCACTCAAGCTTTTGGGTCTCACTATCTGCCATGATCTTTCTTGGGAAAACCACATTTCCAAGCTGGCCTCCAAAGCCAGTCGCCGACTGGGCATCCTCCGTCGTGCGAAGTCCTTCCTCGGCACACCTGAGCTCCTCACCACTTACAAGGCTTTCATCCGCAGCTCAATGGAATACTGTTCTCCCCTATGGGCTGGTGCTCCTGCCTCACACCTGGCTCGGCTTCACGCTGTTGAATCCAAAGCTTTCAAAATCATTGGAATCTCCCGCGATGAACCTATCTCTGAGGGCTTTTCACTCACTCACCGCAGGCAGGTAGGTGGTCTTTCTGTCTTCTACCGACTCCTCTCCGGCCTTGCTCCCCCAGCTCTCTCTGTGCTCTGTCCCCCAAATATTCCTACAGGTCGCACAAGATCTGCCAGCAACCCTCTGATGGTTAAACTGCCGAAATCTCGGCTCTCTGCTCACCTTCACTCTTTCATTCCTCTTTTCTCCCGCCTGTGGAACAAACTCCCACACTCCCTTCAATCCCTCTCCTCCCTCCAGGTCTTTAAAACAGCTGTTCACCACCATCTCTTATCTTCCCCCATCCATAACCTTGATCTTTTCTACCCCCACTAATTCACCCCAGATCCACCTTGTTTGAAATTCCAACTTATTTCCTGGAAATCCTGGCAGTGTCCATATGTTTATACCTCTCCCACCCCCCCCCCCTTCACATGCCTCCCCCCCTTCACATGCCTCCCCCCCTTCACATGCCTCCCCCCCAAAGCCCTCTCCCTCCCACAGATCTCTCGATGTCTCCATGTCTCTCGGTCCCTGCTCTCAAATGTTGTGTTTGTGTCCTTCCCCCTCTCTCCCCATCTTGTCTACCGCTCCCGATGTTATTTGTTTTATGTGTCTGTTTGTCTTTCTGTGTGATTAATGTTCGCTCTTTCACGAGCCTCGATCTTGTATACAAAAAAAAAAAAAAAAAAAAAAAAAAAAAAAACCCCACGGCGGGAGTATGCGCTCTACTGAGTGGCGTTCTTGTTCCTTTTGCATCCTGTTACATCCTGATCGGTTCAGTGTATTATCTCTTCCAGGAGCCTCGACTATGTATACAAAAAATGCAGAAATTGGAGAGGACGAGGGTCTTGCCAAACTTTTCCCATCCGGGCGTTTTGCCCCACTTACTCATCCATCATAAATATTTCATGATCCCTGCACCTATCAAATGGAAAGTTGTGCGGAGTTCAAACCATGAATTTGTTCCGTTCATAAATTCATCCGTGAGTTCTGGCAATCCCAGTTGATATGCCTAGAGAACAGGAGGAATTCCGAATTTTGCCAGGGTACCAGCTCTTCAAAATGTACCCGACAATCCGAAAAATCCAGCAGTGATTGCTTGTAGACGGGACAGCCTGCTTTATGTCCCTTCCGAATAACCCCGCACTCTTTCATACAAGGTCCTGCCTGTGCCAGACCCCAGGATGGCGCCAGGTCGGAAATCGCACCCAGATTAGAAAGCATAAAAGGTAAGCTATCCCACATGGCCATGGAATCAGTATCTATATTGAGGATTGTAAAGCGATTGCAACATTTTTTTATGGCAATCCAGTTTTTATGCCCTTTAATAATTACGTCGTGGTTCAGAAAAGAAAAAGACCTAAAATGTCTCCAAAATTGGTGAACAACAACAACGGTGCTGTGCATGGGTCAGGGAAAGGTTATCGAACTGGTCCGTCTCATTTGCGCATTCTTCGCTAAATGTCAATGTGCAGCCTGAATGTTTGGGGTGATTTTCTGTTTACGTTTTCCTTATCTAGGAAGTAGTTCCCTCAGAGCATCTCCCTAACATCAGGTGTGATAAACAAGTCTCAGGACGCTCGCGAGACAGACGCGTTTTGGGTTTATAAGTTCAGGTACGCACCTCGTTGGGCAATAAGGTTCTGCTGTGTGGAATAGAGCCAGCTCACGAATTTCATTACAGGAAAGCAGATATGAAATGACCTAGGGACGATGAAGTGAAAAATAGAGCGCAGCTACGTTTGCCAAGAATAGGGATCTTTGTTGTGAGTGACAGGTATACGTGCAAGTCACAACAAACTAGTATCTGCTTGTCGTCGCGATTTAGTAATACCTTTGGAGGAACTACTTGATTTTCCTTTGTCAACAAACCTGTAATCCTCTTTAGGTTTACGCATCGTCTTCGTGTCGCTGGGGGAGTTGGAAGACACCTCGGACCTTTTTCTGGAATGGTTCAAGCCCGAGAGAATATTTCCTTGCCATTGCGGAAGCTTATGAACCACCTTTAGAGGGCATTTTTCCCCGCAGAGCAGGGGTTGGCTTTTTTGGGGGACCGTGGTCCCCTTTTTGAAGCAATGTTTTCTGATCCGATGCCCTGCCTGCCGCCAACCCTGTTGGTCACCTCTTGCCACACACAGGGAATTACCAGTGAACAGGTACTCAATTTGCCGACCTTGGAGGGATGGCAGGCTGAGTCAACCCCCTGGCGTTAATTCAGTGACCGACCGGGATTCGATTCCAGGATCCTAGGATCCCCAGGTGGCACCCTAACCGCTAAGCCAACGGCCAGGCTGAATGGATGAAAGGCTGAAAGAAAAACGTTGCGGAAGCTTATGGAAGGATTTAAATGGCAAATGATGTAAAGTTTACTGATACGAATATTGGGGTGGTGGTGAGCAGCTGGCAATTGCATTTACAGAGGGGCCCGCTTTGGATGGGTAGATTTCTAATATCGTGGTTGGATATGGGCGACAAGTAAAGATGGTAGTGAAGGAGCAACAAGGCCAAAGTAGAAGCATTATGCTGGGAGATGCCGATGATCCCCAGAGCTGGAGACTCCACCGCGTTCAGAGATGTGGGCCTGTTCGCCGAGACCATTGCTGCTAAGTAGTTCACCTTCTAGTTTGTAATATATCATACCGAAAAATAAACTGAAAACTATCACAAAACCAAGTTTAACTCCGAGATTATAGCTCATGGAAGAGCGAGATGGCAGCGTACTAAGCTTTGGGTAGTGGGGCCGCAGTTGAACACAACAAGCAATGGCATAAACGAACCACCAAAGAGGAGAGCGGGGAAGGGAGGAAACACAGTAACCTGCAACTAAGATGGTCAAGTTGGTTAGGGTGAATGGCGGCAGAAAAGATGGTGGGTAGGGATGGCGGATGACTGACGTGGTGGTGCACCACCCGCTTGAAGTCCAAGAGTTGTTGCTAGCAAATGCACATTGGATTGTGATTCAATTTTTAATTGAACCCGCTGATTACATCGGCTATGCACCTGACAGCAGTGACACCT
Organism: Myxine glutinosa; assembly: GCF_964187855.1. Lineage (NCBI taxonomy): Eukaryota > Metazoa > Chordata > Myxini > Myxiniformes > Myxinidae > Myxine > Myxine glutinosa. The sequence continues at coordinate 91,397,664 of NC_136273.1, read as the reverse complement.
ATCGGTCAATGCAGGAATTTGGAGTACGACAAGGCACGTTGCCTCTTCCTTAACCCTGGAGTCAAGAGTTCCATTGAACCTCCTTAGAGAACAGTTCCACGAACGGGAGTAAATAACAAAAGAGTTGAGATTCATGGAAATCCTGGATTTTGTTGGAGTTTAACCAGGAGTCGGTCACTGGAAGAATGTGTGCCTCCTCGATCGGGGCAGCTGGGAATGGCAAAAGTCCTGAGAGAGAGAGCAGAGGGAGTTGGATCAGACTTGTGACAAATGTGCTCCAGTGTGGTGCAGGCAGGTGTGGTGCAGGCAGGTGTGGTGCGGGCAGGTGTGGTGCGGGCAGGTGTGGTGCGGGCAGGTGTGCTGCCTCCTAGAGCGGTGGCATTTGGAGTCGTTTTAACCCAGACAATTTTACATCTGCATGAAAAGGAAATTCGATAGGACAACTTGATTACAACGGTCATCGTTAAGGTAAATGAAACCTTAAGAGGTATGTTGAAGATCATCGTGAAATTACGTGGAATGACACACTTAAACTGTGGTCCACGCATCCAAAGTTCAACCAAGGTGGCGGCTACCAAGTATTAGAAAATGACAAACAACAACAATAAGTGGACAATAAGTGGACAATAAGTGGACAATAAGTGGACAATAAGTGGACACACAAGGCGAAAAATGTTGGACAATCTCACTTCCTACCTACCAGTATTTTCACTTGACACCCCCAGGTTAAAGGGTTTCGGGTTAATACATTTTGGAGTTAAAGGAAACTGAAGTTACATTCATCCTTAGTAGATACATTAGATACTGTTATCAAAATGGCGTTAATGAGGGGTTAATTATTCATCAGTTATATCTTCATGAGTGTTTGTAAACGCCAATTATCATCACCAGAATGAGACGTCGAGCCGGGTTCCCTGTCACCCTCCTGTGCGTGTCGGTCCCTTTCCCCCCACCCCGTCTTTACTCCCACCTCTGGAACAAACTCCCTCACTCTCTTCAATCCCACTGCTCCCTCCAGGTCTTCAAAACAGCTGTTCACCACCATCTCTTATCTTACCCCATGCAAAACCTTGACCTTTTCTACCCCCGTTAATTCACCCCAGATCCACTTTTCTGAAATACCAACTTCTTTCCTGGAAGTCCTAGCAGTGTCCATGTGGTTTTCACCTCAACCCTTCCCACGCCTCCTCCCCCCAAGCCCTCTCCCTCCCACAGATCTCCCGAAGTCCCTGCTCCCCATCTTGTCTCCCGCTCCTTTTATCATATGTTTTATGGTTTTTGTGTCAGTTTGTCTTTTTGTGATCAATGTTAGCTCTTACACGAGCCTTGTATACCTTGTATACGCCCAAAAAAAAAATTCATGCGATCTGGCCATGTGACGCACAACAAGAGTCCTCGTCTCAAGATCTCACCTTTTTTGAACTTAAATATCTCAAAAGTTCGGATTTTTTCCCCCAATTCTGCCAAAGTTATCAAGCATCAAGATATCGGTAGAGCATTCAATTATTTTGTAAAAGCCTCAGAACGGAAATGGTAGTTTGTCGTTCTTTACGGTCGAGTCGACATGAGTACCTCCACATGTGAACCACACCTTAGAAGAATATGACACTAACCAGGAACAAACATATCGGGATTCAGACCACAACCAAAATCGAATCGGCTTGTTCTCGTCACCGAACCAACTCGTCCACCAAGTTTAGTCCAAATCCGTCCACAACTTATTGAGATATCGTGCTCGTCGAGCTTCTTCAGTGCCAAAAAAGCTGCGTTGACAACTCACCAGTAAATGTTGGAATTAGGAATTCGCTGAAGACCACATGGTCCTGAAGCAAAATCCTGCTGTCTGTTTCAATGGCTGCCCTCGTCGAACAATTCATAATGCTGATCAGGAAGCAGGGAGTGCTTTCACCGAGAGTTATGGGTTTGATGTGGAGTTTACTATTGATCCACACCACTGGTTTGACAAATCCACAAAGCAAAAGAAGGAGCTTAGATCCTCCTGCTCGTTCTGCGACCAAGAGTGCAGAACAATAATTATCAAGCGCGTTTCAACCCGGTGGCTGTTTTTACAGATTGCGGTGGGAAGCCTGAAGCTCTTTCCAAATTTGACATCATACTTCAAGTCAGAGAGGGCATCACAGGCAAGATTCAGAAAGCTTCAGGGAATCTTCAATAAACCACTGACAGAAGTATACTTAATGTCTTTTCAGTCTGTGCTGCCAACCTACGCACATGCAAATCTAACAGAGAGGAGAAACCCGATTCAAGTCCTGCAGCCACAATTAAATAAAGTTACTCAACAATGTTCTTGGGAAGTTTGTCAAGCCTTCTGTTATTGTGGAATGCGCAAGGGAAAGGGGAACGTCTCCTGTTCATTTCCAAAGGTCCCAAAGGACAACAAACCCCTAGTTGGATTCATGACAAGACAAAACTGTGAGGACAGCTTCATCAGAATGGAGACATCTCAACACCAAGACAAAACTGTGCGGAGAGCTTCATCAGAATGGAGACATCTCAACACCAAGACAAAACTGTGAGGACAGCTTCATCAGAATGGAGACATCTCAACACCAAGACAAAACTGTGCGGACAGCTTCATCAGAATGGAGACATCTCAACACCAAGACAAAACTGTGCGGGACAGCTTCATCAGAATGGAGACATCTCAACACCAAGACAAAACTGTGCGGCCAGCTTCATCAGAATGGAGACATCTCAACACCAAGACGAAACTGTGCGGACAGCTTCATCAGAATGGAGACATCTCAACACCAAGACAAAACTGTGCGGACAACTTCATCAGAATGGAGACATCTCAACACCAAGACAAAACTGTGCGGACAGCTTCATCAGAATGGAGACATCTCAACACCAAGACAAAACTGTGCAGGACAGCTTCATCAGAATGGAGACATCTCAACACCAAGACAAAACTGTGCGGACAGCTTCATCAGAATGGAGACATCTCAACACCAAGAGAAAACTGTGCGGACAGCTTCATCAGAATTGAGACATCTCAACACCAAGACGAAACTGTGCGGACAGCTTCATCAGAATGAAGACATCTCAACACCAAGACAAAACTGTGCGGACAGCTTCATCAGAATGGAGACATCTCAACACCAAGACAAAACTGTGCGGACAGCTTCATCAGAATGGAGACATCTCAACAGCAAAACAAAACTGTGCGGACAGCTTCATCAGAATGGAGACATCTCAACACCAAGACAAAACTGTGCGGACAGCTTCATCAGAATGGAGACATCTCAACAGCAAGACAAAACTGTGCGGACAGCTTCATCAGAATAGACATCTCAACACTCAACACCAAGACAAAACTGTGCAGACAGCTTCATCAGAATGGAGACATCTCAACGCCAAGACAAAACTGTGCGGACAGCTTCATCAGAATGGAGACATCTCAACACCTCCAGCAGGAGCTCCTTGAACCGAGATGGCAAACTGTCATCCCTGATGGCTGTGGTGACTCACATAGGCAATCCATTAGATTGGAGACCCCAAAAGGTCTCCTTGATAGGGCAAAGAAAGCCTAAAACACAGCACTCTGGCACCACTCACTGATATGAGTGCAACACTGTGTGTTTCAGTTTAATGACAAGTTTTAAGAGTGAAATGGGTATTTATAACACGTATTCTGTGACCGGCCTTGATGGTGGTGGCATTCAATTGGAGTTCTCTTATATCACGTGCTGTAATCTTTGTTGGTACTAGGGCATGCCCGTACTATATATATGCCCGTACTATATATCTATCTAAAATTATATCCCCCCCCTCTATTTACATGAAATGGTTTGGTCCATTCGCAACGCCAAAGCGAACGGCGAACGGCTTGCGAGTACAGTGACAATCCCCCCCCTCTATTTACATGAATGGTTTGGTCCATTCGCAACGACCACAGAACCCCCCCCTCTATTTACATGAAATGGTTCGGTCCAAAGCGAACGGCTTCCGGAGTTTGGTAAAGAAATCGCCATCGCGTACACAAACGCGCAGGAAAGCGAATGAATCGCAAATTCGTTTTTATTAGTTTTAAAACATCGTTTAACGCCAACATAGCGCCAACATAGTTTGCAAACGTGAAATAAATGAATACGCTCTCAAATGTGCCATCCGAGGCAGAGTGTGTCCGCCACGTTCGGCACACGCGCTAGTTCGCTGCTCTCTGATTGGTTGAATCGTTTTTTGGACATCGCTCGGTAAGTAATTGTCCGATTAATATGAAACCTTGAAAAGGCACATCCTCGGGTCCCCAGCAATATACCTGGCAAGTTTCAAGTATATCGGACCCGTGGTTGTCGAGAAACAGCGGTCGCATACAAACACACAGACAGACACACAGAGATTACTGGAATTATAGATAGATGATACTGTGTGTGCCTCGTTGTCATGTACACTGCAGGAAGGAATACACGGTTAAACTGAGAGCAGTCTGTTTATTACTGCAATCATGGGAATACCTGGACATTACACGGTCTTCAAGCCTTCCTCAAAGGTTAGAGCGGCCGGAGGCCTCGACCCCTGGAGCCCCAGAGAGATGCTACACCTGGACCGTGTTGGGGGCCTAGGCGGCTCCCAGATCCCTGGGCTTTTGGGAATGGGTCTCACTCTAAACTATAATAGAGGTTGAGAGGTCTGTATGTGAAGACTCTCACATGGGGTTTTACAAATGGCCTAGCCACGTGTGCTACCGGAGCTTGTGAAACCCATGCAGCAGGGGAGGAGGTGGGGCAGAGACATTTCCTATAAAAGGCCAGGACGATCATGTCTCAGAGCCACTCAGCAGGGACCATCGAGCAAACAGCTCTCACAATTGGTACCCCAGGAAGCCTCTAATGTGGATCTTCTTCTTTCAGCACATATAGCAGCAGGTACCATCTAATTTGGTGGGAGTGCGGCTGTGCCACTGATGGAATACCCCCTGTATATTGACGCAGGAATTTGTTCAGGGTGCCAGCAACAGCTCACCTCCTCTTCGCGAAGGGGTCTCCAAGGTCCACCAACGAGTACTGGAGACGGTGCAGCATTCAATACAACATCCATCTGATGGATGGAGCACACGTTGATGCATCGTCCTGCATGAGAAACACCGGGATGACAGGTTATAGCCGGATAGGGATTCAAACCCAGGCTGGACAGCCCAAAGGTGAGTGCTCATACCTTGAGGTCATATACCTATCCTGCCAACCTTCTCCAATATACTGTACATTATCAAGTACAACTTAATCAACAAAGTCAAGTAAAATTCGTATATATACAGTACAGTTCTCAGTTTAATAACAGGCCTGATCGACACCCTGGGGACATGTCCTTGTACTGCATCATCCTAGTCCCATAATACAAGGGAGAACTGCAAACATGAATGAGGGAATGTAGAAAGCACGAAGAATGAGTGAGCTGTAATTGAATGTCAGGTGGTGTAACCTCAGGGGCTGCGCAGACCTGGCTGGGTCTTGTGAGTGATAAATAGGTTGAAAGGTCGACAAGCCAGAATAAGTGCAACGTTTACAGCAAATTGAGAATTGTTGGAATGCAGGCGAGGGGTAAAGTTGCATCAAAATGGAAGCCAGAACAAGTGTTTTCTTAGTAAAGAACATATCCTCGAAGTAAAGCATGGACTTACTGTAGAATACCAACCCTCACCCTAACCCTAACAACCATAACCCTAACCCTAACCCTAACCCTAACCCTAACCCTACTCTAACAACTAACCCTAACCCTAACAACCATAACCCTAACCCTAACCCTACTCTAACAACTAACCCTAACCCTAACCGTTATCTGCACTGTAAATGGCTTAACACATCTTACAGCCATTGGTATATGGGCAACATTTAAATCTCATTGGACAAAAGATGATTACTTCTTTCTGACAGTAAGACAGAGGGGCCCAGAAAAGGGAAAACCTGTCTTTGGGCTCTGGGTTTAGGATCGGTCATATATGTGGTCAAAAGCATGTGCGAAAACCTGAATTTACACTTTCAATCCTAATACGTAAAGCAACAATATTTTCCATTCCATAACAGAAAATGAGCCAACAACCCACCTTGAGTTTACTTCCTGGGGATTTGTAATCATAAAGTAAGACAGAATGATGAAGCTATGATAGGGCAGAGAGGTAAGTTTTTTTTTTTAATAGCCCACCGGCCTGAAGGCAACATTGTTGAATGAGTGTGAGCGAGAATCGACATGGGATTTGGTTCATCTGTTTCACCTTGACTTTCATTGTACAGAGATCCCTGGAGGCTGAAAAATGTCCTATCAACGCCGTAGATCCAAAATATTATGATCTGAGCGATCACCTTCATTACATCAACTCTTTTGTACTCCTTGGGTCTCTCTCTGTGGAATCCTGACTTCCATGAGTGTATCCCTACTATACTCTTTCTCCATTCCTTGAAAACCGGAGCCAAAAGTTTATATATTGTTGCGAATATGGAATTTGGCCTCCATATCCGCTTGTAAATATTCCCCTATTTCCCCAATACTCCCCAACTATCCCCAATCCCCCATTCCCTAGTCCCATTGTCTGTAAACAACACTCTGTAGAACCGACCTTCCCCTTTTTCCCCCATTAAATGTCGTGCCCAGGTCCACCGCATCTCACGTAGACAACTTTCGGACATCTTGCTAGTTATTCTTAGTCTATGTCAGTTAAGGACTCCTTTCCATTAATTCTGACTCTTCGTTGCACCAGAATGTGATTATATGGCACCAGTAGTGAGTTTAGGACCTTCCCATACCTCCTTCCATCTTCTTCCCCAAACAACAACAACAACAACAACTACAGCTACAACAACAACTACAATCACGGCGCGCGGGGGGAGTGTGCGTCCTCCCACCAGCTCGGTTAGCCGCCATGACCATGCGCTCCACGGGGTTACCACGAAGGGGCTCCCTGTCAGCCCCTCGTCAAGGGCGGAGCCGGTAACCCCCCCGCATGCACCCAATGAGAAGCAACGAGCCGATTCCATCTGGGGCGGAGCTAACGAGCCGAGGGCGTGTCACTCCCCGCCGGATATACGCAGCGACTTACCGGATGTGAGGAGAGATGCGCCCCGAGCTTGAGAAGACAAGAGAGCCACCTCCGAGCGCTGAGAGACCTCCTGCATCTTTTGGGCCGCGCTATCCTGTCCCTGAGCACAAGGTGCACCTTGTGCTGGCCATCGAATACCCGCTTTCCTTGCCATCAATCCCCGTGTGAGTCAGTTTTGTCCTGTTTCTCTGTGGTCTGTCGGGTTAATATAAGATTGTGTCTAAGTGCCTATCTTCCTTTGCTGTCCCTCTTGTAGTTGTAATCTAACCTTCCGAACGAATATAATCTCCTCCGGAGGTCTTGAGAACCGTATCCCTGGTGTCGTGTCATTTTAATCCCAGCCGTGTGTCCTTTTCCTTCATTGATCTGGCGTAGCGCGATTAGTCAACGTTCGGGTATAATCGGGTAACTTGTGCAGACGTGGTCATACCAAACCGCTCGGTAAATAACATCTACGCCGCGTCTGTAACAATTGGTGTCGAGGAGTGGAATTCGGACCCGGGACTAAATTTATTAGGCCCAAATTTGTAGTAGAATCGACGATTCGGAGCGCGTTTCCCGCGCGAAATTATAACGGCGAAATTTGAATTTGTTATACGAAAATAAAAACCCGAATTTTGAAAGTCGCGCTATGGCAGACCAAGACAGCTGGGGTCCGGTAGGGGAGAGTGAGGCAGGGTCGGTCCAGGACCAAATTGAGGGACGCGAGGAGAGCGAAGCAGTGAGGGCGGCAGGGTCGCAAAATAGCGTTGTCACGCACGAGGTGGCCACGGCGTCCACGCCCGCGACCGTGGCAGCGCCCCTGGTGGATCCGAACCTTTTTATGTTGCAAATGAGGGCCCTTATGGAACAAATGGGTGAGCGATTGGAGGGCCAAATGGGGGTAATGGGAAACCAAATGGGGGTAATGAGGGACGAAGCGAGGAGTACCGGTGAGGGGTTAGACAATAATTTTAAGGGTTTAGACAAGAAATTTGGGAAGTTAGACGACAAATTTGAGGGGTTAGACAACGGGATAAAAGAGGTGAAAAAGGGGTTAATGGGGGTAGAAAATAGAATGGCTGCCCAGGAGAATCAGATAGAGGGAGTGAAAAATGGGTTAGAGGGGTTAGAAAACAGTATGGAAGGCAAATTGAGGGACATGAGGGACCAAGCGGAAAGGGAAGTTAACCAAATGGGGCAGCAGATAGAGGGGGTCAGAATGGGGGTAGAAGCCAAACTGGATGCTCACAGGGAGGAAATGGAGCAGATGAGGGTGGCATCTGGGCAGGAGATGCAAGTGATGGGAGAGGAGATCAGAAGAGGTGTGAGTGAGGAGGTCGGAGGAGTGCGCGAGGAGGTGAGGCACTGTAAGGAGCACATGGAGAAGGAGGTGAGAAAGGGGACTGTAAAGTTACAAGGGGGCATAGAGGACCTGACGCAAGAGGTGGAGCAGCTGACGGTGGGACAGACGGAGTTAGTGGAGCAGGTTCAAAGGAACACTGCGGTATTAGGAGGTTTAAAAGCGACACAGAAAGAATTAAAAGATGACTTGGTAGCGACGAAGAGGGAATGTCAGATGGTACGTGAGGGACTGACAACGAGGCTGGACGAGGTGATAGAGGTAATGGAGACGACGGACCGGCAGGTGAGGACGCACATGGAAACGGTCAAGGTAGCCTTGGAGGACGAGCTAGAGGAGACGTACCGGGGAATAAAAGAGGTGAAGCAGAAATTAGAAGAAGTGGAAGAAGGGATGAGCGAAATTAAGAAGCGACGGAGAGAGGATAAGGAAGAGATAAAAGAGGAAGTAAAAGAATTGGTCCAAAGTCTGTGTTTGGATCGTGATGATGTGCTCATTAACCGGATGAGGGATTCGCAGGTGATGGAGGAGAAGCGAAGAGGAAGAGGACCCGGTGTAAGTGGTGACCAATATGGTCGTGCGTATGATGCGCCAGGTGATTTGAGAAGCTTGGGGGTCGAGATGGACCCGGGTGTTCGTGAGAGGCCGTTGGTGAAGTGTGCGACAGGTCTGGTGTGCGAAAAAGGAGGTGTGCGAGAAAGTCCGACTCTGGGGTGTGTGAGGAAAAAGTGCGTGCCAAGGAGTGAGGGTGCTGGCGAGAGTGAGTCGGTCGTAGCGCGTGTGCGAGGGGGCACATGGAAGCGCGGTGTGGTAAGTGTTACAGAGGGTGTGACGGGAGAGTGTGCGCGAGAAAGGTGTGTGACGGACAGGTGCATGGGGAAAGAGTGCGCTGTCAAAGGCAAGGAAGAATGCACACCTGTGGTGAGTGTTACAGAGGGTGTAACGGGAGAGTGTGCGCGAGAAAGGTGTGTAACGGACAGGTGCATGGGGAAAGAGGGCGCTGTCAAGAGTAAGGGTGAGTGCGTTGTCAAGAGTGGTGGTGAGAGTAGTGAGAGTGACAAGGAGCGTGAGTTGGGTGTGACAGGTGAGCGAGGATGTACACCTGGAATGGAAGGATGCACACCTGGAATGGTAGAGCGTGAGTGGGAATGCACGCTGGAGTTGGTGGTGAGGCACGTGGTTGGGTGTGCGAATGAGGGCACACCTGTGATTGTCACAGAGGAGGTGACAGAGGAGGGGGCGCGAAGAGGTGTGTTGGTGAGGTGTGCGACCAACGAATGTGTGCCAAAGTGTTCGGTGGTCAGGTGTGTGACCAAGGCTGTGAGTGGAATGAGGGTACCTGGGTGTGTAAGGAAAGGTATGAGCAAGCAAGGGGTAGCATATGCATGTAAGAATCCAGGTGAAGCATCGACGGTAACCAGGTTAGAGGTTAGGTCGACTTTTAGCCGAAGCGGGCCCTCGGTGCGTGCCGGGCCTCGCTTTGAACGGCCGCGTCCAGGCTCCACTAGGTGGAGCGGGCAGCTGGATAGGAAGGGTCGTCATGGCGACCACGTTTTGTGGAGACGTGCCGGCAGGTCGAGATCGGGACATTGGATGGCTCCACGCCGAGGTGGTGCGTGGGATCTCGGCCCGGGTAAGCCCCCGTCCCTGCCCCGAATGCCGGACGCATCCAGCCGCCGGCACAAAACAACCAGCATTCATTGCTCGGCTTTACGAAGCCGGGCTTTGGACAGGAATTGGCGCACCGAGAGGCATTAGTGAGGAGACTGGGTGATGAGGTTAGTGTTTTGGCCCCAAAATTAGAGAAAAACAAAATTTGATGATTGGCAAAGGATTGGCAGTAGTGATTGGCAGATGATGGGCAGTGATTGGCAAATTTTTGATTTGTTGAAATTTGATGTGCAAAATTGGTAGTGAGCGATGGGCCCGGTGGGTAAGGCTGGCATCCCTGCCACCCTTCCCAAAGGGGGGCAAAGGAGCAATAGCTTATGGGGTGTATGGCAGTGAAAACTAGCCCGGGTGGGTTAGGTTATATTGTAGGGATCTAGCGAAGATGACATTAGGTAACGTTAAGTTTAGTTAGTGACTGATACCTGTAGTGGGGACGCAGGTAGATTAGTATGGATGATAATGACGAGGGAGCGCAATAGTTTAAAGGGACGACTGGGAAGCGCAAGTTTCAGAAGGGAGTAGTTAGCTGAGATGATGCCGTGTGTGTGAGGATTGAACAGGTGTGATTGCACAGGTGTGCAACTGGACAGGTGTGTGGAGCAATGTGTGAGTAGTGAGTGTGTGGATCAGCGCAAATGCGCTTGGGGAGAGAAGGGTGCAGGTGGCACCAGGTGTGAGAGCACAGGTGTGCAAGTACAGGTGTGTGGAGAGAGTTGGAGTAAGTGGTACGGAGTGGTGTGCATGGTGCGAAGGTGTGAATGGGGGAAGAGTGGACCCCCATCACGGATACCCGGGGCGGGTAGTGTAAGTGTTAGGTAGAGGGTACAGGTAAATTGTGGTTGGATATTGGCATTTGTGGTGCGGTTGCAGAATGGTGTTGTGGATGGGTGCATTAGTGTCGTGGAAATGGCTGGGCGTGTAGCCTGTTAGTGTGTGTAGTTGGTTGGGCACTCCACCACTGTGAGGATGTCGGCCAGGTGAGGCCGCAGGTGGGCTCTGGGAGCCGGTAGTTGTGAGTGGGTGCCTGAGGATCCCGGGTGTGGATCGGGTAGCCCAGTGCCAGAGAGGGCACCGAGTGGGGAGAGCGCCAGAGGGCCTTCCCCAGGTAGTTAGGTTAGGGTGAGGAGCAGGTAAGCTCGGAGGCAACTGCAGTGGTGGAGGTGTGCAGGTGGGTAGACCCACTGGGAGAGGTACACGCCACAGCCCAGAAATTGTGCGAGGGCACCGGGAGATGAATCGGGGGAGTGAGACCCCAAATTGAAAAGCACCACAGTTTGGCCAATGGGAATTGGTTTTTAGAACCCATAGTGTAAGAGGGCCAATGGTTTGGCCGGAGAAAGACCCCGGGTAGTGTAAAGTTGTTAAAGTCATTTAGGAAATAGTTAGGATTGATGAACCTGTCGCACCATACGCAGCCACTTACCTGTGGTGATGATGATGACTCCACACCTGTGTTTTCTTTGTTTTGGTGCAGGAAATGAGAATTGCTGTTGGATTTGTGAGACGCATCACGACGTGGATGAGACATTGGGGTGATTCCATCTCTCCCTCCCTAGGAGGGACTGATGATGAATTGGTAATGGCAAATTATGATGTTGAGTTGGTGATGGCAAATTATGATGTTGAGTTGGAGATGGCAAATTTTGATGAGAGTTGAAAATGGCAAATTTGATTGGTTAGGAGGGAGAGAAGACGAATTTGGTTTATGGGAGGAACGGGGAAGACAGTAGGGACGTTTGTTGATTTGTAAAGTAGATGTTTATGGGTAGTGTTGTGTTTTGTGGGTACAGTAAGGGGTAAGGGAGGGGCCATGTAGGTTACCTGGTGGGGGGGGGGGCGTACGATAGGAACGTACCTGTCTCACCTGGTTCCCATGTGCCCCCAGTGTGCATCATCTTATATTGCGTGCACTTTTGCGCCCTTACCACCTTACTCACTTGTCTTCTTCTTTTGTCTCCCACCTCCGAGGATCTGGCTTTGGGGTAGAGAGAGAGGAGAGAGAGGTGCTGGCGCCGCAGTTGTGGGCCTGCACTTTCGCTGCTTGCTGCTGGGATCGATACACCATATGGACCGCAATGTTTGTGGCCACCCACAATGGACCGCAGTTCTTTTGCGGCCAAGCACCACCCATTGATGGACCTCTGGGTCAACGTGGCACCTATGCCATACAAGGTGAACCACTTATAGTTGGCCCCCTGACGGCCACAATACAGAAATGGACGCGGTTGGCGCCTTTCTTGATTTTTTAAAGAAGTAAGAAGGCCAAGTGCACCACATGAAGGCAAGACCAGCGGCAGAACATCGGCCAGCTGCGACACCACCGGTGATTTATAGACACTTTATTGGTGCACCGGATGGTGCTGACTGTACATGATGGGGTGGTGCTTTTCGTGCTGGGAAAGGGTGCTCTGCACGTTATTAAAGGCCGTAGGCCACAGAGCACTCGTGGGTTGGTGTATCGATGCTGGCATGCGTGCGCTCTCTATGCATAACATCTGCATGTGTTCCTCCAAAAACAGGTCCTGGATCGTAGTGTAAATAGCAGCGTAGTCTTGTAAATAATGCTCCCTACCGGCTGTATGTTTAGTTTGAGGATTCTTTCCGCAATTCGGTTATCCTGTGGGTGTGTTTCTGAGAGGAGAAGGGTGCAACGTCGCAGGGGGACATATTTACTCATTTGTGAATATCTGTAAAACTGTCGCACTCAGGGTAGAGTTAATAGTAGAGGGAACTACATCTGAGTGCCACACTAAACTAGGTAAAAATTTATCGGGTCGGGATGCCCCGAGGGTAGAGAAGGGTGCAATGTTGCGAATATGGAATTTGGCCTCCATATCCGCTTGTAAATATTCCCCTATTTCCCCAATACTCCCCAACTATCCCCAATCCCCCATTCCCTAGTCCCATTGTCTGTAAACAACACTCTGTAGAACCGACCTTCCCCTTTTTCCCCCATTAAATGTCGTGCCCAGGTCCACCGCATCTCACGTAGACAACTTTCGGACATCTTGCTAGTTATTCTTAGTCTATGTCAGTTAAGGACTCCTTTCCATTAATTCTGACTCTTCGTTGCACCAGAATGTGATTATATGGCACCAGTAGTGAGTTTAGGACCTTCCCATACCTCCTTCCATCTTCTTCCCCAAACAACAACAACAACAACAACTACAGCTACAACAACAACTACAACCACGGCGCGCGGGGGGAGTGTGCGTCCTCCCACCAGCTCGGTTAGCCGCCATGACCATGCGCTCCACGGGGTTACCACGAAGGGGCTCCCTGTCAGCCCCTCGTCAAGGGCGGAGCCGGTAACCCCCCCGCATGCACCCAATGAGAAGCAACGAGCCGATTCCATCTGGGGCGGAGCTAACGAGCCGAGGGCGTGTCACTCCCCGCCGGATATACGCAGCGACTTACCGGATGTGAGGAGAGATGCGCCCCGAGCTTGAGAAGACAAGAGAGCCAACTCCGAGCGCTGAGAGACCTCCTGCATCTTTTGGGCCGCGCTATCCTGTCCCTGAGCACAAGGTGCACCTTGTGCTGGCCATCGAATACCCGCTTTCCTTGCCATCAATCCCCGTGTGAGTCAGTTTTGTCCTGTTTCTCTGTGGTCTGTCGGGTTAATATAAGATTGTGTCTAAGTGCCTATCTTCCTTTGCTGTCCCTCTTGTAGTTGTAATCTAACCTTCCGAACGAATATAATCTCCTCCGGAGGTCTTGAGAACCGTATCCCTGGTGTCGTGTCATTTTAATCCCAGCCGTGTGTCCTTTTCCTTCATTGATCTGGCGTAGCGCGATTAGTCAACGTTCGGGTATAATCGGGTAACTTGTGCAGACGTGGTCATACCAAACCGCTCGGTAAATAACATCTACGCCGCGTCTGTAACAATATATATTGTTATGGTTTTTAGAACCTTCACTTTGTAAATTTAGTATTAAATTTCCTGTGTACATTTCCCCTTTTAATTGGCTGTTAATTGAAATGAGTGCACCGTAGCTAGTCCATGTACAAGCACGTAGGCCACCATAGAACCTCTCTATAGTTATTTCTTTATTCTATGTCAGTATAAGGCTCTGTTGCCCATTAGTTGACACTGCATTGCACCGAATCGAATAAGATAGGATCCCTCCGACACCCCCATGGCCTCCTAAAAAGCGCCAGTACGGCGGCGTTCGCCACTACTGCTTTGGCTTATTGTCAGCTCCTCAGACTCCATTGAACACGAGGTCATCTCGGAGCGGAAGGTTGGAGGAGTCAGCCAAGCGCCAGGAACAAGGCGTGGCTTTGCCAACGCCTCATCAAGGGGCGGGATCGGTGAGCCCTCGCGACCAATCAAGGCCGAGGCGAGCTCACCGAGGGGCGTTTCCAAAAGGCCGGCGGCGTGATCGCCACGCGCCTCATAAAAGGAAGTTGGGAGGGACTGCTTGAGGAGATGAGTAAGGAGTCCACCGCAGCTGAATCCACCACAGCTGAATCCACTGCAGCCGAGTCCACCGCAGCTGAATCCACCGCAGCTGAGTCCACCGCAGTTGAGTTGAGCTTTGACGGCAGTTTCGACCCGCTGCTACAAAGAAACGCCGCCGTGCGAACAAGATTGAGAAGGGTCGGCAGCCGCTCACCTCGAGCCTTGTCGTTTACATGAACCGGACCCGCATCCTTCCAGCTCTGTGGACCACCTGAACCTTCCTCCCCTTCCAGCCATTCATTCCTGCCTTCATTCCCCATTCGTGTAAGTCTGATTGTCGTCTGTTTGTCTGTGTTGTCCTGGGGTTTAAGTAAGACTGTATAGATAAGTAGAATTGCACTGTGTCTTCCTCTTCTGTAAATTACTTTCGTTTTCTTTCCTTCTCCTTGGTTTCTTTGGTTTTGTACAATAGTAATTAATAATAAATCCTGTTATTTCCTACCTTCGTCTTCTTCTTCATGCTCGTCCGGTCGTCTTTGTGATTTCCCCATTGAGTACCTGTGGCACGATTTGGCCAACGTTTAGAATCGGGTTTAGTACTGCTAATGGTTCGAGCCGCGGGCTGCTAATCCGCTCGGCAAAATAACATCTTGCCCGTGGTCTCGAACAAAGTTGCCCAGCTGCCTCGTGGAGGGAGCGGGGTGGCTTCAGGATCGGAGATGGCTAGTGCAAATAGAAGGGGGATTAACCCCCCCCCCCCCCCCCCCCCCGCTAAGTGGAGTGCCGTGCTCCGTTTCCGCAACAATATATATATTGTTGAGGTTTTGAGAAGTGTAAATATAACATCTGCCCCCCATAGTTAGTCCACAAGCAACACGTAGGCCCATTAGAATTAGTTATGTCATAGTATGTGTAAGAGTAGGCCATTTCAGTCGGCCATTTCACTAGTAACATCTGCGTTGTGCAAAGAAATAATAAGCTTAGGTCCTTTCATTTTGCAGCCGCCCTTCAATTCCACCAATGCTATCTATGGGCAAACTCGATCCCGCGCCCCATTCGGCTAATCCACCTCGTTTGTTAAGCTTTGGCCACAAGCAGCGTTAGCTGCCTTTTGCTCGCTCAAACTAGTCGGGTGGCCACGAGGTAGGCCTGAAAAGTGGGAGGAGGGCGAGGTCGGTGTGTGGCCACGTCAAGCAGCACGTCAAAGGCAGTGACGGTAAGGGCACCAGCCAACCAGAACTCGGTGGGCATGGCTTGAGAGGCGTGGTAAGGGCGCATCTAGCAAGTGCTGGAAGGTTCGCTGAGCAAGGCTATATAAGCCAGTGCGAGGACTGGCCAGGAGAATTTCGTTGTAAGAGGACTTGATGAGGACGGGAGCCAAGCGCGAACCAAG
Source organism: Myxine glutinosa (assembly GCF_964187855.1). Lineage (NCBI taxonomy): Eukaryota > Metazoa > Chordata > Myxini > Myxiniformes > Myxinidae > Myxine > Myxine glutinosa. Next base: position 91,381,798 of record NC_136273.1, on the reverse strand, counting down.
GGAGAAACGCATTGAGAAGCACATTGCTTGCGTTTATTGAACCTGTACGAACTGTCCGTTTATTACGTACGCGGCTGAGCCGCGAGTGTAACTGCAAGGCCAGCCTACCATTGCCCTGCAATAATCCCATGCGTGCCAAACGATACGCGGAGAGCTCCTGCCGTCTGGTTCATCTACTTCGCGGTACGAGTTGGGGACCGGAGGAGGAGCTGCCTGGACGCATCCCTGGACCATCGACCTGGTCAACTACAAACCCCGTGTGAGTGTGTGAGTATGGTGGGCCCGTTTGTCCAGGGATAAGTTAAGACTGTATAAGGCTGCACTGTGTGTTCTTCTTCTTCTCATTGTACAAAGTGTAAATAAATCATGTTATTCCTTTTTCCCAAATTCGACCTTTTCAGTCATTTCCTTCATTGGGTAGGCGTGGCACGATTACGAACCGCACGGATCGGGATCTAGTCCTTGATAACGGCTCGGGTCACGGGTCACTACCGCTCCGCATTTCCACTAACACCCGTGATTCGGGCGGGGCTTATTTCGTCGTTTCCGGTCAGCGTTAGTACTTAGGTAATAGCGAATTCATAGTCCTAACACCCTATCTAACGCTGTCCGGGAAGGACGTCATAGGTCCCGGGTCCCGTCGGCTAGTAAAAGACAAGGGGACTAATCCCCCCTTGGTAAGGGGAAAGGCCGGCGCTGAGATCCGCAACAATTGGTGTCAGGGGAGTGGGATTTGACCCGAAGTGCGCTTAACGCACTCAAAATTACGAGCGGCCGAAATTTAGTATAACATCTAAATTAAATTCGTGCCATGGATAACCAAGACTGTCGGATGCAGGTGGGGGTAAATGAGGAGGTAGAGGAGGAGTTAGAATCGACCCAGGAACCCCGGGGAGAATTGGGAGAAATGGAGGATGCAATTGATGAGGGTGCAGCAGTAGGGGTAGCAGGGGAAGAAAATAGCGGCGCCTCGCACATGGCGGCGAGAGCCGAGCCCGCGGTGCCAACGGTTTTGGACCTGTACGCACTCATGACGCAAATGAAAGAAATGATGGGCACCCAACAGAATGAAGTAAATAAAATAAACGGTAAGATGGATGCCCAAAGTGACAAATCCACCCGAGAAATGAAAGAAATGAAAGACGGGTTAAAAGGGTTTGGAAACAACATAGGTGGCCAAATAAAAAAAATGGGGAAAGACATAAGGCGCAGGTCGGGTGGGAAAGTCGCATTGGTACGTGACGAGGTAACGCGATTTGAGAAACGCGGGGAAAGCGAGCCTGAGCAAAGCACAGTCAGAATGACTGGAGTAGAAATCGTGACACGGGGTGTGGAAAAGCCGACGGCCGCCGAATTAGAAAATTTTCTTTTATGTGCACCAGCGGTCGTCGAGCTTAATAAAGAAAAATTAATTATAATTGAAATTTGGGCTGAAGAGACGGCAGAATTAGAGATTGAGTCGAAGAAAGAAATGGAATATGTGCAAAGTCTGCATTCGCATTGTGATGTCGTGCTGCCTAACCAAAAGGGAAGTTTGCAGGTGCGGGAGGAGAAGAGAATCCCGAAGGTGAGTAGGGTTGTGTATGGCGCGAAAAGGTTTGGCGCGAAAGTGTTTGGCGCGAAAAGGTTTTTCGCGCGCTTGGGATTGCGACGTCACCCGGGCGCTCGTGGAACGTCCATGGTGCGCTGTGTGAAAGCGAATGGCGCGCGTGTGAGGATAAGGTGTGCGCCGAATCGCGAGTGTGTAACGGAAGAGTGTGAAACAGAGTGTGAAACGGAGTGTATGTGTGAGGAGTGCGATACAGAGTGTGCAATGGCCGAAGATGGTGTGCGAGAATGCACACCGGAGCGTGTTGTAGAGTGTGTGGGGATGCACACCAGAGCATGTGATTGGGTGTGCAACAGGAGATTGCACACCCGTGGGTAAGTGTGCACTGATTGGGTGTGTGCAGGAGTGCACACCCATGGGTGTTACAGAGGATGTAACAAGGGAGTGTACACGAGGGTGTGCGATGGCCAAGTGTGTAACAGAGTGTGCGAGTAGAATGAGTGTGCCAGGGTGTGTGCGAGGATGTATGATAATGGAGTGTGTGAGCGGCGTGAGTGCGCCTGAGTGGTGTGCACCGGTGTGTGCAAGAAAAGAGAATGCAAGAGGAAGTGCAGTAGTAGAATGCATGGGATGTACGAGAGGCGCTGGAGCGCCTTGGTGTGCGAGTATGGAAAGGGTCGCGTGGTGTGCTTTGTGTGCTGCGGGGGCCGGCTGTGATCGTTGCCGCGGCGGTCTCACAAGGAGCGCCATGCACGATTCGTGCCGGGCCTTGCCCTGTATGGTCGGTGCCGAGCCGTGGCGAAAGTGGCAAACGGCACGATTTGAGGGGAGGAAGGAGAGGTCGGACCTTCGCCCCCTGGCGGGCACGGTGCTCCGACCAGGGGAGGTTGGGCCATCGTGCCGGAGACCGAAAGGCTCCGCGCCGAGATGGTGCCTGGAACCTCGGCCCAAGCATGCCTCCTCCCCAGAATCCAAAATGCCGGACGGACCCAACCCACAGGAGACCAACCACCCGCATGCATTGCTCGGCTTTTCGAAGCCGAACTGTGAAAATGTATTCCAGCACCGAGAGGCTCGAGTATAGTGGACGAATGGCAGTAGTGATGGCGAATGGTAGCTTTACCAATTCACTATTGGGGCACATGAGCTTTAGATTATGGGGATGGCAGTGAAAACTAGCCGAGGGCGGGCTAGGATATTGTTAGGGATTTAGAAATGACAGTAGGGACAAGATTTAAGTAGTGACATTTGTACCGGTAGAGGGGACGTAGTCAGATTAGAAGGATGATAATGATGAGGGGGTGCTTAGTGTAAGGGAAGACTGGAAAGCGCGAGTTTTAGAGGGAAGTAGTTAGTTAGATGATGCTGTGTGTGTGTAGTAGTATGGAAAAATTGTGGGTGCGTCTTGGGCTTGAGCAAATGAGGAATTGGATGGGAACCACCGTGTGCTTGGGCTTGAGCAAATGAGGCATTGGTCGGGGATGACCAGAGATAGTGTATGAGTGGTGTATTGAAGACAAGTGTAAGGGTGTTGAGTGAATTGACTTGCATGGGGTGCAAGTGGGGAACAGTTGTGTGGAATAAATGGTGTGGAGCAAGTGGTGTGGAATGAGTGGTGTGGAGTGCATGGTGCGAAGGAGTGGATGTGGGAAGATGGACCCCTTCACGAATACCCGGGGAGGGTAGTTGAAAGTTAGGTAGAGGGTTTAGGTAAATTGTTGGATATTGACATCTGTGGTGCAGATAGTAGCAAGGTATTGCTTTGATCAGAACTCCGCTGCCCGTCTACTCACCCATTCCCGGACCCGTGACCACATCACCCCCGTCCTTTATAAGCTTCACTGGCTCCCCATCCCCCAGAGAATCCAGTACAAAATCCTCCTCTTGACCTACAAAGCCCTCCATAACCTGGCCCCATCCTACCTGACTGACCTCCTCTCCAGACACTCTCCCACCCGCAACCTCCGCTCTGCTGGTACCAACCTCCTGACCCCCCCCCCCCATCCGGACCAAATTCAGATCCTGGGGGGACAGGGCCTTCTCCAGCGCTGCTCCCACCCTCTGGAACTCACTACCTCACACCATCAGAGACTCCTCCTCACTCACCACATTCAAAACATCACTCAAGACCCACCTGTTCAACACTGCATTCAACATTTAACCCACAGCATTTAACCCCTGACTATCTCCTCTCCTTCTCCTTCCTTTTGCTTTGATTATTTACCTATTGATTTTTGTCTTTTTGCACTTGTTTTTTGTACTCTGTCAAAGCGCCTTTGGGCTTCTTGAAAAGCGCTATATAAAATAAATGTATTATTATTATTATTATTATGGGTGCATGAGTGAGTGGAAATGGCTGGGTGTGTGGGCTGTTAGTGCGTATGGTTGGTTGAGCACTCCGCCACTGGTAGGCTGTCGGCCAGGTGAGGCCGCAGGTAGGCTCTGGGAGCCAGGTTAGAGTTCAGTGGGGCCCGAGGATCCAAGTGAAGGATCCGGGTTGCCCGATGCCAAGGAGGGCATCAGAGATGTGAGAGAGCCAGGATGGGCCTTCCCCGAGTTAAGGTAGTCGCAAGGAGCATGGTAAGCTTGGGTGGCGACTTCAGTGGCAGAGGTGCACAGGTAGGTAGACCTGCTGGTAGAGCCACACGACCCAGCCCCAAAATTGTGCGAAGGCACAGTATTGAAGAAATGGGGAGTGACACCCAATTTGGAAGAGCACCACAGAGTGGGTCAAATGGAATTGGTTTTTAGAACCGCATAGTGTAAAGAGGCCAACTGGATTGGCAGGGCAAGACCCCGGGTAGTGTAACTGTGTTAATGTTATTAGAGTATAATTAGGATAGGAAGTCTCTTCGCACCATCCGCATCCACTCACCAAGGGAGACAGAACTCCACACCGGATTTTTCAAATGATTTGGATGGGAAGACGCATCATGACGTGAGTTTGACATTGTGTGATATTCCATCTCTTCCTTCTTGGGAGGGATTGGATGACGAATTAGGAGTAGAGGGGGGATAGAAAAGACAAGACATAGCGACTAATTTGTAAAGGAAGTGTAAATACAGGGAAGGGCAAGGGTAGTGTAGGCTGACATGGGGGGGTTACGTACGGCTAGGGACGAGCTTTCTCCGCTCGCTCTCCCATGCTCCTCATGTTGCATTGCCTTGTGTTGACGTGTACCCTTGCGCCCTTTCCTCCACTAAACTCTCTGCTTTGTCTTTCCTCCCCACCCATGGACCCATATTTGTTGAGGGGAGTGTGCAGGAACCCTGAGCGGTGCGGCTGCACTTTTGCGCTGCACTCTACTACCTCTGGCTGCACCAGTACACCTATGGACCACACGTTCTGTGGCCTGGCACCTTTGTTGGAGCAGACCTTTGCTGCAAACATTACCTTGCCCTGCGGACCACTGTTTCTAAGTGGCGTCAAAGTCACGCAGATGGACCATAAGATGGCCCTGCAAATAAAAAACGGACACGGGTTGTGCCTTTTTATTATTAAGGTGTGCCAGGAAAGAAGATCTCAAGTTTAATTATGGCACACCGAAGACGAAGCAGGAAGACGCAAGACGCCGCAGCCAGCAGCAGCCAAGCAGCAAAAGCTGACATTTTATTATGAAATGGTTTTTGTGCATTTTTGTGCATTTTTTGTGCATTCTGGTGTATTGGTGCAGTGCATTCTGTGTTTCTCTCCTCAAATTCATTCCCACAAAAATAACAGGTCCTGGGTTGTAGAACTGTAAATAATTAGTTAGTCTTGTAAATAACATGCTCCCCACCGGCTTTATGTATAGTTTGAGAATTCTTTCCGTAATTCGGTTAGCCGTGGGTGTGAATCTGTTAGTTAGTACACAACGCAGTAGGTGGGACATATTTAGTGTTGGAAAACTGTCGCACACAGGGTGTTAGATTAAATGTAGAGGGTAACCACACCTAAGTGTCACACGTAAGTTAAAAAGTAGTCCTGACCCTTGCTCAAAACCGGTCGTTCTCACTTGTGTGGGTTCGGCTCGGAGACGAGCCTGGCGAAGGAGGGGGGCAGTGTTGAGGTTTTGAGAAGTGTAAATATAACATCATTAAAGGTTAAAAGTTTGCCCCCCATAGTTAGTCCACAAGCAACACGTAGGCCCATTAGAATTAGTTATGTCATAGCATGTGTAAGAGTAGGCCATTTCACTCGTAACATCTGCGTTGTGTAAAGAAATAATAAGCTTAGGTCCTTTCATTTTGCAGCCGCCCTTCAATTCCACCAATGCTATCTGTGGGCAAACTCCATCCCCCGCCCCATTCGGCTAATCCACCTCGATTGTTACGCTTTGGCCGCCAGCAGCATTAGCTGCCTTTTGCTCGCTCGAACTAGTCGGGTGGCCACGAGGTAGGCCTGAAAAGGGGGAGGAGCGCGAGGTTGGGGTGTGGCCGCGTCAAGCAGCACGTCAAAGGCGGTGACGGTGAGGGAACCAGCCAACCAGAGCTCGGTGGGCATGGCTTGAGAGGCATGGTAAGGGCGCTTCTAGCAAGTGCTGGAAGGTTCGCTGAGCAAGGCTATATAAGCCAGCACGCAAAGCCCTTGACAGGACTCACGCAACAGCACTCGTATGAGGAGGACTGGCCAGGTGAACTTCGTTGTAAGAGGACTTGATGAGGACGGGAGCAAAGCGCGAACCAAGGGAGAAACGCATTGAGAAGCGCATTGCTCACGTTTATTGAACCTGTACGAACTGTCCGTTTATTACGTGCGCGGCTGAGCCGCGAGTGTAACCGCAAAGCCAGCCTACCATTGCCCTGCAATAATCCCGTGCATGCCAAATGACACGCGGAGAGCTCCTGCCGTCTGGTTCATCCACTTCGCGGTACGAGTTGGGGACCGGAGGAGGAGCTGCCTGGACGCATCCCTGGACCATCGACCTGGTCAACTACAAACCCCATGTGAGTGTGTCTGAGTGTGGCGGGCCCGTTTGTCCAGGGATAAGTTAAGACTGTATATGGCTGCACTGTGTGTTCTGCTTCTTCTCATTGTACAAAGTGTAAATAAATCGTGTTATTCCTTTCTTCCAGATTCGACCGTTTCAGTCATTTCCTTCATTGGGTAAGCGTGGCACGATTACGAACCACACGGATCGGGATCTAGTCCTTGATAACGACTCGGGTCACGGGTTCGCTACCGCTCGGCATTTCCACCAACACCCGTGATTCGGACGGGGCTTATTTCCTCGTTTCCGGTCAGCGCGAGTAATTAGGTAATAGTGATTAGTCCTACGACCCTACTTCGTGCTATCCGGGAAGGACGTCATCGTTCCCGGGTCCCGTCGGCTAGTCAAAGACAAGGGGACTAATCCCCCCTTGGTAAGGGGAAAAGGCCGGCGCTGAGATCCGCAACAATATATTTTTCATATATATAAACAGGAATCAAATTCCTGAGAGGAGCTAAGTGTGAAAAATGCTGACTCAATACGGGACTCGATGTATTGCATGTATATTTTATATATACATGCAATTATATGTATGTATATAGAAAATATATTCATGCATATAATAAAGCAACATAGCAATGATATACATAAGATATATAATGCAATGCAATATAGAAAGCATGCCTTGCAGTGGCATAGAAAATGAAGGACATTCTTGGGAAAAATGCCAGGGGAATAGAAAAGGCCCCTTTTTAAGGTATGTGCCATGTGGCAAAGTATAGAAAAGAAGGGACTGGCTTCCACGGCTTTTCCATTCCATGGCTTGTATAAAATGCCAAACTGTAGAAACAAAGGGACATTCCGTGGCTTGTATAAAATGCCAAACTGTAAAAACAAAGGGACATTCCGCGGCTTGTAGAAAATGCCAAACTGTAGAAACAAAGGGACATTCCGCGGCTTGTAGAAAATGTCAAACTGTAGAAACAAAGGGACATTCCATGGCTTGTAGAAAATGACAAACTGCAGAAACGAAGGGACATTCCGTGGCTTGTAGAAAATGCCAAACTGCAGAAACAAATGGACATTCCGTAGCTTGTAGAAAATGCCAAACTGCAGAAACAAAGGGACATTCCGTGGCTTGTAGAAAATGCCAAACTGCAGAAACAAAGGGACATTCCATGGCTTGGAGAAAATGCCAAACTGTAGGAACAAAGGGACATTCCATGGCTTGTATAAAATGCCAAACTGTCGAAACAAAGGGACATTCCATGGCTTGTAGAAAATGCCAAAAATCTAGGAACAAAGGGACATTCCGTGGCTTGTAGAAAATGCCAAGCTGCAGAAACAAAGGGACATTCCGTGGCTTGTAGAAAATGCCAAACTGCAGAAACAAAGGGACATTCCGTGGGTTGTAGAAAATGCCAAACTGCAGAAACAAAGGGACATTCCATGGCTTGTAGAAAATGCCAAGCTGCAGAAACAAAGGGACATTCCGTGGCTTGTAGAAAATGCCAAACTGCAGAAACAAAGGGACATTCCATGGCTTGTAGAAAATGCCAAGCTGCAGAAACAAAGGGACATTCCGTGGCTTGTAGAAAATGCCAAACTGCAGAAACAAAGGGACATTCCATGGCTTGTAGAAAATGCCAAACTGCAGAAACAACGGAACATTCCATGGCTTGTTGAAAATGCCAAACTGCAGAAACAAAGGGACATTCCATGGCTTGTAGAAAATGCCAAACTGCAGAAACAAAGGGACATTCCATGGCTTGTAGAAAATGCCAAACTGCAGAAACAACGGAACATTCCATGGCTTGTTGAAAATGCCAAACTGTAGAAACAAAGGGACATTCCGTGGCTTGTAGAAAATGCCAAAATGTAGAAACAAAGGGACATTCCGTGGCTTGTAGAAAATGCCAAAATGTAGAAACAAAGGGACATTCCGTGGCTTGTAGAAAATGCCAAACTGTAGAAACAAAGGGACATTCCGTGGATTGTAGAAAATGCCAAAATGTGGAAACAAAGGGACATTCCGTGGCTTGTAGAAAATGCGAAACTGTAAAAACAAAGGGACATTCCGTGGATTGTAGAAAATGCCAAACTCCAGAAACAAAGGGACATTCCATGGCTTGTAGAAAATGCGAAACTGTAAAAACAAAGGGACATTCCGTGGATTGTAGAAAATGCCAAAATGTAGAAACAAAGGGACATTCCGTGGCTTGTAGAAAATGCCAAACTGCAGAAACAAAGGGACATTCCGTGGCTTGTAGAAAATGCGAAACTGTAAAAACAAAGGGACATTCCGTGGATTGTAGAAAATGCCAAAATGTAGAAACAAAGGGACATTCCGTGGCTTGTAGAAAATGCCAAACTGCAGAAACAAAGGGACATTCCATGGCTTGTAGAAAATGCGAAACTGTAAAAACAAAGGGACATTCCGTGGATTGTAGAAAATGCCAAAATGTAGAAACAAAGGGACATTCCGTGGCTTGTAGAAAATGCGAAACTGTAAAAACAAAGGGACATTCCGTGGATTGTAGAAAATGCCAAAATGTAGAAACAAAGGGACATTCCGTGGCTTGTAGAAAATGCCAAATTGTAGAAACAAAGGGACATTCCATGGCTTGTAGAAAATGCCAAAATGTAGAAACAAAGGGACATTCCGTGGCTTGCAGAAAATGCCAAACTGCAGAAACAAAGGGACATTCCGTGGCTTGTAGAAAATGCCAAACTGCAGAAACAAAGGGACATTCCATGGCTTGTAGAAAATGCCAAACTGCAGAAACAAAGGGACATTCCATGGCTTGTAGAAAATGCCAAACTGCAGAAACAAAGGGACATTCCATGGCTTGTAGAAAATGCCAAACTGCAGAAACAAAGGGACATTCCATGGCTTGTAGAAAATGCCAAAAATCTAGGAACAAAGGGACATTCCGTGGCTTGTAGAAAATGCCAAGCTGCAGAAACAAAGGGACATTCCATGGCTTGTAGAAAATGCCAAAAATCTAGGAACAAAGGGACATTCCATGGCTTGTAGAAAATGCCAAACTGTAGAAACAAAGGGACATTCCGTGGCTTGTAGAAAATGCCAAACTGCAGAAACAAAGGGACATTCCATGGCTTGTAGAAAATGCCAAACTGCAGAAACAAAGGGACATTCCGTGGCTTGTAGAAAATGCCAAACTGCAGAAACAAAGGGACATTCCGTGGCTTGTAGAAAATGCCAAACTGTAAAAACAAAGGGACATTCCATGGCTTGTAGAAAATGCCAAACTGCAGAAACAAATGGACATTCCGTAGCTTGTAGAAAATGCCAAACTGCAGAAACAAAGGGACATTCCATGGCTTGGAGAAAATGCCAAACTGTAGGAACAAAGGGACATTCCATGGCTTGTAGAAAATGCCAAGCTGCAGAAACAAAGGGACATTCCATGGCTTGTAGAAAATGCCAAAAATCTAGGAACAAAGGGACATTCCATGGCTTGTAGAAAATGCCAAACTGTAGGAACAAAGGGACATTCCGTGGCTTGTAGAAAATGCCAAGCTGCAGAAACAAAGGGACATTCCATGGCTTGTAGAAAATGCCAAAAATCTAGGAACAAAGGGACATTCCATGGCTTGTAGAAAATGCCAAACTGTAGAAACAAAGGGACATTCCGTGGCTTGTAGAAAATGCCAAACTGCAGAAACAAAGGGACATTCCATGGCTTGTAGAAAATGCCAAACTGTAGGAACAAAGGGACATTCCATGGCTTGTAGAAAATGCCAAACTGCAGAAACAAAGGGACATTCCATGGCTTGTAGAAAATGCCAAACTGCAGAAACAAAGGGACATTCCATGGCTTGGAGAAAATGCCAAACTGTAGGAACAAAGGGACATTCCGTGGCTTGTAGAAAATGCCAAGCTGCAGAAACAAAGGGACATTCCATGGCTTGTAGAAAATGCCAAAAATCTAGGAACAAAGGGACATTCCATGGCTTGTAGAAAATGCCAAACTGTAGAAACAAAGGGACATTCCGTGGCTTGTAGAAAATGCCAAACTGCAGAAACAAATGGACATTCCGTAGCTTGTAGAAAATGCCAAACTGCAGAAACAAAGGGACATTCCATGGCTTGTAGAAAATGCCAAGCTGCAGAAACAAAGGGACATTCCGTGGCTTGTAGAAAATGCCAAAATGTAGAAACAAAGGGACATTCCGTGGCTTGTAGAAAATGCGAAACTGTAAAAACAAAGGGACATTCCGTGGATTGTAGAAAATGTCAAAATGTAGAAACAAAGGGACATTCCATGGCTTGTAGAAAATGCGAAACTGTAAAAACAAAGGGACATTCCGTGGCTTGTAGAAAATGCCAAAATGTAGAAACAAAGGGACATTCCATGGCTTGTAGAAAATGCGAAACTGTAAAAACAAAGGGACATTCCGTGGCGTGTAGAAAATGCCAAACTGCAGAAACAAAGGGACATTCCGTGGCGTGTAGAAAATGCCAAGCTGCAGAAACAAAGGGACATTCCATGGCTTGTAGAAAATGCCAAACTGCAGAAACAAAGGGACATTCCATGGCTTGTAGAAAATGCCAAGCTGCAGAAACAAAGGGACATTCCGTGGCTTGTAGAAAATGCGAAACTGTAAAAACAAAGGGACATTCCGTGGCTTGTAGAAAATGCCAAACTGCAGAAACAAAGGGACATTCCGTGGCGTGTAGAAAATGCCAAGCTGCAGAAACAAAGGGACATTCCATGGCTTGTAGAAAATGCCAAGCTGCAGAAACAAAGGGACATTCCATGGCTTGTAGAAAATGCCAAACTGCAGAAACAAAGGGACATTCCATGGCTTGTAGAAAATGCCAAACTGCAGAAACAAAGGGACATTCCGTGGCGTGTAGAAAATGCCAAACTGCAGAAACAAAGGGACATTCCATGGCTTGTAGAAAATGCCAAACTGCAGAAACAAAGGGACATTCCGTGGCTTGTAGAAAATGCCAAACTGCAGAAACAAAGGGACATTCCATGGCTTGTAGAAAATGCCAAACTGCAGAAACAAAGGGACATTCCGTGGCTTGTAGAAAATGCCAAAATGTAGAAACAAAGGGACATTCCGTGGATTGTAGAAAATGTCAAAATGTAGAAACAAAGGGACATTCCGTGGCTTGTAGAAAATGCGAAACTGTAAAAACAAAGGGACATTCCGTGGATTGTAGAAAATGTCAAAATGTAGAAACAAAGGGACATTCCATGGCTTGTAGAAAATGTCAAAATGTAGAAACAAAGGGACATTCCGTGGATTGTAGAAAATGCCAAACTGCAGAAACAAAGGGACATTCCGTGGCTTGTAGGAAATGCCAAGCTGCAGAAACAAAGGGACATTCCATGGCTTGTAGGAAATGCCAAGCTGCAGAAACAAAGGGACATTCCGTGGCTTGTAGGAAATGCCAAGCTGCAGAAACAAAGGGACATTCCGTGGCTTGTAGAAAATGCCAAAATGTAGAAACAAAGGGACATTCCGTGGCTTGTAGAAAATGCCAAAATGTAGAAACAAAGGGACATTCCATGGCTTGTAGGAAATGCCAAACTGCAGAAACAAAGGGACATTCCGTGGCTTGTAGGAAATGCCAAGCTGCAGAAACAAAGGGACATTCCGTGGCTTGTAGGAAATGCCAAGCTGCAGAAACAAAGGGACATTCCGTGGCTTGTAGAAAATGCCAAAATGTAGAAACAAAGGGACATTCCGTGGCTTGTAGAAAATGCCAAACTGTAGAAACAAAGGGACATTCCGTGGCTTGTAGAAAATGCGAAACTGTAAAAACAAAGGGACATTCCGTGGCTTGTAGAAAATGCCAAAATGTAGAAACAAAGGGACATTCCGTGGCTTGTAGAAAATGCGAAACTGTAAAAACAAAGGGACATTCCGTGGCGTGTAGAAAATGCCAAACTGCAGAAACAAAGGGACATTCCATGGCTTGTAGAAAATGTCAAACTGTAGAAACAAAGGGACATTCCGTGGCGTGTAGAAAATGCCAAACTGCAGAAACAAAGGGACATTCCATGGCTTGTAGAAAATGCCAAGCTGCAGAAACAAAGGGACATTCCGTGGCGTGTAGAAAATGCCAAAATGTAGAAACAAAGGGACATTCCATGGCTTGTAGAAAATGCCAAGCTGCAGAAACAAAGGGACATTCCGTGGCGTGTAGAAAATGCCAAAATGTAGAAACAAAGGGACATTCCATGGCTTGTAGAAAATGCCAAGCTGCAGAAACAAAGGGACATTCCGTGGCTTGTAGAAAATGCCAAGCTGCAGAAACAAAGGGACATTCCGTGGCTTGTAGAAAATGCCAAACTGCAGAAACAAAGGGACATTCCATGGCTTGTAGAAAATGCCAAGCTGCAGAAACAAAGGGACATTCCGTGGCTTGTAGAAAATGCCAAAATGTAGAAACAAAGGGACATTCCGTGGCTTGTAGAAAATGCGAAACTGTAAAAACAAAGGGACATTCCGTGGCTTGTAGAAAATGCCAAACTGCAGAAACAAAGGGACATTCCATGGCTTGTAGAAAATGCCAAGCTGCAGAAACAAAGGGACATTCCGTGGCTTGTAGAAAATGCCAAAATGTAGAAACAAAGGGACATTCCGTGGCTTGTAGAAAATGCGAAACTGTAAAAACAAAGGGACATTCCATGGCTTGTAGAAAATGCCAAACTGCAGAAACAAAGGGACATTCCGTGGCTTGTAGAAAATGCCAAACTGCAGAAACAAAGGGACATTCCATGGCTTGTAGAAAATGCCAAGCTGCAGAAACAAAGGGACATTCCGTGGCTTGTAGAAAATGCCAAACTGCAGAAACAAAGGGACATTCCGTGGCTTGTAGAAAATGCCAAACTGTAGAAACAAAGGGACATTCCATGGCTTGTAGAAAATGCCAAACTGTAGAAACAAAGGGACATTCCGTGGCTTGTAGAAAATGCCAAACTGCAGAAACAAAGGGACATTCCATGGCTTGTAGAAAATGCCAAACTGCAGAAACAAAGGGACATTCCGTGGCTTGTAGAAAATGCCAAACTGCAGAAACAAAGGGACATTCCATGGCTTGTAGAAAATGCCAAGCTGCAGAAACAAAGGGACATTCCGTGGCTTGTAGAAAATGCCAAAATGTAGAAACAAAGGGACATTCCGTGGCTTGTAGAAAATGCCAAGCTGCAGAAACAAAGGGACATTCCGTGGCTTGTAGAAAATGCCAAAATGTAGAAACAAAGGGACATTCCGTGGCTTGTAGAAAATGCGAAACTGTAAAAACAAAGGGACATTCCGTGGCTTGTAGAAAATGCGAAACTGTAAAAACAAAGGGACATTCCATGGCTTGTAGAAAATGCCAAACTGTAGAAACAAAGGGACATTCCGTGGCTTGTAGAAAATGCCAAGCTGCAGAAACAAAGGGACATTCCGTGGCTTGTAGAAAATGCCAAAATGTAGAAACAAAGGGACATTCCGTGGCTTGTAGAAAATGCGAAACTGTAAAAACAAAGGGACATTCCGTGGCTTGTAGAAAATGCGAAACTGTAAAAACAAAGGGACATTCCGTGGCTTGTAGAAAATGTCAAAATGTAGAAACAAAGGGACATTCCGTGGCTTGTAGAAAATGTCAAAATGTAGAAACAAAGGGACATTCCGTGGCTTGTAGAAAATGCGAAACTGTAAAAACAAAGGGACATTCCGTGGATTGTAGAAAATGTCAAAATGTAGAAACAAAGGGACATTCCGTGGCTTGTAGAAAATGCCAAACTGTAGAAACAAAGGGACATTCCGTGGCTTGTAGAAAATGTCAAAATGTAGAAACAAAGGGACATTCCGTGGCTTGGAGAAAATGCCAAACTGCAGAAACAAAGGGACATTCCGTGGCTTGTAGAAAATGCCAAAATGTAGAAACAAAGGGACATTCCATGGCTTGTAGAAAATGCGAAACTGTAAAAACAAAGGGACATTCCGTGGCTTGTAGAAAATGCCAAACTGCAGAAACAAAGGGACATTCCATGGCTTGTAGAAAATGTCAAAATGTAGAAACAAAGGGACATTCCGTGGCTTGTAGAAAATGCGAAACTGTAAAAACAAAGGGACATTCCGTGGATTGTAGAAAATGTCAAAATGTAGAAACAAAGGGACATTCCGTGGCTTGTAGAAAATGCCAAGCTGCAGAAACAAAGGGACATTCCGTGGCTTGTAGAAAATGCCAAACTGCAGAAACAAAGGGACATTCCGTGGATTGTAGAAAATGCCAAACTGCAGAAACAAAGGGACATTCCGTGGCTTGTAGAAAATGCCAAACTGCAGAAACAAAGGGACATTCCGTGGCTTGTAGAAAATGCCAAGCTGCAGAAACAAAGGGACATTCCGTGGCTTGTAGAAAATGCCAAGCTGCAGAAACAAAGGGACATTCCGTGGCTTGTAGAAAATGCCAAACTGCAGAAACAAAGGGACATTCCATGGCTTGTAGGAAATGCCAAGCTGCAGAAACAAAGGGACATTCCGTGGCTTGTAGAAAATGCCAAACTGCAGAAACAAAGGGACATTCCGTGGATTGTAGAAAATGCCAAACTGCAGAAACAAAGGGACATTCCGTGGCTTGTAGAAAATGCCAAACTGTAGAAACAAAGGGACATTCCGTGGATTGTAGAAAATGCCAAACTGCAGAAACAAAGGGACATTCCGTGGCTTGTAGAAAATGCGAAACTGTAAAAACAAAGGGACATTCCGTGGATTGTAGAAAATGCCAAACTGCAGAAACAAAGGGACATTCCGTGGCTTGTAGAAAATGCCAAACTGCAGAAACAAAGGGACATTCCGTGGATTGTAGAAAATGCCAAACTGCAGAAACAAAGGGACATTCCGTGGATTGTAGAAAATGCCAAACTGCAGAAACAAAGGGACATTCCGTGGCTTGTAGAAAATGCCAAACTGTAGAAACAAAGGGACATTCCGTGGCTTGTAGAAAATGCCAAACTGCAGAAACAAAGGGACATTCCATGGCTTGTAGAAAATGCCAAATTGTAGAAACAAAGGGACATTCCATGGCTTGTAGAAAATTCCAAAATGTAGAAACAAAGGGACATTCCGTGGCTTGCAGAAAATGCCAAACTGCAGAAACAAAGGGACATTCCGTGGCTTGTAGAAAATGCCAAGCTGCAGAAACAAAGAGACATTCCGTGGCTTGTAGAAAATGCCAAACTGCAGAAACAAAGGGACATTCCGTGGCTTGCAGAAAATGCCAAACTGTAAAAACAAAGGGACATTCCGTGGCTTGTAGAAAATGCCAAGCTGCAGAAACAAAGAGACATTCCGTGGCTTGTAGAAAATGCCAAACTGCAGAAACAAAGGGACATTCCGTGGCTTGTAGAAAATGCCAAACTGCAGAAACAAAGGGACATTCCGTGGGTTGTAGAAAATGCCAAACTGCAGAAACAAAGGGACATTCTGTGGGTTGAAGAAAATGCCAAACTGCAGAAACAAAGGGACATTCCGTGGGTTGTAGAAAATGCCAAACTGTAGAAACAAAGGGACATTCCGTGGGTTGAAGAAAATGCCAAACTGTAGAAACAAAGGGACATTCCGTGGGTTGAAGAAAATGCCAAACTGTAGAAACAAAGGGACATTCCGTGGCTTGTAGAAAATGCCAAACTGCAGAAACAAAGGGACATTCCATGGCTTGGAGAAAATGCCAAATTGTAGAAACAAAGGGACATTCCATGGCTTGTAGAAAATGCCAAAATGTAGAAACAAAGGGACATTCCGTGGCTTGCAGAAAATGCCAAACTGGAGAAACAAAGGGACATTCCGTGGCTTGTAGAAAATGCCAAACTGCAGAAACAAAGGGACATTCCATGGCTTGGAGAAAATGCCAAATTGTAGAAACAAAGGGACATTCCATGGCTTGTAGAAAATGCCAAAATGTAGAAACAAAGGGACATTCCATGGCTTGTAGAAAATGCCAAACTGCAGAAACAAAGGGACATTCCATGGCTTGTAGAAAATGCCAAATTGTAGAAACAAAGGGACATTCCGTGGCTTGTAGAAAATGCAAAACTGCAGAAACAAAGGGACATTCCGTGGCTTGTAGAAAATGCCAAACTGTAGAAACAAAGGGACATTCCGTGGCTTGTAGAAAATGCCAAACTGTAGAAACAAAGGGACATTCCGTGGCTTGTAGAAAATGCCAAACTGTAGAAACAAAGGGACATTCCATGGCTTGTAGAAAATGCCAAACTCTAGGAACAAAGGGACATTCCGTGGCTTGTTGAAAATGTCAAACTGTAGAAACAAAGGGACATTCCGTGGCTTGTAGAAAATGCCAAACTGTAGAAACAAAGGGACATTCCGTGGCTTGTAGAAAATGCCAAACTGTAGAAACAAAGGGACATTCCGTGGCTTGTAGAAAATGCCAAACTGCAGAAACAAAGGGACATTCAGTGGGTTGTAGAAAATGCCAAACTGCAGAAACAAAGGGACATTCAGTGGGTTGTAGAAAATGCCAAACTGTAGAAACAAAGGGACATTCCGTGGCTTGTAGAAAATGCCAAACTGCAGAAACAAAGGGACATTCAGTGGGTTGTAGAAAATGCCAAACTGTAGAAACAAAGGGACATTCCGTGGCTTGTAGAAAATGCCAAACTGCAGAAACAAAGGGACATTCAGTGGGTTGTAGAAAATGCCAAACTGTAGAAACAAAGGGACATTCCGTGGCTTGTAGAAAATGCCAAACTGCAGAAACAAAGGGACATTCCGTGGCTTGTAGAAAATGCCAAACTGCAGAAACAAAGGGACATTCCGTGGCTTGTAGAAAATGCCAAACTGCAGAAACAAAGGGACATTCCGTGGCTGGTAGAAAATGCCAAACTGTAGAAACAAAGGGACATTCCGTGGGTTGTAGAAAATGCCAAACTGCAGAAACAAAGGGACATTCCGTGGGTTGTAGAAAATGCCAAACTGTAGAAACAAAGGGACATTCCGTGGGTTGTAGAAAATGCCAAACTGTAGAAACAAAGGGACATTCCGTGGCTTGTAGAAAATGCCAAACTGTAGAAACAAAGGGACATTCCGTGGGTTGTAGAAAATGCCAAACTGCAGAAACAAAGGGACATTCCGTGGCTTGTAGAAAATGCCAAACTGCAGAAACAAAGGGACATTCCGTGGCTGGTAGAAAATGCCAAACTGTAGAAACAAAGGGACATTCCGTGGCTGGTCGAAAATGCCAAACTGTAGAAACAAAGGGACATTCCATGGCTTGTAGAAAATGCGAAACTGTAGAAACAAAGGGACATTCCGTGGCTTGTAGAAAATGCCAAACTGTAGAAACAAAGGGACATTCCGTGGCTGGTCGAAAATGCCAAACTGTAGAAACAAAGGGACATTCCATGGCTTGTAGAAAATGCGAAACTGTAGAAACAAAGGGACATTCCGTGGCTGGTCGAAAATGCCAAACTGTAGAAACAAAGGGACATTCAGTGGCTTGTAGAAAATGCCAAACTGTAGAAACAAAGGGACATTCCGTGGCTTGTAGAAAATGCCAAACTGTAGAAACAAAGGGACATTCCGTGGCTTGTAGAAAATGCCAAACTGTAGAAACAAAGGGACATTCAGTGGGTTGTAGAAAATGCCAAACTGTAGAAACAAAGGGACATTCCGTGGCTTGTAGAAAATGCCAAAATGTGGAAACAAAGGGACATTCCGTGGCTTGTAGAAAATGCCAAACTGTAGAAACAAAGGGACATTCAGTGGGTTGTAGAAAATGCCAAACTGCAGAAACAAAGGGACATTCCGTGGCTTGTAGAAAATGCCAAACTGTAGAAACAAAGGGACATTCCGTGGCTTGTAGAAAATGCCAAACTGTAGAAACAAAGGGACATTCAGTGGGTTGTAGAAAATGCCAAACTGCAGAAACAAAGGGACATTCCGTGGCTTGTAGAAAATGCCAAACTGTAGAAACAAAGGGACATTCCGTGGGTTGTAGAAAATGCCAAACTGTAGAAACAAAGGGACATTCCGTGGCTTGTAGAAAATGCCAAACTGTAGAAACAAAGGGACATTCCATGGCTTGTAGAAAATGCCAAACTCTAGGAACAAAGGGACATTCCGTGGCTTGTAGAAAATGCCAAACTGTAGAAACAAAGGGACATTCCGTGGCTTGTAGAAAATGCCAAGCTGTAGAAACAAAGGGACATTCCGTGGCTTGTAGAAAATGCCAAACTGTAGAAACAAAGGGACATTCCGTGGCTTGTAGAAAATGCCAAGCTGTAGAAACAAAGGGACATTCCGTGGCTTGGAGAAAATGCCAAATTGTAGAAACAAAGGGACATTCCATGGCTTGTAGAAAATGCCAAAATGTAGAAACAAAGGGACATTCCGTGGCTTGCAGAAAATGCCAAACTGGAGAAACAAAGGGACATTCCGTGGCTTGTAGAAAATGCCAAACTGTAGAAACGAAGGGACATTCCGTGGCTTGTAGAAAATGCCAAACTGCAGAAACGAAGGGACATTCCGTGGCTTGTAGAAAATGCCAAACTGTAGAAACGAAGGGACATTCCGTGGCTTGTAGAAAATGCCAAACTGCAGAAACAAAGGGACATTCCATGGCTTGTAGAAAATGCCAAAATGTAGAAACAAAGGGACATTCCGTGGCTTGCAGAAAATGCCAAACTGGAGAAACAAAGAGACATTCCGTGGCTTGTAGAAAATGCCAAACTGTAGAAACGAAGGGACATTCCGTGGCTTGTAGAAAATGCCAAACTGCAGAAACGAAGGGACATTCCGTGGCTTGTAGAAAATGCCAAACTGTAGAAACAAAGGGACATTCCATGGCTTGTAGAAAATGCCAAACTGCAGAAACGAAGGGACATTCCGTGGCTTGTAGAAAATGCCAAAATGTAGAAAGAAAGGGGCATTCCGTGGCTTGTAGAAAATGCCAAACTGCAGAAATGAAGGGACATTCCGTGGCTTGTAGAAAATGCCAAACTGTAGAAAGAAAGGGGCATTCCGTGGCTTGTAGAAAATGCCAAAATGTGGAAACAAAGGGGCATTCCGTGGCTTGTAGAAAATACCAAACTGTAGAAACAAAGGGGCATTCCATGGCTTGTAGAAAATGCCAAACTGCAGAAACGAAGGGACATTCCGTGGCTTGTAGAAAATGCCAAAATGTAGAAAGAAAGGGGCATTCCATGGCTTGTAGAAAATGCCAAACTGCAGAAACGAAGGGACATTCCGTGGCTTGTAGAAAATGCCAAAATGTAGAAAGAAAGGGGCATTCCATGGCTTGTAGAAAATGCCAAAATGTGGAAACAAAGGGACATTCCGTGGCTTGTAGAAAATGTCAAACTGTAGAAACGAAGGGACATTCCGTGGCTTGTAGAAAATGCCAAACTGCAGAAACAAAGGGACATTCCATGGCTTGTAGAAAATGCCAAATTGTAGAAACAAAGGGACATTCCGTGGCTTGTAGAAAATGCCAAACTGTAGAAACAAAGGGACATTCAGTGGGTTGTAGAAAATGCAAAACTGCAGAAACAAAGGGACATTCCGTGGCTTGTAGAAAATGCCAAACTGTAGAAACAAAGGGACATTCCGTGGCTTGTAGAAAATGCCAAACTGTAGAAACAAAGGGACATTCCGTGGCTTGTAGAAAATGCCAAACTGTAGAAACAAAGGGACATTCCATGGCTTGTAGAAAATGCCAAACTCTAGGAACAAAGGGACATTCCGTGGCTTGTAGAAAATGCCAAACTGTAGAAACAAAGGGACATTCCGTGGCTTGTAGAAAATGCCAAACTGCAGAAACAAAGGGACATTCCGTGGCTTGTAGAAAATGCCAAACTGTAGAAACAAAGGGACATTCAGTGGCTTGTAGAAAATGCCAAACTGTAGAAACAAAGGGACATTCAGTGGCTTGTAGAAAATGCCAAACTGTAGAAACAAAGGGACATTCCGTGGCTTGTAGAAAATGCCAAACTGCAGAAACAAAGGGACATTCCGTGGCTTGTAGAAAATGCCAAACTGTAGAAACAAAGGGACATTCAGTGGCTTGTAGAAAATGCCAAACTGTAGAAACAAAGGGACATTCCGTGGCTTGTAGAAAATGCCAAACTGTAGAAACAAAGGGACATTCCGTGGCTTGTAGAAAATGCCAAACTGCAGAAACAAAGGGACATTTAGTGCGTTGTAGAAAATGCCAAACTGTAGAAACAAAGGGACATTCCGTGGCTTGTAGAAAATGCCAAACTGTAGAAACAAAGGGACATTCCGTGGCTTGTAGAAAATGCCAAACTGTAGAAACAAAGGGACATTCCGTGGCTTGTAGAAAATGCCAAACTGCAGAAACAAAGGGACATTTAGTGCGTTGTAGAAAATGCCAAACTGTAGAAACAAAGGGACATTCAGTGGGTTGTAGAAAATGGCAAACTGTAGAAACAAAGGGACATTCCGTGGCTTGTAGAAAATGCCAAACTGTAGAAACAAAGGGACATTCCATGGCTTGTAGAAAATGCCAAACTGCAGAAACAAAGGGACATTCCGTGGCTGGTAGAAAATGCCAAACTGTAGAAACAAAGGGACATTCCGTGGGTTGTAGAAAATGCCAAACTGCAGAAACAAAGGGACATTCCGTGGCTGGTAGAAAATGCCAAACTGTAGAAACAAAGGGACATTCCGTGGCTGGTCGAAAATGCCAAACTGTAGAAACAAAGGGACATTCCATGGCTTGTAGAAAATGCGAAACTGTAGAAACAAAGGGACATTCCGTGGGTTGTAGAAAATGCCAAACTGTAGAAACAAAGGGACATTCCATGGCTTGTAGAAAATGCGAAACTGTAGAAACAAAGGGACATTCCGTGGGTTGTAGAAAATGCCAAACTGTAGAAACAAAGGGACATTCCGTGGCTTGTAGAAAATGCCAAACTCTAGGAACAAAGGGACATTCCGTGGCTTGTAGAAAATGCCAAACTGTAGAAACAAAGGGACATTCCGTGGCTTGTAGAAAATGCCAAACTGTAGAAACAAAGGGACATTCCGTGGCTTGTAGAAAATGCCAAACTGCAGAAACAAAGCGACATTCCGTGGCTTGTAGAAAATGCCAAACTGTAGAAACAAAGGGACATTCCGTGGCTTGTAGAAAATGCCAAACTGCAGAAACAAAGGGACATTCAGTGGGTTGTAGAAAATGCCAAACTGTAGAAACAAAGGGACATTCCGTGGGTTGTAGAAAATGCCAAACTGTAGAAACGAAGGGACATTCCGTGGCTTGTAGAAAATGCCAAACTGCAGAAACGAAGGGACATTCCGTGGCTTGTAGAAAATGCCAAACTGCAGAAACAAAGGGACATTCCGTGGCTTGTAGAAAATGTCAAACTGTAGAAACAAAGGGACATTCCGTGGCTTGTAGAAAATGCCAAACTGCAGAAACAAAGGGACATTCCGTGGCTTGTAGAAAATGTCAAACTGTAGAAACGAAAGGACATTCCGTGGCTTGTAGAAAATGCCAAACTGCAGAAACAAAGGGACATTCCGTGGCTTGTAGAAAATGTCAAACTGTAGAAACGAAAGGACATTCCGTGGCTTGTAGAAAATGCCAAACTGCAGAAACAAAGGGACATTCCGTGGCTTGTAGAAAATGTCAAACTGTAGAAACGAAAGGACATTCCGTGGCTTGTAGAAAATGCCAAACTGCAGAAACAAAGGGACATTCCGTGGCTTGTAGAAAATGTCAAACTGTAGAAACGAAAGGACATTCCATGGCTTGTAGAAAATGCCAAACTGTAGAAACGAAAGGACATTCCGTGGCTTGTAGAAAATGCCAAACTGCAGAAACAAAGGGACATTCCGTGGCTTGTAGAAAATGCCAAACTGCAGAAACAAAGGGACATTCCATGGCTTGTAGAAAATGCCAAATTGTAGAAACAAAGGGACATTCCGTGGCTTGTAGAAAATGCCAAACTGTAGAAACGAAAGGACATTCCGTGGCTTGTAGAAAATGCCAAACTGCAGAAACAAAGGGACATTCCGTGGCTTGTATAAAATGCCAAACTGTAGAAACAAAGGGACATTCAGTGGGTTGTAGAAAATGCCAAACTGCAGAAACAAAGGGACATTCCGTGGCTTGTAGAAAATGCCAAACTGTAGAAACAAAGGGACATTCCGTGGCTTGTAGAAAATGCCAAACTGTAGAAACAAAGGGACATTCCGTGGCTTGTAGAAAATGCCAAACTGTAGAAACAAAGGGACATTCCGTGGCTTGTAGAAAATGCCAAAATGTGGAAACAAAGGGACATTCCGTGGCTTGTAGAAAATGCCAAACTCTAGGAACAAAGGGACATTCCGTGGCTTGTAGAAAATGCCAAACTGTAGAAACAAAGGGACATTCCGTGGCTTGTAGAAAATGCCAAACTGCAGAAACAAAGGGACATTCAGTGGGTTGTAGAAAATGCCAAACTCTAGGAACAAAGGGACATTCCGTGGCTTGTAGAAAATGCCAAACTCTAGGAACAAAGGGACATTCCGTGGCTTGTAGAAAATGCCAAACTGTAGAAACAAAGGGACATTCCGTGGCTTGTAGAAAATGCCAAACTCTAGGAACAAAGGGACATTCCGTGGCTTGTAGAAAATGCCAAACTGTAGAAACAAAGGGACATTCCATGGCTTGTAGAAAATGCCAAACTGCAGAAACAAAGGGACATTCCGTGGCTTGTAGAAAATGCCAAACTCTAGGAACAAAGGGACATTCCGTGGCTTGTAGAAAATGCCAAACTGTAGAAACAAAGGGACATTCCGTGGCTTGTAGAAAATGCCAAACTGTAGAAACAAAGGGACATTCAGTGGGTTGTAGAAAATGCCAAACTGCAGAAACAAAGGGACATTCCGTGGGTTGTAGAAAATGCCAAAATGTGGAAACAAAGGGACATTCCGTGGCTTGTAGAAAATGCCAAACTGTAGAAACAAAGGGACATTCAGTGGGTTGTAGAAAATGCCAAACTGCAGAAACAAAGGGACATTCCGTGGCTTGTAGAAAATGCCAAACTGCAGAAACAAAGGGACATTCCGTGGCTTGTAGAAAATGCCAAACTGCAGAAACAAAGGGACATTCAGTGGGTTGTAGAAAATGCCAAACTGCAGAAACAAAGGGACATTCCGTGGCTTGTAGAAAATGCCAAACTGCAGAAACAAAGGGACATTCCGTGGCTTGTAGAAAATGCCAAACTGCAGAAACAAAGGGACATTCCATGGCTTGTAGAAAATGCCAAACTGCAGAAACAAAGGGACATTCAGTGGGTTGTAGAAAATGCCAAACTGCAGAAACAAAGGGACATTCCGTGGCTTGTAGAAAATGCCAAACTGCAGAAACAAAGGGACATTCCATGGCTTGTAGAAAATGCCAAAATGTGGAAACAAAGGGACATTCCGTGGCTTGTAGAAAATGCCAAACTGTAGAAACAAAGGGACATTCAGTGGCTTGTAGAAAATGCCAAACTGCAGAAACAAAGGGACATTCCGTGGCTTGTAGAAAATGCCAAACTCTAGGAACAAAGGGACATTCCGTGGCTTGTAGAAAATGCCAAACTGTAGAAACAAAGGGACATTCCGTGGCTTGTAGAAAATGCCAAACTGCAGAAACAAAGGGACATTCAGTGGGTTGTAGAAAATGCCAAACTCTAGGAACAAAGGGACATTCCGTGGCTTGTAGAAAATGCCAAACTCTAGGAACAAAGGGACATTCCGTGGCTTGTAGAAAATGCCAAACTGTAGAAACAAAGGGACATTCCGTGGCTTGTAGAAAATGCCAAACTCTAGGAACAAAGGGACATTCCGTGGCTTGTAGAAAATGCCAAACTGTAGAAACAAAGGGACATTCCATGGCTTGTAGAAAATGCCAAACTGCAGAAACAAAGGGACATTCCGTGGCTTGTAGAAAATGCCAAACTCTAGGAACAAAGGGACATTCCGTGGCTTGTAGAAAATGCCAAACTGTAGAAACAAAGGGACATTCAGTGGGTTGTAGAAAATGCCAAACTGCAGAAACAAAGGGACATTCCGTGGGTTGTAGAAAATGCCAAAATGTGGAAACAAAGGGACATTCCGTGGCTTGTAGAAAATGCCAAACTGTAGAAACAAAGGGACATTCAGTGGGTTGTAGAAAATGCCAAACTGCAGAAACAAAGGGACATTCCGTGGCTTGTAGAAAATGCCAAACTGCAGAAACAAAGGGACATTCCGTGGCTTGTAGAAAATGCCAAACTGCAGAAACAAAGGGACATTCAGTGGGTTGTAGAAAATGCCAAACTGCAGAAACAAAGGGACATTCCGTGGCTTGTAGAAAATGCCAAACTGCAGAAACAAAGGGACATTCCGTGGCTTGTAGAAAATGCCAAACTGCAGAAACAAAGGGACATTCCATGGCTTGTAGAAAATGCCAAACTGCAGAAACAAAGGGACATTCAGTGGGTTGTAGAAAATGCCAAACTGTAGAAACAAAGGGACATTCCGTGGCTTGTAGAAAATGCCAAACTGTAGAAACAAAGGGACATTCCGTGGCTTGTAGAAAATGCCAAACTGCAGAAACAAAGGGACATTCCGTGGCTTGTAGAAAATGCCAAACTGCAGAAACAAAGGGACATTCCATGGCTTGTAGAAAATGCCAAAATGTGGAAACAAAGGGACATTCCGTGGCTTGTAGAAAATGCCAAACTGTAGAAACAAAGGGACATTCAGTGGCTTGTAGAAAATGCCAAACTGTAGAAACAAAGGGACATTCCGTGGCTTGTAGAAAATGCCAAACTCTAGGAACAAAGGGACATTCCGTGGCTTGTAGAAAATGCCAAACTGTAGAAACAAAGGGACATTCCGTGGCTTGTAGAAAATGCCAAACTCTAGGAACAAAGGGACATTCCGTGGCTTGTAGAAAATGCCAAACTGCAGAAACAAAGGGACATTCCGTGGCTTGTAGAAAATGCCAAACTCTAGGAACAAAGGGACATTCCGTGGCTTGTAGAAAATGCCAAACTGTAGAAACAAAGGGACATTCCGTGGCTTGTAGAAAATGCCAAACTGTAGAAACAAAGGGACATTCAGTGGGTTGTAGAAAATGCCAAACTGCAGAAACAAAGGGACATTCCGTGGCTTGTAGAAAATGCCAAACTGTAGAAACAAAGGGACATTCCGTGGGTTGTAGAAAATGCCAAACTGTAGAAACAAAGGGACATTCCGTGGCTTGTAGAAAATGCCAAACTGTAGAAACAAAGGGACATTCCATGGCTTGTAGAAAATGCCAAACTCTAGGAACAAAGGGACATTCCGTGGCTTGTAGAAAATGCCAAACTGTAGAAACAAAGGGACATTCCGTGGCTTGTAGAAAATGCCAAACTGTAGAAACAAAGGGACATTCCGTGGCTTGTAGAAAATGCCAAACTGCAGAAACAAAGGGACATTCAGTGGGTTGTAGAAAATGCCAAACTGTAGAAACAAAGGGACATTCAGTGGGTTGTAGAAAATGCCAAAATGTGGAAACAAAGGGACATTCCGTGGCTTGTAGAAAATGCCAAACTGTAGAAACAAAGGGACATTCCGTGGCTTGTAGAAAATGCCAAACTGCAGAAACAAAGGGACATTCAGTGGGTTGTAGAAAATGCCAAACTGCAGAAACAAAGGGACATTCAGTGGGTTGTAGAAAATGCCAAACTGTAGAAACAAAGGGACATTCCGTGGCTTGTAGAAAATGCGAAACTGTAGAAACAAAGGGACTTTCCATGGCTTGTAGAAAATCCCAATCTGTAGAAACAAAGGGACTTTCCATGGCTTGTAGAAAATCCCAATCTGTAGAAACAAAGGGACATTCCATGGCTTGTAGAAAATCCCAATCTGTAGAAACAAAGGGACATTCCGTGGCCTGTAGAAAATGCCAAGCTGCAGAAACAAAGGGACTT
This sequence comes from Myxine glutinosa, assembly GCF_964187855.1. NCBI lineage: Eukaryota > Metazoa > Chordata > Myxini > Myxiniformes > Myxinidae > Myxine > Myxine glutinosa. The sequence goes on along the minus strand of NC_136273.1, from coordinate 91,355,393 downwards.
TCCGTGGCCTGTAGAAAATGCCAAACTGCAGAAACAAAGGGACTTTCCATGGCTTGTAGAAAATACCAAAATGTAGAAACAAAGGGACATTCCATGGCTTGTAGAAAATCCCAATCTGTAGAAACAAAGGGACATTCCATGGCTTGTAGAAAATCCCAATCTGTAGAAACAAAGGGACATTCCGTGGCCTGTAGAAAATGCCAAGCTGCAGAAACAAAGGGACTTTCCATGGCTTGTAGAAAATACCAAACTGTAGAAACAAAGGGACATTCCGTGGCGTGTAGAAAATGCCAAGCTGCAGAAACAAAGGGACTTTCCATGGCTTGTAGAAAATCCCAATCTGTAGAAACAAAGGGACTTTCCGTGGCCTGTAGAAAATGCCAAGCTGCAGAAACAAAGGGACTTTCCATGGCTTGTAGAAAATACCAAAATGTAGAAACAAAGGGACATTCCGTGGCTTGTAGAAAATGCCAAACTGTAGAAACAAAGGGACATTCCGTGGCGTGTAGAAAATGCCAAACTGTAGAAACAAAGGGACATTCCATGGCTTGTATAAAATGCCAAACTGTAGAAACAAAGGGACATTCCGTGGCTTGTATAAAATGCCAAACTGTAGAAACAAAGGGACATTCAGTGGGTTGTAGAAAATGCCAAACTGTAGAAACAAAGGGACATTCCGTGGCTTGTAGAAAATGCCAAACTGTAGAAACAAAGGGCATTCCATGGCTTGTAGAAAATGCCAAACTGTAGAAACAAAGGGACATTCCGTGGCTTGTAGAAAATGCCAAACTGTAGAAACAAAGGGCATTCCATGGCTTGTATAAAATGCCAAACTGTAGAAACAAAGGGACATTCCGTGGCTTGTAGAAAATGGCAAACTGTAGAAACAAAGGGACATTCCGTGGCTTGTAGAAAATGCCAAACTGTAGAAACAAAGGGACATTCCGTGGCTTGTAGAAAATGCCAAACTGTAGAAACAAAGGGACATTCCATGGCTTGTAGAAAATGCCAAACTGTAGAAACAAAGGGATATTCCGTGGCTTGTAGAAAATGCCAAACTGTAGAAACAAAGGGACATTCCATGGCTTGTAGAAAATGCCAAAATGTAGAAACAAAGGGACATTCCGTGGCTTGTAGAAAATGCCAAACTGCAGAAACAAAGCGACATTCCGTGGCTTGTAGAAAATGGCAATCTGTAGAAACAAAGGGACATTCCGTGGCTTGTAGAAAATGCCAAACTGCAGAAACAAAGGGACATTCCGTGGCTTGTAGAAAATGCCAAACTGTAGAAACAAAGGGACATTCCGTGGCTTGTAGAAAATGCCAAACTGTAGAAACAAAGGGACATTCCATGGCTTGTTTTAAATGCCAAACTGTAGAAACAAAGGGACATTCCATGGCTTGTAGAAAATGCCAAACTGTAGAAACAAAGGGACATTCCGTGGCTTGTAGAAAATGCCAAACTGTAGAAACAAAGGGACATTCCGTGGCTTGTAGAAAATGCCAAAATGTAGAAACAAAGGGACATTCCATGGCTTGTAGAAAATGCCAAACTGTAGAAACAAAGGGACATTCCGTGGCTTGTAGAAAATGCCAAACTGTAGAAACAAAGGGACATTCCGTGGCTTGTAGAAAATGCCAAAATGTAGAAACAAAGGGGCATTCCGTGGCTTGTAGAAAATGCCAAACTGTAGAAACAAAGGGACATTCCGTGGCTTGTAGAAAATGCCAAACTGTAGGAACAAAGGGACATTCCATGGCTTGTATAAAATGCCAAACTGTCGAAACAAAGGGACATTCCATGGCTTGTATAAAATGCCAAACTGTAGAAACAAAGGGACATTCCGTGGCTTGTAGAAAATGCCAGATGATAGGAAAGAATGGACATTCAAAAAATCTCATGTGCATGCTGTCCTACCCTTATGGTCTTAATGTGCAGTCACACTATAACGTATAGCAATAACTTATGCCGACGTATGTGAATTTTCACCAACACGCTGGTGTATGTTGACATAAGTTAGGGGTAGGTTTGGTATAGGTTGTATACGTTAAAAGCACGCTGGTATAAGCTGGCATACGTTGTTGTACGCAGAGGCCGAAATAAATTTTTGTGCATGCACAAAAATTTTGGGCGTATGCCGACGTCCTCTTCTTAGGTTAGGCATACGTTAGGCATACGCTAGACATACGCTAGACATACGTTAAATACGTTAGAGGTAGGTTACTCATACGTCGAGATACGTTGGCATGAAGGTGTACTGTACAGCTAACTTATTGATAACCTATGAGTAACTTACTTCTAACCTATATCTAACCTATATCTGACGTATCTGCAACGCATATTGACGTATTCAGACGTATTAGACGTATTAGACGTCGAGCAGGACGTATGTCTGACGATGGAGTAACTTATTGAACGTGTTTCTACCGTACAACTAGCGTATTATTGGCGTTTTGCCAGCGTTTTGCGGTCACTGTATATATGGGGGCCTGGGAGAAGCTCACCATCACTTCTCCACCCGTCATCAGAGAAGATGGAGGATCCTGAGATGCTTCGACAAGAATACCAACTAGTCGTTCTCCAACATCAGTATGAGATCATCGAATTGGCACTTCACCAGCCCTCCTCTTCTTCTTGGTCTTGTCATCAGACTGGCGGGAGGAGGTGGAGGCAACTGATGCAGCATCCGAGTCAACAGAAGAGGCACGGGAGGCACGGGAACCATCACCGGAATGAGGAGATGGAGAGCGTGGTGACTGCGAGCAGCCGGCTTGGGGCACAGCAGCGAGATCATGAGCAGGTGGATCGGCGGCTTTGAACGATGATGGTGAGGATGATGGTGTAGATGTGTTCTTCTTGCCTCTACCTCAGCCCCTGGCAGACGTCTCGGTTGCTGTCTTCTTCGTTTTCTTGGGTGCCATGTTGATGTTGATAGCTCGCGGTGCCATGTTGATGTTGATAGCTCGCGGTACTGGAGAGATCGGCGCCGTATTTATGCAGAACGTCACGTGATCGTCGGCAACACGCCGAGCGCGCTGTGCATAGGTTTCTCATAAGTTACTCATACGTTGGGCATAAGTCGAGAACGCTGGACATATGCTGGCCATATGCTGTGATACGCTGTCATAAGTTATATATAAGTTAGTGATAGGTTACTAATAGGTTAGACATACGCGATGTATACGTTCAATACGTTATGCATATGCCCAATTTATTCATGCTGTAGAATTTTCGATGCTTTTTTGGGCGTATGCCGACGTGTTGACATTATTTTATGATTTTTCATACGCTAGATATAAGTTTCTCTAAAACGTCATAGTGTGACTGCACCTTTAGGAGGAACCAAGTAATGCCTTAGAAAAGTTCATATAAAGGGGCGCCTTACATACGGAGGTTAAGACCCCTCAGTAAATAAAAAAATTTGAACTATATGAATCAATTTGGCATGTTGTTCTTTTTTGAATCAAATTGTTTTTCAAATCAAATCAAATCTTTTTTTAAAAATCAAATTGCCATGCACGTTCAATAAATGGTGGAGGACACGTTTAAGTAACAGAATGGCCATCAGCCAGCCATCTTGGATCTGATTTCTAAAGAAAATGAAGTGCATATGTAAGCTATCATTCGTTATCTGTGTTCCAAGTTTGAACAAGATCGGTAAATACACGTCCTAATAAACGGTTGAGGACGTGTTCAACATCGGATTTTTTACAACTAAAATGGCCACCAGCCGGCCATCTTTGATCGCATCGTGAAACAAAGTTTCTAACATTCTGTTGTGAACAATCGACCAGCGTTTTTCATCTTCACTACGAACAACGCCATTTTCATCTGAATCGCTCACATAAGGTTCAAAACGATTGGGATCTACAATATTTCCGAAAGCATTTCTATCACAAATTTTGTCCTCAAATTTTTCTCCAAAATCCCATTGATCAATTTCAACATGCTGAGAACGTCCAGAGTCGCTAATGACAAAGGTATCAGTATCGGAACACGAGCTCGAAATGCACTGGTTCTCCATGTAAATCCACCATTTGGATGAAGGCGAGTTCATAATGTGACGTCACTGGCAAAATTCAAAATCGACATTCAACGGCTATTTTCGATACTTTCTGATTGGCAAAGGAATTTCAAAACAAACCACCCTTTAAATAATACCGTCATTAATGAGTTTCAATGGTTTTCAGATGAAAATATTTTTTTCGTTTGGATTCCCCTTTGTACATGAAAACGATTCACATTGAAAAGCTTGGATCACAATTAATATTTGCATACGTACTAAATAGACAGCCTGGATCAAATTTGCTCGATGAGCCGCCATAAGACGTCACACATGGAAGGATTCTTTTGAACATTTCATTTGGCGACGAAAGACGAATCAATTGTTTTTGGGGACGATGCGATGACGACACCAGGTAAACTCCCCGCTGGTCTAAGTGACCAATTGCCGAGAGTAATTGACCGTAAAGGTCAGTAATTAAGTTATGCAAATGGCGTCTAATGGCGCTTCATCTTAATCCAGGCCTGGACGGCTGACAGAATACACTGGCAGCACAACCAACAACCTAATAAACACCTCCATATGGTGTTGGACACCTGGTATTGAGCGATAAACAGGACAAGTCCACAACCAAGCCATCACGGTGCTTCCCGTCGATGAATGACGTCACAAAACATAACTATTACGTAGATTTTTTTTTTAAAGCTTTCCTTACCTCCGTCAATCATTCAAGTCATTTAAATAGGGAATAAACTTTTCTGTTCCAATGACGTCACGATCGATACTCGATGTTCGATCGACCACTGAATATATTAATTTCATCGATGCACAACTTTCCTGCAACGTTTGTGGAATGATCAAAGTTCTCTTCGTTTGAACCACCACGTGACACAATTAGACGTTAATGAGTGGAAACGTTTGTTCAGTCTCCGGGTGGGTTTTACTGCCTGTAGTGTTCAAAAAGTTCTCGTAACAAGGTACAAAAGGCCAAGAAGCGCCAACGTTTTTGTATTTTCAATATACAGGTAAATACAATGAATAGCAGGAAGGTGATGGATGATGGGAGAGAGGTGGTGGATGATGGGAGAGAGGTGGTGGATGATGGGAGAGAGGTCGTGGATGATGGGAGAGAGGTCGTGGATGATGGGAGAGAGGTGGTGGATGATGGGAGAGAGGTGGTGGATGATGTGAGAGAGGTGATGGATGATGGGAGAGAGGTGATGGATGATGGGAGAGAGGTGATGGATGATGGGAGAGAGGTAATGGATGATGGGAGAGAGGTGATGGATGATGGGAGAGAGGTGATGGATAATGGGAGAGAGGTGGTGGATGATGGGAGAGAGGTGGTGGATGATGGGAGAGAGGTGATGGATGATGGGAGAGAGGTGATGGATGATGGGAGAGAGGTGATGGATGATGGGAGAGAGGTAATGGATGACGGGAGAGAGGTAATGGATGATGGGAGAGAGGTGATGGATGATGGGAGAGAGGTGATGGATAATGGGAGAGAGGTGGTGGATGATGGGAGAGAGGTGGTGGATGATGGGAGAGAGGTGGTGGATGATGGGAGAGAGGTGATGGATGATGGGAGAGAGGTGATGGATGATGGGAGAGAGGTGATGGATGATGGGAGAGAGGTGATGGATGATGGGAGAGAGGTAATGGATGACGGGAGAGAGGTAATGGATGATGGGAGAGAGGTGATGGATAATGGGAGAGAGGTGATGGATAATGGGAGAGAGGTGGTGGATGATGGGAGAGAGGTGGTGGATGATGGGAGAGAGGTGATGGATTTTTTTTTTTTTTTTTTTTTTTTTTTTGTATACTGAATCGAGGCTCGTGAAAGAGCTGACATTTACTTCACAAACAAATCAACCAGACAAACAAAATATATAAAAAGAGGGAGCGGAAGACAAGAGAATGGGAAGCACACAAACACTTGAGAGCACACAACATTTGAGAGCAGGGAGATGTGTGGGAGGGAGAGGGCTCGGGGGGAGGAGGCGTGGGAAGGGGTGGGGGGGTGGGGGGTGGGAGAAGTATAAAACACAAGGACACCAAGGACTTCCAGGTCAGAAGTTGGTATTTCAAAAAGTGGAATTGGGGTGAAATTATCGGGGATAGAAAAGATCAAGGTTTTGGATGGGGGAAGATAAGAGATGGTGGTGAACAGCTGTTTTAAAGACCTGGAGGGTGGAGTGGGATTGAAGAGAGTGAGGGAGTTTGTCCCAGAGGCGGGAGAAAAGAGGAATGAAGGAGCGAAGGTGAGCAGAGAGTCTTGATTTTGGCAGTTTAACCATAAGAGGGTTGCAGGCAGATCTTGTGCGACCTGTAGGAATATTTGCGGGACAGAGCCCAGAGAGAGCTGGGGGGGGCAAGGCCAGAGAGGAGTCGGTAGAAGACGGAAAGACCACCAACCTGCCTGCGGTGAGTGAGTGAAAGGCCCTTGGAGTTAGCTTCATCGCGGGAGATTCCAATGATTCTGAATGCTTTGCTTTCAACAGCGTGAAGACGAGCTAGGTGTGAGGCAGGAGCACCAGCCCAGAGGGGAGAGCAGTATTCCATTGAGCTGCGGTTGAAAGCCTTGTACGTGGTGAGGAGCTCAGGTGTGCCAAGGAAGGACTTCGCACGACGGAGGATGCCCAGTCGGCGACTGGCTTTGGAGGCCAGATTTGAAATGTGGTTTTCCCAGGAAAGATCATGGCAGATAGTGAGACCCAAAAGTTTGAGTGACAGAACTTTTTGGAGAGGATTATTCAGAAAGTAGATGGGAGGGTTGTCCAGTCGGTCTTTTCGGAGAGACATTGTAAGAGTGTGAGATTTGTCAGGATTGAAAGACATGTTCCACTTGTTTGCCCAGTCTGTGATTTTGTCCAGGTCTGCAGAGAGTGAGGAGGCTGCAGACTGTCCATCTGAGGGATTAAGAATGGAGCGACAGAGAGTAGAGTCATCAGCAAAGAGATAGAGAGGATTTTCAAGAGAGTCGGGGAGATCATTGATGAAGACCAGAAAAAGCACAGGGCCCAGAACACTGCCTTGGGGAACTCCAGCCTGAACAGGAAGAGGAGATGAGAGAAACCCATTCAGCGCCACACGTTGACTACAACTAGAGAGGAAGTCCGCCAGCCATGCGTGGAGATTTCCATGGATACCAACAGAGGAGAATTTGGTGAGCAGGGCGGGGTGCCAGACCGTATCGAAGGCACGTGATATGTCAAGGGAGACAGCTCGAATTTCCTGTTTGGCATTGAGGACCTCCATCCATTGCTGAGAAAGCAGAAGCAGCATGTCCAGAGTAGACTGACCAGGTCTGAAACCAAATTGATGATCAGAGATCAAGCCATTGGAGAAGAGGAAAGATTTCATATCTGAAGCAATGATGGATTCCATGACTTTACTGATAATTGAGAGAAGGCTGATTGGTCTGTAGTTGCTAGGATCTGTTTTTGCACCTTTTTTGTGCAAAGCGGTGATGTTGGCAGATTTCCAAGCAGATGGCAGATGACCTTGAGCAAAAGAGAGTGTGAAGAGAACAGAGAGAGGGAGTGAAAGAGCGGAAGAACAAGATTTTAGGACCCGTGGGCTGATGCCGTCAGGTCCAGTTGCAGAATCAGAGTCGAGGGTTGACAGAAACTTTTCCACCTTGTCAGGAGGAAAGGACACAGAGTCCAGGAGCAGCTGGGTACGACTGGGTACGGTGGGTACAGAGAGGGATGGGTTTGGGACACAAGATTTAGAGGCAAACACAGAGTTGAGGCATTCAGCTTTTTCACGCGCGGAGTCAGCCGTGTGGCCGTTTGAGGTGAGGGAGGGGATGGAGGGGGAACAAACACCAGAAACAGATTTGACCAGACGCCACCAGGATTTGGAAGAGGGAGACAGATAAGAGAGTTCTGTCCTGAGAACGGATAGATATTGTTTCCTGGCTCTCCTGAGGGTGGACACCCACTTGTTTCGGGCTTTGTGAAAGGAAATGAGATTTCCTTCCGTTGGATTTGCTTTCCAGGAGACGAAAGCAAGTTGTTTCTGGGCAATAGCCTCACCACAAGATTCCGTGTACCATGGACGGGAGGAAGGGTATGACAACTGAAGACGAGATGGGATAAATCTGTGCATGAGAGAGAGCAGTTTACTTTGGAAGAATTCCCAGGATGAGTTGATGTCAGAGGCGGTAGAGATGGGAGACCAGTCCAGATGATTGATGGCTGCTTGAAGACCATGCCAGTTGGCCTGAGTGAAATGCCAGACTCGTCGATGCTGAGGAGGCTCTCTGAGAATGGTCAGAGAGATGTTGTAGCGGCTACCGCTGGGTTTTCACAATCGCCTTGCACCTATCAAGGACGCGGAGCGATCACCATGCCGGGCTCGTCCAGGACGCCCGGGCAGGCCTGCGCTCAACTTGCCAGGCCTCGGTCGGGACGCCTGGGCATGCCCGGGCAGGCTCGCCCTCAACTTGCCAGGCCGCAGCCAGGACGCTGGGCCACGCCCCCTCTCGCCTTTCCTGGGCAAACGCTCCGGGATAATATGTATATATATTGCTGCCCGATAAACGGGCTTTTCAGAGTGCCTGAGTGTTTGGTTTGATTAAAGCAACTCGGATGAATTCCAGCTTTTTGTCGCGTCCATTCTTCCGATCGACGTGGGAGCCCCAGCTCCTTCATTGGTGACCTACCGACATGGACACGGCAGTCGCCCTTAAACTGCCTACCTTCTGGGAGGCTCACGCGGCGGTTTGGTTCGCACAGGCGGATTCCCTGTTCGCCCTGCGAGGCATCACGGCCGACGACACCCGCTTCCACCATGTGGTAGCAGCGCTCGGTTCGGCCACCGCGGCCCGCGCCCTGAGCCTCCTCGAGAGCCCGCCAGCCGCTGACAAATACGGCGCGATTAAGAAGCTTCTCCTCGACGCTTTCGCCCTCCCATCGGCGGAACGCGCACGGCGCCTGCTCGACCTGCCCGAGCTCGGCGACACGCGCCCTTCCGAGCGAATGGACTACATGCTTTCACTGCTCGGCGAGCACTCTCCGGCATTCCTGTTCCGGGAGCTGTTCCTCCGTCAGCTGCCTAACCTGGTATGCCTCGCCCTGGCAAGCACGACGATCACAGATCCCCGGGCCCTTGCCAGAGAAGCCGACAAGATCTCCGCCGCAGGACAGCGCATCGCAGCGGCAACATGGGACCCACCGCCGTCCGCCGCAACACCCATGGTGCCCGAGCACCCGGCACGGTCGACGACCGAACTGCTGACGCAATTGGCGGCCACTACACCGAGCCGACCACCTCCAGCACGACGACCGGGGCCTCCACCTGACCAAGCGTGGTGTTACTATCATGCCAGGTTCGGACAGAAGGCCCGGACATGCCGACCCCCGTGCACCTTCGGCAGGCCGGGAAACGGCCGGGCCGGCGTTCATTACCAGCCATGAGCGCCGACCACACGGGCAACTTACTGTTCATCACGGATAAAGCGTCCGGACGGCGCTTCCTGTGTGACACCGGCGCCCAACTGAGCGTCATACCCGCCTCTGACCAGGACAGGCAATCCGCGGTTTGCGGCCCCTCCTTGGTTGCGGCCAACGGATCGACCATCCGCACCTTCGGCCCACGCAATGTCACCCTCTGCTTCGGCGGCCAACGCTTTGCTTGGACGTTTGTAACTGCAAACGTGCCCATGGCTCTGCTAGGCGCCGACTTCCTCTGCGCACACGGACTGCTGGTGGACGTCCAACGCGTCGTTTAATCAACGCCGAAACCTTCAGCTCCCTGGTATGCACATTGAGCAGCTCCGCGCCGACCGAGCTGGCATGCGCCGTCCCGGCGGCGAACGAGTTTGCTCGCCTGCTCACGGAGTTCCCGGCCCTCACGCGGCCGACGTTTTCGGCCGTCGCAGTACGGCATGGGATCGAGCACCACATACCAACCACGGGCCCGCCGGTCTACGCCAGGGCCCGCCGCCTCGACCCAGCCAAGCTCGCCGTGGCGAAGGCCGAATTCGACGCGTTGGAGCACCTCGGCATCGTGCGGCGCTCCGATAGCGCGTGGGCCTCGCCACTGCACATCGTGCCAAAGCCAGGGGGTGGATGGCGCCCGTGTGGCGACTACCGCCGTCTCAATGACGCTACCACCCCCGACAGGTACCCGATCCCGCATATCCAAGACTTCTCCGCCCGTCTGGTGGGACGGGTCATTTTTTCGAAAATTGATCTCATACGGGGATATCACCAGGTACCTGTCAGGGTGGCCGACGTTTCTAAAACGGCAGTCATCACGCCGTTCGGCTTATTCGAATTCTTGCGGATGCCGTTTGGTCTCAAGAACGCGGCTCAGGCGTTCCAGCGCTTGATGGACGGCATGCTGCGTGACCTGCCGTTCCTTTTCGTTTACCTGGACGACATCCTCGTCGCCAGCACGTCCCGGGCCGAGCACCTCCTCCACCTCCGAACACTGTTCGGGCGCCTCAGCGAGCACGGCCTCATCGTCAACCCGGCCAAATGCCACTTCGGCACGACGGCCGATGATTTTTTGGGCCATCACATCACCAAGAACGGGGCCGTGCCGCTGCCAACCAAGGTCGAGGCCATCACCACGTTCCCGCGTCCCCGCACCATGACCACCCGGGCCGGAAAGCTTCCCAGAAGCTGGTGTCGGCGCGATTCGTCTGGCACGGCCTTCGTCGGGACGTCCGCGATTGGACCAGCACCTGCACGGCCTGCCAACGGGCCAAGGTCCACCGACACACCCAGGCCCCGCTGGCACCTTTCACCGTGCCCGAACGACGTTTCGACCACGTCAACGTGGATCTGGTGGGCCCCCTCCCCCCGTCACGGGGGTTCACACACCTGCTCACCATGGTGGACAGGACCACCAGGTGGCCGGAGGCCGTTCCCCTCGTCTCCACCACCACCGCCGACGTGGCGCAGGCTTTCATCGCCACGTGGGTCGCCCGCTTCGGCGCACCGGCGGACATCTCGTCAGACCGCGGACCACAGTTCACCTCCGAGCTGTGGGGCGCGGTCGCCCGCAACCTGGGGGTCAAGCTCCACCGTACTATGGCCTACCACCCCCAAGCAAACGGGTTGTGCGAGCGATTCCACCGCTCCATGAAGGCGGCGCTCATGGCCGGCCTTCAAGACGGCGGTTGGGCCGACCGGCTGCCGTGGGTCCTTTTGGGCCTCCGCACGGCCCCCAAGGAGGACCTCCAGGCATCCACCGCCGAGCTTGTCTATGGCCAGGCGCTACGCGTCCCGGGCGAATTCGTGCCCGACGCTACCAGTCCCTGGTCCGCAGCTCACCAGCGCTCGGACCTCCAGGAGGCCGCCCGACGGTTTGCCCCCGTGCCAACATCCCACCACGGTGACCCCCAGTCCTACGTCCCCACAGCACTTCGCACAGCGGAGTATGTTTTTGTGCGTCACGACGCACATCGGGGGCCACTCCGGCCGCCGTACGACGGGCCCTTCCGGGTGCTGCGACGGGACGACAAGTCGTTCGTCATCGACATCGGCGGCAGGTCCGACCGGATTGCGGTGGACCGCCTCAAGCCGGCGCACGTGGACGTCGACGACCCACCACGGGTGGCCCTTCTGCCGCGGCGAGGCCGCCCCCCGTCCACGGTGCCCCCCACTCGACCGCCCACCACCACACCGGACCCCCTCCTACGACCCGCCAGCGGTCGCTTCGGCCGGGTCATCAGGACCCCCCTCAAATTGACCCTGCCGGTGCAAGTCGATTCTGGGGGGACGTGTGTAGCGGCTACCGCTGGGTTTTCACAATCGCCTTGCACCTATCAAGGACGCGGAGCGATCACCATGCCGGGCTCGTCCAGGACGCCCGGGCAGGCTCGCCCTCAACTTGCCAGGCCGCAGCCAGGACGCTGGGCCACGCCCCCTCTCGCCTTTCCTGGGCAAACGCTCCGGAATAATATGTATATATATTGCTGCCCGATAAACGGGCTTTTCAGAGTGCCTGAGTGTTTGGTTTGATTAAAGCAACTCGGATGAATTCCAGCTTTTTGTCGCGTCCATTCTTCCGATCGACGTGGGAGCCCCAGCTCCTTCATTGTCCACTTTAACAAGCACAGGATCAGAAGAGCCGATTGGAGCAGAAGAAGAGCAGCAGACATTTTCAGGGAAGTTAGTCATAACCAAGTCCAGAAGAGAAGATGCTCCATTGATTGAGATCCGGGTCGGGAAATTGACAGATTGTGTCAGTCCCAGTGAGTCACAGAAGTCCTTTGCTGAAGAGCCATGGCTGGTGAGAGAGGTACCCACACCCAGCCAACTGGCATGGTGACAATTGAAATCACCACATATGAGGAAGAGAGAGTTGGGATGGGTAGATAGAAGTTGGTCCATGTTATCAGACAGCGAGATGTAGATGGAGTCATCACTGTTTGGTGGACGGTACAACACACATATGAACAAAAGGTGGGAGCGAGGGGGAAGCCGTAGCCAAAGGTATTCCTGGGGTTGAGGTGGAGAGAGGGCAGTGCAGGCCGAGTGAGGAAGAGAGTTTTTTATAAAGATAGCATGCATGATGGGAGAGAGGTGATGGATGATGGGAGAGAGGTGGTGGATGATGGGAGAGAGGTGCTGGATGATGGGAGAGAGGTGATGGATGATGGGAGAGAGGTGGTGGATGATGGGAGAGAGGTGATCGATGATGGGAAAGATGTGATGGATTATGGGAGAGAGGTGATGGATTATGGGAGAGAGGTGATCGATGATGGGAGAGAGGTGGTGAATGATGGGAGAGAGGTGATGGATGATGGGAGAGAGGTGGTGGATGATGGGAAAGAGGTGGTGGATGATGGGAGAGAGGTGGTGGATGATGGGAGAGAGGTGATGGATGAGGGGAGAGAGGTGATCGAAGATGGGAGAGAGGTGGTGGATGATGGGAGAGAGGTGATGGATGATGGGAGAGAGGTGGTGGATGATGGGAGAGAGGTGGTGGATGATGGGAGAGAGGTGATCGATGATGGGAGAGATGTGATGGATTATGGGAGAGAGGTGATGGATTATGGGAGAGATGTGATGGATTATGGGAGAGAGGTGGTGGATGATGGGAGAGAGGTGATCGATGATGGGAGAGATGTGATGGATTATGGGAGAGAGGTGATGGATTATGGGAGAGAGGTGGTGGATGATGGGAGAGAGGTGATTGATGATGGGAGAGAGGTAAGGGATGATGGGAGAGAGGTGATGGATGATGGGAGAGAGGTGATGGATGATGGGAGAGAGGTAATGGATGATGGGAGAGAGGTGATGGATGATGGGAGAGAGGTGATGGATGATGGGAGAGAGGTGATGGATGATGGGAGAGAGGTGATGGATGATGGGAGAGAGGTGATGGATGAAGGGAGAGAGGTAATTGATGATGGGAGAGAGGTAATGGATGATGGGAGAGAGGTGATGGATGATGGGAGAGAGGTGATGGATGATGGGAGAGAGGTGATGAATGATGGGAGAGAGGTGCTTGATGATGGGAGAGAGGTAAGGGATGATGGGAGAGAGGTGATGGATGATGGGAGAGAGGTGATGGATGATGAGAGAGAGGTGATAGATGCTGGGAGAGAGGTGATGGATTATGGGAGAGAGGTGATGGATGACGGGAGAGAGGTGATGGATGATGGGAGAGAGGTGATGGATGATGGGAGAGAGGTGATGGATGACGGGAGAGAGGTAATGGATGATGGGAGAGAGGTAATGGATGATGGGAGAGAGGTGATGGATGATGGGAGAGAGGTGGTGGATGATGGGAGAGAGGTGATCGATGATGGGAGAGATGTGATGGGTTATGGGAGAGAGGTGATGGATTATGGGAGAGAGGTGATCGATGATGGGAGAGAGGTGGTGGATGATGGGAGAGAGGTGATGGATGATGGGAGAGAGGTGGTGGATGATGGGAAAGAGGTGGTGGATGATGGGAGAGAGGTGGTGGATGATGGGAGAGAGGTGATGGATGAGGGGAGAGAGGTGATCGATGATGGGAGAGAGGTGGTGGATGATGGGAGAGAGGTGATGGATGATGGGAGAGAGGTGGTGGATGATGGGAGAGAGGTGGTGGATGATGGGAGAGAGGTGATCGATGATGGGAGAGATGTGATGGATTATGGGAGAGAGGTGATGGATTATGGGAGAGATGTGATGGATTATGGGAGAGAGGTGGTGGATGATGGGAGAGAGGTGATCGATGATGGGAGAGATGTGATGGATTATGGGAGAGAGGTGATGGATTATGGGAGAGAGGTGGTGGATGATGGGAGAGAGGTGATTGATGATGGGAGAGAGGTAAGGGATGATGGGAGAGAGGTGATGGATGATGGGAGAGAGGTGATGGATGATGGGAGAGAGGTAATGGATGATGGGAGAGAGGTGATGGATGATGGGAGAGAGGTGATGGATGATGGGAGAGAGGTGATGGATGATGGGAGAGAGGTGATGGATGATGGGAGAGAGGTGATGGATGAAGGGAGAGAGGTAATTGATGATGGGAGAGAGGTAATGGATGATGGGAGAGAGGTGATGGATGATGGGAGAGAGGTGATGGATGATGGGAGAGAGGTGATGAATGATGGGAGAGAGGTGCTTGATGATGGGAGAGAGGTAAGGGATGATGGGAGAGAGGTGATGGATGATGGGAGAGAGGTGATGGATGATGAGAGAGAGGTGATAGATGCTGGGAGAGAGGTAATGGATTATGGGAGAGAGGTGATGGATGACGGGAGAGAGGTGATGGATGATGGGAGAGAGGTGATGGATGATGGGAGAGAGGTGATGGATGACGGGAGAGAGGTAATGGATGATGGGAGAGAGGTAATGGATGATGGGAGAGAGGTGATGGATGATGGGAGAGAGGTGATGGATGATGGGAGAGAGGTGATCGATGATGGGAGAGATGTGATGGATTATGGGAGAGAGGTGATGGATTATGGGAGAGAGGTGATCGATGATGGGAGCGAGGTGGTGGATGATGGGAGAGAGGTGATGGATGATGGGAGAGAGGGGATGGATGATGGGAGAGAGGTGATGGATGATGGGAGAGAGGTGGTGGATGATGGGAGAGAGGTGATGGATGATGGGAGAGAGGTGATGGATGATGGGAGAGAGGTGGTGGATGATGGCAGAGAGGTGGTGGATGATGGGAGAGAGGTGATCGATGATGGGAGAGATGTGATGGATTTTGGGAGAGGTGATGGATGATGCGAGAGAGGTGATGGATGATGGGAGAGAGGTGATGGATGATGGGAGAGAGGTAATGGATGATGGGAGAGAGGTGATGGATGATGGGAGAGAGGTGATGGATGTTGGGATAGAGGTGATGGATGATGGGAGAGAGGTGGTGGATGATGGGAGAGAGGTGGTGGATGATGGGAGAGAGGTGATCGATGATGGGAGAGATGTGATGGATTATGGGAGAGAGGTGATGGATGATGGGAGAGAGGTGATGGATGATGGGAGAGAGGTGGTGGATGATGGGAGAAAGGTGATGGATTATGGGAGAGAGGTGATGGATGATGGGAGAGAGGTGATGGATGATGGGAGAGAGGTGATGGATGATGGGAGAGAGGTGATGGATGATGAGAGAGAGGTAATGGATAATGGGAGAGAGGTGATGGATGATGGGAGAGAGGGGATGGATGATGGGAGAGAGGTGATGGATGATGGGAGAGAGGTGATGAATGATGGGAGAGAGGTGATGGATGATGGGAGAGAGGTGATGGATGATGGGAGAGAGATGATGGATGATGGGAGAGAGGTGACGGATGATGGGAGAGAGATAATGGATGATGGGAGATAGTTGATGGATGATGGGAGAGCGGTGGTGGATGATGGGAGCGAGGTGATGGATGATGGGAGAGAGGGGATGGATTATGGGAGGGAGGTGATGGATGATGGGAGAGAGGTGGTGGATGATGGGAGAGAGGTGGTGGATGATGGGAGAGAGGTGGTGGATGATGGGAGAGAGGTGATGGATGATGGGAGAGAGGTGATGGATGATGGGAGAGAGGTGGTGGATGATGGGAGAGAGGTGGTGGATGATGGGAGAGAGGTGATGGATGATGGGAGAGAGGTGATGGATGATGGGAGAGAGGTGGTGGATGATGGGAGAGAGGTGATGGATGATGGGTGAGAGGTAATGGATGATGGGAGAGAGGTGATGGATGATGGGAGAGAGGTGATGGATGATGGGAGAGAGGTAATGGATGATGGGAGATAGGTGATGGATGATGGGAGAGAGGTGGTGGATGATGGGAGCGAGGTGATGGATGATGAGAGAGAGAGGTGATGGATTATGGGAGGGAGGTGATGGATGATGGGAGAGAGGTGGTGGATGATGGGAGAGAGGTGGTGGATGATGGGAGAGAGGTGGTGGATGATGGGAGAGAGGTGATGGATGATGGGAGGGAGGTGATGGATGATGGGAGAGAGGTGGTGGATGATGGGAGAGAGGTGGTGGATGATGGGAGAGAGGTGATGGATGATGGGAGAGAGGTAATGGATGATGGGAGAGAGGTGATGGATGATGGGAGAGAGGTGATGGTTGATGGGAGAGAGGTGATGGATGATGGGAGAGAGGTGATGGATGATGGGAGAGAGGTGATGGATGATGGGAGAGAGGTGATGGATGAAGGGAGAGAGGTAATTGATGATGGGAGAGAGGTAATGGATGATGGGAGAGAGGTGATGGATGATGGGAGAGAGGTGATGGATGATGGGAGAGAGGTGATGAATGATGGGAGAGAGGTGATGGATGATGGGAGAGAGGTGGTGGATGATGGGACAGAGGTGGTGGATGATGGGAGAGAGGTGATGGATGATGGGAGAGAGGTAATGGATGATAGGAGAGAGGTGATGGATGATGGGAGAGAGGTGATGGATGATGGGAGAGAGGTGATGGATGATGTGAGAGAGGTGATGGATGATGGGAGAGAGGTGATGGATGATGGGAGAGAGGTGATGGATGAAGGGAGAGAGGTAATTGATGATGGGAGAGAGGTAATGGATGATGGGAGAGAGGTGATGGATGATGGGAGAGAGGTGATGGATGATGGGAGAGAGGTGATGAATGATGGGAGAGAGGTGATTGATGATGGGAGAGAGGTAAGGGATGATGGGAGAGAGGTGATGGATGATGGGAGAGAGGTGATGGATGATGAGAGAGAGGTGATAGATGCTGGGAGAGAGGTAATGGATTATGGGAGAGAGGTGATGGATGACGGGAGAGAGGTGATGGATGATGGGAGAGAGGTGATGGATGATGGGAGAGAGGTGATGGATGACGGGAGAGAGGTAATGGATGATGGGAGAGAGGTAATGGATGATGGGAGAGAGGTGATGGATGATGGGAGAGAGGTGGTGGATGATGGGAGAGAGGTGGTGGATGATGGGAGAGAGGTGATCGATGATGGGAGAGATGTGATGGATTATGGGAGAGAGGTGATGGATTATGGGAGAGAGGTGATCGATGATGGGAGAGAGGTGGTGGATGATGGGAGAGAGGTGATGGATGATGGGAGAGAGGTGGTGGATGATTGGAGAGAGGTGGTGGATGATGGGAGAGAGGTGGTGGATGATGGGAGAGAGGTGATGGATTAAGGGAGAGAGGTGATCGATGATGGGAGAGAGGTGGTGGATGATGGGAGAGAGGTGATGGATGATGGGAGAGAGGTGGTGGATGATGGGAGAGAGGTGATCGATGATGGGAGAGATGTGATGGATTATGGGAGAGAGGTGATGGATTATGGGAGAGATGTGATGGATTATGGGAGAGAGGTGGTGGATGATGGGAGAGAAGTGGTGGATGATGGGAGAGAGGTAGTGGATGATGGGAGAGAGGTGATGGATGATGGGGGAGAGGTGATGGATGATGTGAGAGAGGTGATGGATGATGGGAGAGAGGTGATGGATGATGGGAGAGAGGTGATGGATGAAGGGAGAGAGGTAATTGATGATGGGAGAGAGGTAATGGATGATGGGAGAGAGGTGATGGATGATGGGAGAGAGGTGATGGATGATGGGAGAGAGGTGATGAATGATGGGAGAGAGGTGATTGATGATGGGAGAGAGGTAAGGGATGATGGGAGAGAGGTGATGGATGATGGGAGAGAGGTGATGGATGATGAGAGAGAGGTGAAAGATGCTGGGAGAGAGGTAATGGATTATGGGAGAGAGGTGATGGATGACGGGAGAGAGGTGATGGATGATGGGAGAGAGGTGATGGATGATGGGAGAGAGGTGATGGATGACGGGAGAGAGGTAATGGATGATGGGAGAGAGGTAATGGATGATGGGAGAGAGGTGATGGATGATGGGAGAGAGGTGGTGGATGATGGGAGAGAGGTGGTGGATGATGGGAGAGAGGTGATCGATGATGGGAGAGATGTGATGGATTATGGGAGAGAGGTGATGGATTATGGGAGAGAGGTGATCGTTGATGGGAGAGAGGTGGTGGATGATGGGAGAGAGGTGATGGATGATGGGAGAGAGGTGGTGGATGATTGGAGAGAGGTGGTGGATGATGGGAGAGAGGTGGTGGATGATGGGAGAGAGGTGATGGATTAAGGGAGAGAGGTGATCGATGATGGGAGAGAGGTGGTGGATGATGGGAGAGAGGTGATGGATGATGGGAGAGAGGTGGTGGATGATGGGAGAGAGGTGATCGATGATGGGAGAGATGTGATGGATTATGGGAGAGAGGTGATGGATTATGGGAGAGATGTGATGGATTATGGGAGAGAGGTGGTGGATGATGGGAGAGAAGTGGTGGATGATGGGAGAGAGGTAGTGGATGATGGGAGAGAGGTGATGGATGATGGGGGAGAGGTGATGGATGATGGGAGAGAGGTGATGGATGATGGGAGAGAGGTGATGGATGATGGGAGAGCGGTGGTGGATGATGGGAGAGAGGTGATGGATGATGGGAGAGAGGTAATGGATGATGGGAGAGAGGTAATGGATGATGGGAGAGAGGTGATGGATGATGGGAGAGAGGTGATGGATGATGGGAGAGAGGTGATGGATGATGGGAGAGAGGTGATGGATGATGGGAGAGAGGTGATGGATGATGGGAGAGAGGTGATGGATGATGGGAGAGAGGTGATGGATGATGGGAGAGAGGTGATGGATTATGGGAGAGAGGTGATTGATGATGGGAGAGAGGTGATGGATGATGGGAGAGAGGTGATGGATGATGGGAGAGAGGTAATGGATGATGGGAGAGAGGTAATGGATGATGGGAGATAGGTGATGGATGATGGGAGAGAGGTGGTGGATGATGGGAGCGAGGTGCTGGATGATGGGAGAGAGGTGATGGATTATGGGAGGGAGGTGATGGATGATGGGAGAGGTGATGGATGATGGGAGAGAGGTGATGGATGATGGGAGAGAGGTGATGGATGATAGGAGAGAGGTGATGGATGATGGGAGAGAGGTGATGGATGATGGGAGAGAGGTGATGGATGATGGGAGAGAGGTGATGGATGATGGGAGAGAGGTAATGGATGATGGGAGAGAGGTAATGGATGATGGGAGAGAGGTTGTAGGAGCTGTGCTCCAACGTAAATCGGAAGAATGGACGCGACAAAAAGCTGGAATTCGTCCGAGTTTCTTTATTGTGTCAAATCAACTCAGGTACTCTGAAAAGCCCGTTTATCGGGCAGCAATATATATACACATTATCCCGGAGCGTTTGCCCGGGAAAGGCGAGACCGGGCGTGCCCGGGCGTCCTGGGCGAACCCTGGAAAGGCGAGTCTGGACATGCCCGGGCGTCCTGGACGAGGCCTGGCAAGTCGAGAGCGGGCATGCCCGGGCGTCCTGGACGAGCCCTGGAAAGGCGAGGCTGGGCGTGCCCGGGCGTTCTGGGCGAACCCTGGAAAGGCGAGTCTGGACATGCCTGGGCGTCCTGGACGAGGCCTGGCAAGTCGAGAGCGGGCATGCCCGGGCGTCCTGGACGAGCCCTGGAAAGGCGAGGCTGGGCGTGCCCGGGCGTCCTGGGTGAGCCCGGCATGGTGATCGCTCCGCGTCCTCGGTAGGTGCAAGGCGATTGTGTATACCCAGCGGTAGCCGCTACACACGTCCCCCCAGAATCGACTTGCACCGGCAGGGTCAATTTAAGGGGGGTCCTGATGACCCGGCCGAAGCGACCCTTGGCGGGTCATGGGGGGGGGGTCCGGTGTGGTGGTGGGCGGTCGAGTGGGGGGCACCGTGGACGGGGGGCGGCCTCGCCATGGCGGAAGGGCCAACCGTGGCGTTTGGTCGATGTCCACGTGCGCCGGCTTGAGGCGGTCCACCGCAATCCGGTCCGACCTGCCGCCGATGTCGATGACGAACGACTAGTCGTCCCGTCGCAGGACCCGGAAGGGCCCGTCGTACAGCGGCCGGAGTGGCCCCCGATGTGCGTCATGACGCACAAAAACGTACTCCGCTGTGCGAAGCGCTGGGGGGATGTAGGACTGGGGGTCACCATGGTGGGACGTTGGCACGGGGGCAAACCGTCGGGCGGTCTCCTGGAGGTCCGAGCGCTGGTGAGCTGCGGACCAGGGACTGGTAGCATCGGGCACGAATTCGCCCGGGACGCGTAGCGCCTGGCCGTAGACAAGCTCGGCGGTGGACGCCTGGAGGTGCTCCTTGGGGGCCGTGTGGAGGCCCAAAAGGACCGACGGCAGCCAGTCGGCCCAACCGCCGTCCTGAAGGCCGGCCATGAGTGCGGCCCTCATGGAACGGTGGAACCGCTCGCACAACCCGTTGGCTTGGGGGTGGTAGGCCGTAGTATGGTGGAGCTTAACCCCCAGGTTGCGGGCGACCGCGCCCCACAGCTCGGAGGTGAACTGCGGTCCGCGGTCCGACGAGATGTCCGCCGGTGCGCCGAAGCGGGCGACCCAGGTGGCGATGAAAGCCTGCGCCACGTCGGTGGTGGTGGTGGAGACGAGGGGAATGGCCTCCGGCCACCTGGTGGTCCTGTCCACCATGGTGAGCAGGTGTGTGAAACCCCGTGATGGGGGGAGGGGGCCCACCAGGTCCACGTTGACGTGGTCGAAACGTCGTTCGGGCACGGTGAAAGGTGTCAGCGGGGGCCTGGGTGTGTCGGTGGACCTTGGCCTGTTGGCAGGCCGTGCAGGTGTTGGTCCAATTGTGGACGTCCCGTCGAAGGCCGTGCCAGACGAATCGCGCCGACACCAGCTTCTGGGAAGCTTTCCGGCCCGGGTGGGAAAGGCCGTGGAGGGAGGCGAAGATGCGGCGTTGCCAGGTAATGGGCAAGATGGGGCGAGGCTGGCCTTGGGAGACGTCGCAGAGCAGGACAGTGTCCGCACAGGGGATGTCGGCCAGGCGGAGGCCCGTGTCCGCTGCCCGGAGGGCTTGCACCATGGTGTTGGTGGTTTGGTCCGCCGCCATAAGCGCGAAGTCCACGCCGAGGTGGACCGCGTTCGAGCTGGCCCGAGAAAGACAGTCGGCAACGGCGTTGTCCTTGCCGGCGACGTGCCGGATGTCCGTGTTAAACTCCGACACGGCGGAGAGGTGGCGCTGTTGGCGGGCCGACCACGGCTCCGTGACCTTGGCCATTGCGTAAACCAACGGCTTGTGGTCGACGAACGCCTTGAAGGGTCGGCCCTCCAGGAGGTGGCCGAAATGGCGAACGGCCAGGTGTAGACCGAGGAGCTCACGGTCAAACGTGCTATATTTGAGCTCGTTCGGCCGAAGTTGCCGGCTGAAAAAAGCGAGTGGCTGCCAAACCCCATTCACCCATTGCTCATGTACGGCGCCCACCGCGTAGTCGGAGGCATCCGTGGTGAGGGCGATGGGAGCGTTGAGCACCGGGTGAGCGAGCAGTGTTGCGTCGGCGAGGGCCCGCTTTGAGTTTTTAAAGGCCGCGTCCATTGCTGCGGACCAGACGACGTCGTGCTTGGCCGGCTTGCCCCGGAGGGCTTCGTAGAGGGGCCGCATGAGTTGAGCAGCGCGGGGCACGAAGCGGTCATAGAAATTCACCATTCCGAGGAATTCCTGCAGGGCCTTTATGGAGCGGGGATGCGGAAACGTGGTGATGGCCTCGACCTTGGTTGGCAGCGGCACGGCCCCGTTCTTGGTGATGTGGTGGCCCAAAAAATCAACGGCCGTCGTGCCGAAGTGGCATTTGGCCGGGTTGACGATGAGGCCGTGCTCGCTGAGGCGCCCGAACAGTGTTCGGAGGTGGAGGAGGTGCTCGGCCCAGGACGTGCTGGCGACGAGGATGTCGTCCAGGTAAACGAAGAGGAACGGCAGGTCGCGCAGCACGCCGTCCATCACGCGCTGGAACGCCTGAGCCGCGTTCTTGAGGCCAAACGGCATTCGCAGTGTAGGGGAAGTGGTGGGGGAGACTCAAGACGCCAATGGTCGGAAACAGGTTTTACAAAAGGTCTGGTTTATTAACTGGTTATTCACTTCATTCCATTACCAAATAATACCGTTTAACTCAATGGACCAGGTTAACTCTATTCGCATGGTCCTTCTCGTTCGGCCGATGTTCCTCCGCCATTCCCGTCGGGCCGAGGTTCTGAGTATGAGTGCTCTCTCTCAGCGCTGTTCACAGGGTTCCGTTCCGTTCCGTAGGTCAGAGCTTCTGGTGACAAGTCTCCTGACTCATCGTTTGCTCTGGTTTTTATGGGCCTTGTCGCGCTAATCCTTTCTCCGCTAATGCCCCGAGGTCATGCATGCACCGAGTCCTGGCACCAGCTCGCTCCCCTCCTGCTGCGAGTTCCGTTTACCAAACGATAGGGGGGTGCTCCAGCCTGGGGCTGTGACCAGGTGGACAAGAGATTACCATGTTCGTGCACATTCTTGGCATCCATTTACGAAATCGTTACCAGTCTTTAATCAATGAGTTACCAGTGCCAATCAATAAGTTACACTGAGTTACACTTCCACAATTCCCTCATCTTTTTGTTTTTGTTTATATTAACCATTAATCTAAACATCAATATAAGTAAACAGTCAATCACTACAAGTAAACATCATTACAAGTATAAGTAAATAATCAATCACTGCAAGTAAACATCATTACAAGTATAAGTAAATAATCAATCACTGCAAGTAAACATCATTACAAGTATAAGTAAATAATCAATCACTGCGGTAATCAAATTCCCTTAGGCATACACCGTCATCCTGCAAGAATCACAAAACATTTCGTTGGTCATTGACTCCTTCCATATTGTTCAATCTATTGCATTTGCATCACAAATATATTTTCAAAACAACACTTCACCATCACCAAGATACAACAATTTCACTTCATTTTCAAGTTTTGTAAAGCATCTGCACCATCTGGCAAAAACGTTTGCCTCCACACAAATGTTGACTTTGTTTGAAAGGAAGGGCTGATCACTTGTGTTTGAATCCAGGTATGAAACATTTTCTCCTAATGTCTTCATAGCTCCTGCACTACTTCGTGTAGGATTTCGCTGTTGTGGTAACATTGCGGAGTCATAGCCTGACCCTGCTCTCCTTGTAGCATTCTTGCCACTTTTTGCTGTAAACCATTGTAATTCCTGAACAAGGCCTTCACCCAGTTGTAGTCGACTTGCCTCCTCCCTCATTGTGAGTGGGCAGCAAGTATTGGTGTGACGTTGATTGGCCAGCAAGATGTGGAACAGGGATGCCGGATGCATCCACAATGATGTTGGGACCATGGTGTTCAGGTCATCCATGGTCCATACCAGGAGTGGCCCGCAGAATCGCGCACAGCTGTTGTGAAAAGGCACAGCCATTGGTTTGCAGCTCCATGCTGGCTCCCCGGAAGTTGGTGAAGTAATAACATATGTCCCCGCATTTCACAGAGGTTGCGGGTAAAATGTCGTTGTCCTGCAACTTCTGATGTGATGAATGTTCGAAGCCTTCGAACAAGAGTAAGTGATCGCCTTTCTTTCATATGTTGCAGTGTGATCCAGGCAAATGGTCACATAAATTTCCTTGGTGAAGGTAAGCATTCATCTCCAAGTTACACGGGAGAATGTCTTCATCATTCTTTGAGAAAGAGGGTGTATGCCATGATTAACTTCATTTTTTAGCCACAAATTTTCTTTCTCGAACTTCTTCCCAATTCCGTTAGCACTCCCTTCAAAATGTGATCTCGTCTTATCCTTATGCTCAGTCACATCTGAATCTGCTTTCCGCACACACTGAATCAGATAGGGTACATCTTACCATGAAATCAGCATAATCATGTATATCTTCCGACAGTTTCACATTCAACAATTTGTTGTTTTTCCTTAACACAAAAAGTTATATTCATTTATATGCGTCACACAAATAATATTCAATCAGGTATGTATTTTATTACTAAACTAAGAATAGCATCCACAATTGCTTTCAGGTTAATATAGTTAAAAAATTAACTCATGCAGGTATTTTAGCACTACTCTAAGAAAATAAATTGTATATGATTACAATCACAAACGGGAATACCTAATTCCCAACAACAATTTTCCCAAACCAACAAATTAAGCATAATGTATTATTACCATAATTCCTCTCCACTTTTTTTTCTTTTCCCTCTTTTTTTTTTCCTAACAGTGTGTCACTCGTGGTGATATGAGTTCACTGATATTGTAATTGACACAACTCATAACATTGTCGTTATGCCATTATCTTAATTCTACTGTATTCATTTGCAACATCACTTGATTTAATCTTTTAATCTCAGTAATTATGTCGCCATAAAAGTCTTCCTTTTCTGGTTCCACATTTCTTTCCTCATTTGTCACTTCATGCGTTATCATCGTGTTGTTGGTTACCTTATTCAAACACACCGTCACTAAGGCTTTCAAGCAAGCCACCACTAAAACAATTGCCAATATAACTACTAAACCAACAAACAGGTCTGCTACTCCTTGTATATATTCATACCTATGACATAATTATATGTTGATGACATTCAACATTATATACCAAACTAACAAGCTTCCTAAAAGGTAAATAAAGAAAATCCCTTAATATGTAACATAAATCAGATTATTTGTCTTACCCTGATCCCCCTATCTCCCGGGGTTGAACTCAATCCCCTGATCATGAGTGTAGTTGTGATACATTTTTTACTCATGTTGTATTAATATCAGCAGGTAATTGTATGTCATGTAGGCAAATAAATGTCACTATCCCAAGTAGGAATATCACATGTTGAAAATGTAATGTTTATCAATACAAGGGGTGTTAAAATGTAATTCAAATGACTGTAAATCACGACTATCATTTATCTGCCACTGAATGTTCTGCTGGGCTGCTAGGTGCAGCCTCATTTTCTGTGGGATCGTCCACCTTAGCCCCATGTGCTTGTTTGCATTGAGGGGCATGAATCCAACTTTCTATTTTGGGTCCATATTTTTTCCTATTCTTATCAATCTCCTATGGTTTGTCATTTCGTTCCAAGATACCGCAACCAAAGGTTTTAACCAAAGCTCTACCAAACTATTTCCAATTTGAACAAAAAATGCCAGTGAAACAATGATTCGAAGAATTAACTTCAAGGGGTCAATAAATTTATTCTATAGCCAGATCTAATTTTCCCATCCAATAGTTTGCCTTGCCACATGTCATATTATAACACTTTAATAAACCTTCGAAAAATGTTTCCCATCTCAACAAATTTCCTTTTTTACAAATAGCCATGTGTAACTTACGTATTTAACTACAATTTCCTCTCAATTTGTTTTGCCTAACTGGCCGCAAAAGTGGCTGCCAGCATGCAGTACCGTTTTTTATCTACCAAGGAAGTGTTCGTCCACACAAGACCTCTACCAAAATGTTGTTTGTAAAAACAAATCTGGGATTTCTGATTACATGGATGCACACTCTCAGGACATTTTCAGGCTGCTGTTAACAATCCACTACGATAAATTAATTCCTTTACCCACAATCAAATAATTAGTACAAATTGAGGATATTATCCCTATCACATTCTTTTATAGATTCATGATGTTGGATCTAATTTTTTCCAATAATTTTCCACTGCTGTAAGGAAGAACAATAGCTCTCATAAGTCTTAGTAATATCGTACTTAATTTACCCAGCATCGAATAATTTATTTACTATCCTTTCTCATCTGTTAACCAGTGACTTTGTTTGAACTCCAGAACTGAAAAACTCATAATAGTTCAAACCAGCAAAATTTTCTTTACTATTTTCCCATATCATCTATGCCTAAAACACATCCATACATACAGCACAATTTATATGCTGATAAAATTCAAGTTTATATATATAAAAATCCATGAGCAGAGCACTCTGGGAAGTCAGTGTAAGACCTCTCCAAAATTTGGCTAATTTTGTACTCCCACATTTTTATGAAGCTCATATCCATAAATAGCTTTGATTCTCATATAAATTCGATCACAATGGAATCCCAAGATTACTCCCAATTTTTACTATTAATGAATAGCTGCTCATAACTCAGCAAATCAAATCTTTATTCTCCATCTCCCTTGACAAAAGTGATAATTTTCATAACCAAATTATATTTCTATTTTTTTTATTTTACGAATTCTCTCGATATGCGATCCCATCCCCATGGAACTATCTATTTTTTTTTTCTCAGACAAGGCACACTGTCGGTGTCAACAATCTTGTAAGATTGATACACAAAAACAAAAACAACAAACACAAACATTGATACACAAAACACACACACACGCATGCATTATGCATATTTGTTTGCGTTGGAACCATTATTTACAGATCAGGTTGGGTGTCAGTTTTATTTCATTTTCATAAAATTTGTCCTTCAATTTTATAAATGCTAATACGCAAATGGACCAAAAAGTTTTTATTTTTTATTTTAGAAAACCCCTATGATGTCACATTGAAATTACCCTTTCAGTTCCCACCATAATTTATCCAAATTTGACTACACACCCATTTGCATGTCAGTCGACCACTGACCTATCAATCATGCGGAACACTAGTCCAAAATTCCCACCTGATCATCATGTGACTCTTGTCACTTGGTTTCAAAAATTTGCAAAGCAATTGTTCCAACTTTGTAAATTTAAAATTGTGTGCCCAACATAAAAGATCCAATTTCGGCATTTGATCAATTAATTACTAATTTGCTTACAAGCAAAAGAAAAAATGAATAATTCTTGCTCCGAAAACTTTTCAGACCCAAGAATCATCGACAGTTATTCATGTTTGTCCAGTAATCTAATTTGTTGAGGCCAATCGTCATTTGGGATTTGTCGCAATGAAGGCCTAATCATTGTCTGAGGTATCGGTCAGCACTGGTACCCTTGATCTTGGTTTACCCTATTAACTTGTCTTCCTTTTGGTATACGGACATCCTCTTTTCCAATGTCCCATCCGTCCACACTTGAAACACCGGTTTCTGTCGTTGCCTGGGCTGTGCACCTGTGCACTTGTATTGCTGGGCTGCATCTCTACATCCCTGAGTTGCCACTGCAATCTCTCGTTATCTCCTGAAACACGAAAAAATTCTCTGTACCGTCCTTTTTGGGGAGACAACTGGAAATCAGATGGGACAACTGTCACTTTCATTCCTAATTTCGAGGGCAGTTGTGCATTTGTCTCCTCCACTGTATCCTGTATCCTTTTTATTTTAAGTTCTAGATCCGTTATCCATTCTTGCTGTTCCCGTTGTCTGGATTCACCATCCCAAAGATGGAATGCAAGCCAGTCTACCGTTAGATTCTGTCTCTTCCTGGCTTTCAATCTTTGTTCCAATCTTTCCAATCGACTTCGCTCAAATGTACCATCTCTTGGAAACTCCTCATCATGTCCCTTTGTCCACAAATACCAATTTTCGACCTGCCTTATAGCTTCGGCACCATAACGGTCGTACATATGATGTGTACAAGTACCTTTTTGTGGAATCTCTGGTTGTCCTTGTGTATTCTTGCAGGCTCCATTTCCCATTCTGCCTTTTATCAAAGTAGCGTTGGATGTGTTGTAGTTTGTTCCTCTAAAGCTTCACTCGTACCTCCAGGAAAGATCTCTCCACCTGTTCAAACGGTGATTTCCAGAGAATCTCCCTCACCTGTGGCTTTTGCACAATCCAATCTCACAGATCAGTATTTGCAGATGAGCCAGAGGGTCAGTATGAAATGGGTGAATCCTCAGGTGTCCGCTCTGTTGACGGGGAAATCACACAATGGTAACCGCACATATATATCTGTATATAAACTCACCACCTTGCTCAATTTTCCAAGGTTGTCTTCACATTGATAAATATCTCACAAAGATATCAAAGCTTCTTTCTTGAGACCGCATTTTCATCAATCAAACAATCAATATATTCAATTCAATTTATTCAGTTCAATTTATTCAGTTAAATTTATTCAATTAAATTTATTCAATTAAATTCAATCAATTAGATTCAATCAATCAACAATTCAATCAATTATTCAATTTCAATTAATTCATCAATATTCATCAATAAATCAAATTAATCATTTTGGATGACTCCTTGCATAAGCCCTTTCCCCAATGATGTCAGGACAGGTCCATCCATTGACTGAGATCGAATCTCATCGGTCGTCACCTCTGGTTCATACCTCATGTCAATTGATGAATCACCGTCCTGTCCTAGGGTCATATCTGACATATTTCCCCATTTTGCCTGGTCTCCACAAATTTTCTTTGCAACTACTAAAGGCAACTCATCCTTCATTCGTGAGACAGCCAAAATGGATGGCAGATATTAAAGTTCTTTGGGAAAAATATCTCATCATTTTTCTTTTAATAGTACCCAAATCTCTTGGCAATATAAATTTCGTAAAACTCCTGAAATAAGACTGTAAAATTCCTTCAATCATGCTAAATTTTGAAACTCCATCGCTTGTAACACCCAATTTATCCCATAGGGCTTGAAAGTTCTTTCCCAAGTTCATGCAATCATTCTGCATTTGAACCCTATGATATCATTCATAATAATCATCATGATTTTATAGTCATGGTCCTATCATAATCATCTATTTAAAACGAACATTTCCTTTATCACCACAGCTATGTGGTATAATCAACAATAGAATAAAACTGTACATAGCAACAGGCTACCTCATGGCCACTTAGTATACCTATTGACAATAAGTCATAACAATATCGAATAATCATTGAACAATTCAAAAATTGCTTCCACTGCTCCAGCCGCAGCATTCGTCATTTTGTCTGCTCATCCGCGTGACCAAAACGAATTAAAGGGAGCTCAACCATTACACAGCGCTTTTAATGGCGCATGCCATAGGAACTCAACGCAATTTCGACTCGGCCAGAAAACGAGCAAATTTTGCAGGATGTTAACTGGAATTAGCCGTGAAAATATATCCAAAATACACAAAAATACCCACCCACAAAAATAAACAACAAAACCCAAACAAACCCAAGGTCGACCATATTACACAATTAAATTACTCATTAAATTACTCATTAAATTACTCATTAAATTACTCATTAAATTACTCATTGAATTACTCATTTCAGCATCGTATTGATTGCTGAACTGTTCATGGGTTTATACACACCTTAAAAGAGGTATGCTTTGTGGTGTTGCCCACCTACCACGTTTAATTAAATTAATTGATTGCTGAACTGTTCATGGGTTTATACACACCTTAAAAGAGGTATGCTTTGTGGTGTTGCCCACCTACCACGTTTAATTAAATTACACCATTTCAGCATCGTATTGATTGCTGAAATGTTCATGGGTTTATACACACCTTAAAAGAGGTATGCTTTGTGGTGTTGCCCACCTACCACGTTGAATTAAATTACATCATTTCAGCATCGTATTGATTGCTGAAATGTTCATGGGTTTGAACACACCTTAAAATAGGTATGCTTTGCGGTGTTGCCCACCTACCACGTTGAATTAAATTACATCATTTCAATTAAGAAAAACATCGCTTCTACTGCTCCAGCCGCAGCATTCGTCACTTTGTCTGCTCATCCGCATGACCAAAACGAAATAAAGGGAGCTCAACCATTACACAGCGCTTTTAATGGCGCATGCCATAGGAACTCAACGCAATTTCGACTCGGCCAGAAAACGAGCAAATTTTGCAGGATGTTAACTGGAATTAGTCGTGAAAATATATCCAAAATACACAAAAATACACACCCACAAAAAATAAACAACATTTATTCCGTTCAACAGAACAAACATTTCCTATATCATGACATGCATGTCTTCAAAATTATATGACCAAGAGAAAAAGTAAAACTAATTAAAAAACTGCGGGCAGTGATGATCCGGGGACCATACCGCTCCATCCTGATTGGACGAGTGCATGCTAGAGTCGTTAACAACGACAGTCCAGATCCGATTGTTCAAAATTTCAACTCAATCGATCGAAAAATGAACGCAGGGATGCATTTTAAAGGTGCAGTGGCACTAACTGAGTTGCCACGAATATGGCCACGAAATTGCCAATATGGCCATCACACAATATTTTCCTTAATCAATTGGCTCATAGCATAACCAATCTGCAAGTATCTCATCCGAAGATGTATCTCTGAGGAATTTTAATTAAATAAGTCAATTATAAATCAACGAGTTAATTTATTAAATGATTAATCAATAAATCAAAATTTTTCTTGACAGCCACATCACTTGGTCAGTGTCATGTCCAAATATCAGCTTCCTTACTCAAAAGGTGCCTGAGTTAATGTAATGTAATTACTGTAATAAGATTACTGCAATTACTGTAATGATTACTGTAATTACTGTAATTACCGGAACTGTAATTACTGTAATTACCTCAGGTAATTACTGTAATGTAATTACTGTAATGTAATACGAAATGTAATTAATTAAATAAGTACTTCCTTAATCGCTAATAATTAAATAACTCGTGAATTCTTATCCGATTTACTTAACATTTGAGTGTCCCCAAAACGTTGGAGCAAAACGTTGCAACAACGAAAGTGAAACGTTGTAGCGACATTGTGGAGACGTTAGAAAAACCCAACATTTGAATGTTCCCAAAACGTTGGAGCAAAACGTTGCAACAACGAAAGTGAAACGTTGTAGCGACGTTGTGGAAACGTTAGCAAAACCCAACATTTGAATGTTCCCAAAACGTTGGAGCAAAACGTTGCAACAACGAAAGTGAAACGTTGTAGCGACGTTGTGGAAACGTTAGCAAAACCCAACATTTGAATGTTCCCAAAACGTTGGAGCAAAACGTTGCAACAACGAAAGTGAAACGTTGTAGCAACGTTGTGGAAACGGTAGCAAAACCCAACATTTGAATGTTCCCAAAACGTTGGAGCAAAACGTTGCAACAACGAAAGTGAAACGTTGTCGCGACGTTGTGGAAACGTTAGCAAAACCCAACATTTGAATGTTCCCAAAACGTTGGAGCAAAACGTTGCAACAACGAAAGTGAAACGTTGTAGCGACGTTGTGGAAACGTTAGCAAAACCCAACATTTGAATGTTCCCAAAACGTTGGAGCAAAACGTTGCAACAACGAAAGTGAAACGTTGTAGCGACGTTGTGGAAACGTCAGCAAACCACAACATTTGAATGTTCCCAAAACGTTCCAACAACAAATGATCACAAGTAATTATCACATTGCAATGACCTCTAAACATTCCTAAACCAATAAGGTAGTCTGGCGATGCCAAATACCTCACACGTCTGTCATCTTAGAAGTCGCTGTTTGCTTTAGACAAATACTTATCAAAGCCTTCAGACAAACTATTAGCAATATTATTCCTAGGATTAAAATTATTAGGATTATTATCAAATATTTATCAAAATATTAGGATTATCATCAAACCAATGAATGACTCAATTTTTTTTTTTTTTTTTAATGACTGCACATCCAAACCTAGATATTTTGAGTTCCGTAACTTTAATACTTCAAATTTTCCATTCCTTCCCTTCCTGATCCTTAGATGTAGGGATGGGTTCTTTTTAGGATCATGTTGCATCGAGCATTATTTTCCAAAACAGTGTGAACATTAAACTACACCATTACCTCTGACATCCCACAATTAACATTAGCTTTCCCATGATGTCGCGATATGACCTTATAATCCCATAAAACTCTTTAATACTTCAAATTTTCCATTCCTTCCCTTCCTGATCCTTAGATGTAGGGATGGGTTCTTTTTAGGATCATGTTGCATCGAGCATTATTTTCCAAAACAGTGTGAACATTAAACTACACCATTACCTCTGGCATCCCACAATTAACATTAGCTTTCCCATGATGTCGCGATATGACCTTATAATCCCATAAAACTCTTTAATACTTCAAATTTTCCATTCCTTCCCTTCCTGATCCTTAGGTGTAGGGATGGGTTCTTTTTAGGATCATGTTGCATCGAGCATTATTTTCCAAAACAGTGTGAACATTAAACTACACCATTACCTCTGGCATCCCACAATTAACATTAGCTTTCCCATGATGTCGCGATATGACCTTATAATCCCATAAAACTCTTTAATACTTCAAATTTTCCATTCCTTCCCTTCCTGATCCTTAGATGTAGGGATGGGTTCTTTTTAGGATCATGTTGCATCGAGCATTATTTTCCAAAACAGTGTGAACATTAAACTACACCATTACCTCTGACATCCCACAATTAACATTAGCTTTCCCATGATGTCGCGATATGACCTTATAATCCCATAAAACTCTTTAATACTTCAAATTTTCCATTCCTTCCCTTCCTGATCCTTAGATGTAGGGATGGGTTCTTTTTAGGATCATGTTGCATCGAGCATTATTTTCCAAAACAGTGTGAACATTAAACTACACCATTACCTCTGGCATCCCACAATTAACATTAGCTTTCCCATGATGTCGCGATATGACCTTATAATCCCATAAAACTCTTTAATACTTCAAATTTTCCATTCCTTCCCTTCCTGATCCTTAGATGTAGGGATGGGTTCTTTTTAGGATCATGTTGCATCGAGCATTATTTTCCAAAACAGTGTGAACATTAAACTACACCATTACCTCTGACATCCCACAATTAACATTAGCTTTCCCATGATGTCGCGATATGACCTTATAATCCCATAAAACTCTTTAATACTTCAAATTTTCCATTCCTTCCCTTCCTGATCCTTAGATGTAGGGATGGGTTCTTTTTAGGATCATGTTGCATCGAGCATTATTTTCCAAAACAGTGTGAACATTAAACTACACCATTACCTCTGGCATCCCACAATTAACATTAGCTTTCCCATGATGTCGCGATATGACCTTATAATCCTATAAAACTCTTTAATACTTCAAATTTTCCATTCCTTCCCTTCCTGATCCTTAGATGTAGGGATGGGTTCTTTTTAGGATCATGTTGCATCGAGCATTATTTTCCAAAACAGTGTGAACATTAAACTACACCATTACCTCTGACATCCAACAATTAACATTAGCTTTCCCATGATGTCGCGATATGACCTTATAATCCCATAAAACTCTTTAATACTTCAAATTTTCCATTCCTTCCCTTCCTGATCCTTAGATGTAGGGATGGGTTCTTTTTAGGATCATGTTGCATCGAGCATTATTTTCCAAAACAGTGTGAACATTAAATTACACCATTACCTCTGGCATCCCACAATTAACATTAGCTTTCCCATGATGTCGCGATATGACCTTATAATCCCATAAAACTCTTCGTTGCTTTAACATCCAATATTAAAATTCTCATTTAATAGCAATTCTAATAATTCCGAGCATAATTGAAATAAACAACGTCAGAACATCAACAAAGATATGCAACATCTTGGTTGGTCAACGTCTTTATACCCATTTTGCTTGTCTGTCTACTTTTGTTTCCTGGTAACACCTGAATACTTTTGTTTCCTAGTAACACCTAGTTTCCTTGTTACCTCTACCTATGATTTAATAACACTTTCCACAGTTAGACCCATCAAAATTTTTCTAATAATCCTATGGTGTCACCTTCATCCGTTTTTCAACAAAACTACATGTGAAAAATGGAGATTTCATCAGTACTTGAAGGTGTAAAAATTTGACTTTGAAATTTTAAATCAACAAGCATTCTGATATGTGCCTAAACTATCAACAACTATTCTGCCATATTTTGCCTAAATTAAGTCCGTAAGTCTTCAGATATATTTTTTCTAGGTAATTAGTATCACACCAACACCGAAAATATAATTTCATCTCATAGCAATTTTATATTAAAATAAATAGTATGTCATTTCTCTTGAAACAATCCAGCCATAAATATTATTTGGAAGTCTTCTGCTGTCAGAACACAATTTCTCTGCCGTCAAAGGTTAAAGTTTGGCCTCGGTGACTCCTCAGCTAATTGTCACTTTTTCTTGACAAAAACAAATATCTTTTATATTTATCCCATTAAAATCCCATTACAATCCCATATCTTGTCACCCTTTGCATTGTTGAAAGCAATTAATTCCATAACTCAATTTTACCTTACATCCTTACATTACATTACACCCTTACATCCTTTTTTTTTTTAAATCCCATTAAACTTGTTCAAAGAACGTTCATTTCGCAAAATCGAACCAACCACTACCTTCGCCATTAATATCTATTGTAAGCGTGCTGAATCAATAAGTATCACTTTTCCTATGAGCCTCGACCAGAGGGTGGTTGTTACTCACAAACACTCGTCGCTAGCTGTTCCATTGTCTGTTGATTTTCATTCTGCTGCCTATTTCCATTGAGCCATCAGAGTGGAATTTGGAATTTTTTATTTCTCTGAGCTCATGAAAGTGGTGACAATGGGTGGTCTGCCATTGCTTTTCCACAAAAGCACTTAATTATTGTCTTTCATTCAACCGTGAAGCATGTCTCAAAGGCTTAGTGATGGACCTGGACAAAATTTGATGCAATTTTCATCCAATCGCCATCTTTCATAATAATTCTGGACCGGTATGAGATGGGATTGTCTGTCATGAATTTATTTGTTGATCGAACGAGTTTTAGATATGGTGGGAAAACTGAAAAAAAATATTTATTTAAAACGGGTGTACACGATTGTACACGTGTACGGACCTTACCGAACCTTACCGAACCGGCAAACAAATCGCCTCATGGTGCACTTCATGAGCCGATTTGCCCGCAGACCAGAGTAAGGCTTTTGTACATATCCTCGCAAGCTCACGAATAATAGAATCATTTAAAACGTTCCATCCTTGGATTACCTATGGACAATCACAAGTCCCACACACCAAATCCTCCATGTATATACACATAACTATTCCCAAGTTCGTAAATCATACTGGACAAAAACAAGACACACTCACCTTTAAAGGTCTTGTATGTGTCCAATTGATCTCAGCGGTGCCTCCAAATTGTAGGGGAAGTGGTGGGGGAGACTCAAGACGCCAAAGGTCGGAAACAGGTTTTACAAAAGGTCTGGTTTATTAACTGGTTATTCACTTCATTCCATTACCAAATAATACCGTTTAACTCAATGGACCAGGTTAACTCTATTCGCATGGTCCTTCTCGTTCGGCCGATGTTCCTCCGCCATTCCCGTCGGGCAGAGGTTCTGAGTATGAGTGCTCTCTCTCAGCGCTGTTCACAGGGTTCCGTTCCGTTCCGTAGGTCAGAGCTTCTGGTGACAAGTCTCCTGACTCAACGTTTGCTCTGGTTTTTATGGGCCTTGTCGCGCTAATCCTTTCTCCGCTAATGCCCCGAGGTCATGCATGCACCGAGTCCTGGCACCAGCTCGCTCCCCTCCTGCTGCGAGTTCCGTTTACCAAACGATAGGGGGGTGCTCCAGCCTGGGGCTGTGACCAGGTGGACAAGAGATTACCATGTTCGTGCACATTCTTGGCATCTATTTACGAAATCGTTACCAGTCTTTAATCAATGAGTTACCAGTGCCAATCAATAAGTTACACTGAGTTACACTTCCACAGCAGGAATTCGAATAAGCCGAACAGCGTGATGACGGCCGTTTTTGGGACGTCGGCCGCCCTGACAGGTACCTGGTGGTATCCCCGTATTAAATCGATCTTCGAAAAAATGACCCGTCCTGCCAAACGGGCGGAGAAGTCTTGGATGTGCGGGATCAGATACCTGTCGGGGGTGGTAGCGTCGTTAAGGCGGTGGTAGTCGCCACATGGGCGCCAGCCGCCCCCCGATTTTGGGACGATGTGTAGTGGCGAAGCCCACGCGCTATCGGAGCGCCGCACGATGCCGAGGTGTTCCAAAGCGTCGAACTCGGCTTTGGCCAGGGCGAGCTTGGCTGGGTCAAGGCGGCGGGCTCTGGCGTAGACCGGCGGGCCCGTGGTTGGTATGTGGTGCTCGCTCCCATGTCGTACTGCGACGGCCGAAAACGTCGGCCGCGTGAGGGCCGGGAACTCCGTGAGCAGGCGAGCAAACTCGTTCGCCGCCGGGAGGGTGCATGCCAGCTCGGTCGGAGCGGAGCTGCTCAATGTGCATGCCAGGGAGCTGAAGGTCTCGGCGTTGACGAGGCGACGCCGTTTGACGTCAACCAGCAGTCTGTGTGCGCAGAGGAAGTCGGCGCCTAGCAGAGCCATGGGCACGCTTGCGGTTACAAAAGTCCAATTAAAGCGTTGGCCGCCGAAGCAGAGGGTGACGTTGCGCGGGCCGAAGGTGCGGATGGCCGATCCGTTGGCCGCAACCAAGGAGGGGCCGCAAACCGCGGACTGCCTGTCCTGATCGGAGGCGGGTATGACGCTCAGTTGGGCGCCGGTGTCACACAGGAAGCGCCGTCCGGATGCTTTGTCCCTGATGAAAAGTAAGTTGCCCGTGTGGCCGGCGCTCATGGCTGGTAATGAACGCCGGCCCGGCCGTTTCCCGGCTTGCCGAAGGTGCACGGGGGTTGGCATGTCCGGGCCTTCTGTCCAAACCTGGCATGATAATAACACCACACCTGGTCAGGTGAAGGCCCCGGTCGTCGTGCTGGAGGTGGTCGGCGCTGCGTAGCGGCCGACAATTGCGTCGGCAGTTACGGTCGTCGACCGTGCCGGGTGCTCGGGCGCCATGGGCGTTGCTTCGGACGGCGGTGGGCTCCAGGTCGCTGCTCCAATGCGTTGGCCTGCTGCGGAGATCTTGTCGGCTTCCCTGGCGAGGGCGCGGGGATCCGTGATCGTCGTGCTTGCCAGGGCGAGGCGTACCTGGCTAGGCAGCTGACGGAGGAACAGCTCGCGGAACAGGAATGCCGGAGAGTGCTCGCCGAGCAACGAGAGCATGTAGTTCATTCGCTCGGACGGGCGCGTGTCGCCGAGCTCGGGCAGGTTGAGCAGGCGCCGTGCGCGTTCCGCTGATGAGAGGGCGAAAGCGTCGAGGAGGAGCTTTTTAATCGCGTCGTATTTGTCAGCGGCTGGCGGGCTCTCGAGGAGGCTCAGGACGCGGGCCGCGGTGGCTGAGCCGAGTGCTGCTACCACATGGTGGAAGCGGGTGTCGTCTACCGTGATGCCTCGCAGGGCGAACAGGGAGTCCGCCTGGGCGAACCAAACCGCCGCGTGAGCCTCCCAGAAGGTAGGCAGTTTGAGGGCAATTGCCGTGTCCATGTCGGGTCACCAATGTAGGAGCTGTGCTCCAACGTAAATCGGAAGAATGGACGCGACAAAAAGCTGGAATTCATCCGAGTTTCTTTATTGTGTCAAATCAACTCGGGTACTCTGAAAAGCCCGTTTATCCGGCAGCAATATATATACACATTATCCCGGAGCGTTTGCCCGGGAAAGGCGAGACCGGGCGTGCCCGGGCGTCCTGGGCGAACCCTGGAAAGGCGAGTCTGGACATGCCCGGGCGTCCTGGATGAGGCCTGGCAAGTCGAGAGCGGGCATGCCCGGGCGTCCTGGACGAGCCCTGGAAAGGCGAGGCTGGGCGTGCACAGGCATCCTGGACGAGCCCTGGAAAGGCGAGGCTGGGCGTGCCCGGGCGTTCTGGGCGAACCCTGGAAAGGCGAGTCTGGACATGCCCGGGCGTCCTGGATGAGGCCTGGCAAGTCGAGAGCGGGCATGCCCGGGCATCCTGGACGAGCCCTGGAAAGGCGAGGCTGGGCGTGCACAGGCGTCCTGGGCGAGCCCGGCATGGTGATCGCTCCGCGTCCTCGGTAGGTGCAAGGCGATTGTGTATACCCAGCGGTAGCCGCTACAAGGTGATGGATGATGGGAGAGAGGTGATGGATGATGGGAAAGAGGTAATGGATGATGGGAGAGAGGTGGTAGATGATGGGAGAGAGGTGATGGGAGAGAGGTGATGCATGATGGGAGAGAGGTGATGGATGATGGCGGACAGGTGATGGATGATGGGAGAGAGGAGATGGATGATGGGAGAGAGGTGATGGATGATGGGAGAGAGGTGATGGATGATGGGAGAGAGGTGATGGATGAGGGGAGAGAGGTGATGGATGATGGGAGAGAGGTGATGGATGATGGGAGAGAGGTGATGGATGATGTGAGAGAGGTAATTGATGATGGGAGAGGTGATGGATGATGGGAGAGAGGTGATGGATGATGGGAGAGAGGTGATGGATGATGGGAGAGAGGTGATGGATGATGGGAGAGAGGTAATGGATGATGGGAGAGAGGTGATGGTTGAGAGGTGATGGATGATGGGAGAGAGGTGATGGAAGATGAGAGAGAGGTGATGGATGATGGGAGAGAGGTGATGGATGATGGGAGAGAGGTGATGGATGATGGGAGAGAGGTAATGGATGATGGGAGAGAGGTAATGGATGATGGGAGAGAGGTAATGGATGATGGGAGAGAGGTGATGGATGATGGGAGAGAGGTGATGGATGATGGGAGAGAGGGGATGGATGATGGGAGAGAGGTGATGGATGATGGGAGAGAGGTGATGGATGATGGGAGAGAGGTGATGGATGATGGGAGAGAGGTGATGGATGATGGGAGAGAGGTGATGGATGATGGGAGAGAGGTAATGGATGATGGGAGAGAGGTAATGGATGATGGGAGAGAGGTGATGGATGATGGGAGAGAGGTGATGGATGATGGGAGAGAGGTGATGGATGAGGGGAGAGAGGTGATGGATGATGGGAGAGAGGTGATGGATGATGGGAGAGAGGTGGTGGATGATGGGAGAGAGGTGGTGGATGATGGGAGAGAGGTGGTGGATGATGGGAGAGAGGTGATGGATGATGGGAGAGAGGTAATGGATGATGGGAGAGAGGTGATGGATGATGGGAGAGAGGTGATGGATGATGGGAGAGAGGTGATGGATGATGGGAGAGAGGTGATGGATGATGGGAGAGAGGTGATGGATGATGGGAGAGAGGTGATGGATGAAGGGAGAGAGGTAATTGATGATGGGAGAGAGGTAATGGATGATGGGAGAGAGGTGATGGATGATGGGAGAGAGGTGATGGATGATGGGAGAGAGGTGATGAATGATGGGAGAGAGGTGATGGATGATGGGAGAGAGGTGGTGGATGATGGGAGAGAGGTGGTGGATGATGGGAGAGAGGTGGTGGATGATGGGAGAGAGGTGATGGATGATGGGAGAGAGGTGATGGATGATGGGAGAGAGGTGATGGATGATGGGAGAGAGGTGATGGATGATGGGAGAGAGGTGATGGATGAAGGGAGAGAGGTAATTGATGATGGGAGAGAGGTGATGGATGATGGGAGAGAGGTGATGGATGATGGGAGAGAGGTGATGGATGATGGGAGAGAGGTGATGAATGATGGGAGAGAGGTGATGGATGATGGGAGAGAGGTGGTGGATGATGGGAGAGAGGTGGTGGATGATGGGAGAGAGGTGATGGATGATGGGAGAGAGGTAATGGATGATGGGAGAGAGGTGATGGATGATGGGAGAGAGGTGATGGATGATGGGAGAGAGGTGATGGATGATGTGAGAGAGGTGATGGATGATGGGAGAGAGGTGATGGATGATGGGAGAGAGGTGATGGATGAAGGGAGAGAGGTAATTGATGATGGGAGAGAGGTAATGGATGATGGGAGAGAGGTGATGGATGATGGGAGAGAGGTGATGGATGATGGGAGAGAGGTGATGAATGATGGGAGAGAGGTGATTAATGATGGGAGAGAGGTAAGGGATGATGGGAGAGAGGTGATGGATGATGGGAGAGAGGTGATGGATGATGAGAGAGAGGTGATAGATGCTGGGAGAGAGGTAATGGATTATGGGAGAGAGGTGATGGATGACGGGAGAGAGGTGATGGATGATGGGAGAGAGGTGATGGATGATGGGAGAGAGGTGATGGATGACGGGAGAGAGGTAATGGATGATGGGAGAGAGGTAATGGATGATGGGAGAGAGGTGATGGATGATGGGAGAGAGGTGGTGGATGATGGGAGAGAGGTGATCGATGATGGGACAGAGGTGATGGATTATGGGAGAGAGGTGATGGATTATGGGAGAGAGGTGATCGATGATGGGAGAGAGGTGGTGGATGATGGGAGAGAGGTGATGGATGATGGAGAGAGGTGGTGGATGATTGGAGAGAGGTGGTGGATGATGGGAGAGAGGTGGTGGATGATGGGAGAGAGGTGATGGATTAGGGGAGAGAGGTGATCGATGATGGGAGAAAGGTGGTGGATGATGGGAGAGAGGTGATGGATGATGGGAGAGAGGTGGTGGATGATGGGAGAGAGGTGATCGATGATGGGAGAGATGTGATGGATTATGGGAGAGAGGTGATGGATTATGGGAGAGATGTGATGGATTATGGGAGAGAGGTGGTGGATGATGGGAGAGAGGTGATCGATGATGGGAGAGATGCGATGGATTATGGGAGAGAGGTGATGGATGATGGGAGAGAGGTGGTGGATGATGGGAGAGAGGTGATGGATGATGGGAGAGAGGTAATGGATGATGGGAGAGAGGTGATGGATGATGGGAGAGAGGTAATGGATGATGGGAGAGAGGTGATGGATGATGGGAGAGAGGTGATGGATGATGGGAGAGAGGTGGTGGATGATGGGAGAGAGGTGGTGGATGATGGGAGAGAGGTGGTGGATGATGGGAGAGAGGTGATGGATGATGGGAGAGAGGTAATGGATGATGGGAGAGAGGTAATGGATGATGGGAGAGAGGTGATGGATGATGGGAGAGAGGTGGTGGATAATGGGAGAGAGGTGGTGGATGATGGGAGAGAGGTGGTGGATGATGGGAGAGAGGTGATGGATGATGGGAGAGAGGTGATGGATGATGGGAGAGAGTTGATGGATGATGGGAGAGAGGTGATGGATGATGGGAGAGAGGTGGTGGATGATGGGAGAGAGGTGATGGATGATGGGAGAGAGGTATTGGATGATGGGAGAGAGGTGATGGATGATGGGAGAGAGGTGATGGATGATGGGAGAGAGGTGATGGATGATGGAAGAGAGGTAATGGATGATGGGAGATAGGTGATGGATGATGGGAGAGAGGTGGTGGATGATGGGAGTGAGGTGATGGATGATGGGAGAGAGGTGATGGATTATGGGAGGGAGGTGATGGATGATGGGAGAGAGGTGGTGGATGATGGGAGAGAAGTGGTGGATGATGGGAGAGAGGTAGTGGATGATGGGAGAGAGGAGATGGATGATGGGGGAGAGGTGATGGATGATGGGAGAGAGGTGATGGATGATGGGAGAGAGGTGATGGATGATGGGAGAGCGGTGGTGGATGATGGGAGAGAGGTAATGGATGATGGGAGAGAGGTAATGGATGATGGGAGAGAGGTGATGGATGATGGGAGAGAGGTGATGGATGATGTGAGAGAGGTGATGGATGATGGGAGAGAGGTGATGGATGATGGGAGAGAGGTGATGGATGATGGGAGAGAGGTGATGGATGATGGGAGAGAGGTAATGGATGATGGGAGAGAGGTAATGGATGATGGGAGAGAGGTTGTAGGAGCTGTGCACCAACGTAAATCGGAAGAATGGACGCGACAAAAAGCTGGAATTCGTCCGAGTTTCTTTATTGTGTCAAATCAACTCGGGTACTCTGAAAAGCCCGTTTATCGGGCAGCAATATATATACACATTATCCCGGAGCGTTTGCCCGGGAAAGGCGAGACCGGGCGTGCCCGGGCGTCCTGGGCGAACCCTGGAAAGGCGAGTCTGGACATGCCCGGGCGTCCTGGACGAGGCCTGGCAAGTCGAGAGCGGGCATGCCCGGGCGTCCTGGACGAGCCCTGGAAAGGCGAGGCTGGGCGTGCCCGGGCGTTCTGGGCGAACCCTGGAAAGGCGAGTCTGGACATGCCTGGGCGTCCTGGACGAGGCCTGGCAAGTCGAGAGCGGGCATGCCCGGGCGTCCTGGACGAGCCCTGGAAAGGCGAGGCTGGGCGTGCCCGGGCGTCCTGGGTGAGCCCGGCATGGTGATCGCTCCGCGTCCTCGGTAGGTGCAAGGCGATTGTGTATACCCAGCGGTAGCCGCTACACACGTCCCCCCAGAATCGACTTGCACCTGCAGGGTCAATTTAAGGGGGGTCCTGATGACCCGGCCGAAGCGACCCTTGGCGGGTCATGGGGGGGGGGGGTCCGGTGTGGTGGTGGGCGGTCGAGTGGGGGGCACCGTGGACAGGGGGCGGCCTCGCCGTGGCGGAAGGGCCAACCGTGGCGTTTGGTCGA
The DNA here is from genome assembly GCF_964187855.1 of Myxine glutinosa. NCBI lineage: Eukaryota > Metazoa > Chordata > Myxini > Myxiniformes > Myxinidae > Myxine > Myxine glutinosa. Next base: position 91,312,866 of record NC_136273.1, on the reverse strand, counting down.
TGTCCACGTGCGCCGGCTTGAGGCGGTCCACCGCAATCCGGTCCGACCTGCCACCGATGTCGATGACGAACGACTTGTCGTCCCGTCGCAGGACCCGGAAGGGCCCGTCGTACGGCGGCCGGAGTGGCCCCCGATGTGCGTCATGACGCACAAAAACGTACTCCGCTGTGCGAAGCGCTGGGGGGATGTAGGACTGGGGGTCACCATGGTGGGACGTTGGCACGGGGGCAAACCGTCGGGCGGTCTCCTGGAGGTCCGAGCGCTGCTGAGCTGCGGACCAGGGACTGGTAGCGTCGGGCACGAATTCGCCCGGGACGCGTAGCGCCTGGCCGTAGACAAGCTCGGCGGTGGACGCCCGGAGGTGCTCCTTGGGGGCCGTGTGGAGGCCCAAAAGGACCGACGGCAGCCGGTCGGCCCAACCGCCGTCCTGAAGGCCGGCCATGAGTGCGGCCCTCATGGAGCGGTGGAACCGCTCGCACAACCCGTTGGCTTGGGGGTGGTAGGCCGTAGTACGGTGGAGCTTAACCCCCAGGTTGCGGGTGACCGCGCCCCACAGCTCGGAGGTGAACTGCGGTCCGCGGTCCGACGAGATGTCCGCCGGTGCGCCGAAGCGGGCGACCCAGGTGGCGATGAAAGCCTGCGCCACGTCGGTGGTGGTGGTGGAGATGAGGGGAACGGCCTCCGGCCACCTGGTGGTCCTGTCCACCATGGTGAGCAGGTGTGTGAAACCCCGTGATGGGGGGAGGGGGCCCACCAGGTCCACGTTGACGTGGTCGAAACGTCGATCGGGCACGGTGGCAGGTGTCAGCGGGGGCCTGGGTGTGTCAGTGGACCTTGGCCTGTTGGCAGGCCGTGCAGGTGTTGGTCCAATTGCGGACGTCCCGTCGAAGGCCGTGCCAGACGAATCGCGCCGACACCAGCTTCTGGGAAGCTTTCCGGCCCGGATGGGAAAGGCCGTGGAGGGAGGCGAAGATGCGGCGTTGCCAGGTAACGGGCACGATGGGGCGAGGCTGGCCTTGGGAGACGTCGCAGAGCAGGACAGTGTCCGCGCAGGGGATATCGGCCAGGCGGAGGCCCGTGTCCGCCGCCCGGAGGGCTTGCACCGTGGTGTCGGTGGTTTGGTCCGCCGCCATAAGCGCGAAGTCCACGCCGAGGTGGACCGCGTTCGCGCTGGCCCGAGAAAGACAGTCGGCAACGGCGTTGTCCTTGCCGGCGACGTGCCGGATGTCCGTGGTAAACTCCGACACGGCGGAGAGGTGGCGCTGTTGGCGGGCCGACAACGGCTCCGTGACCTTGGCCATTGTGTAAACCAACGGCTTGTGGTCGACGAACACCTTGAAGGGTCGGCCCTCCAGGAGGTGGCGGAAATGGCGAACGGCCAGGTGTAGACCGAGGAGCTCACGGTCAAACGTGCTATATTTGAGCTCGTTCGGCCGGAGTTGCCGGCTGAAAAAAGCGAGTGGCTGCCAAACCCCGTTCACCCATTGCTCATGTACGGCGCCCACCGCGTAGTCGGAGGCATCCGTGGTGAGGGCGATGGGAGCGTTGAGCACCGGGTGAGCGAGCAGTGTTGCATCGGCGAGGGCCCGCTTTGAGTTTTTAAAGGCCGCGTCCATTGCTGCGGACCAGACGACGTCGTGCTTGGCCGGCTTGCCCCGGAGGGCTTCGTAGAGGGGCCGCATGAGTTGAGCAGTGCGGGGCACAAAGCGGTCATAGAAATTCACCATTCCCAGGAATTCCTGCAGGGCCTTTATGGAGCGGGGACGCGGAAACGTGGTGATGGCCTCGACCTTGGTTGGCAGCGGCACGGCCCCGTTCTTGGTGATGTGGTGGCCCAAAAAATCAACGGCCGTCGTGCCGAAGTGGCATTTGGCTGGGTTGACGATGAGGCCGTGCTCGCTGAGGCGCCCGAACAGTGTTCGGAGGTGGAGGAGGTGCTCGGCCCAGGACGTGCTGGCGACGAGGATGTCGTCCAGGTAAACGAAGAGGAACGGCAGGTCGCGCAGCACGCCATCCATCACGCGCTGGAACGCCTGAGCCGCGTTCTTGAGGCCAAACGGCATTCACAGGAATTCGAATAAGCCGAACAGCGTGATGATGGCCGTTTTTGGGATGTCGGCCGCCCTGACAGGTACCTGGTGGTATCCCCGTATTAAATCGATCTTCGAAAAAATGACCCGTCCTGCCAAACGGGCGGAGAAGTCTTGGATGTGCGGGATCAGATACCTGTCGGGGGTGGTAGCATCGTTAAGGCGGCGGTAGTCGCCACATGGGCGCCAGCCGCCCCCCGGTTTTGGGACGATGTGTAGTGGCGAAGCCCACGCGCTATCGGAGCGCCGCACGATGCCGAGGTGTTCCAAAGCGTCGAACTCGGCTTTGGCCACGGCGAGCTTGGCTGGGTCGAGGCGGCGGGCTCTGGCGTAGACCGGCGGGCCCGTGGTTGGTATGTGGTGCTCGATCCCATGTCGTACTGCGACGGCCGAAACCGTCGGCCGCGTGAGGGCCGGGAACTCCGTGAGCAGGCGAGCAAACTCGTTCGCCGCCGGGAGGGCGCATGCCAGTTCGGTCGGAGCGGAGCGGCTCAATGTGCATGCCAGGGAGCTGAAGGTCTCGGCGTTGACGAGGCGACGCCGTTTGACGTCAACCAGCAGTCTGTGTGCGCAGAGGAAGTCGGCGCCTAGCAGAGCCATGGGCACGCTTGCGGTTACAAAAGTCCAATTAAAGCGTTGGCCGCCGAAGCAGAGGGTGACGTTGCGCGGGCCGAAGGTGCGGATGGCCGATCCGTTGGCCGCAACCAAGGAGGGGCCGCAAACCGCGGACTGCCTGTCCTGATCGGAGGCGGGTATGACGCTCAGTTGGGCGCCGGTGTCACACAGGAAGCGCCGTCCGGATGCTTTGTCCCTGATGAAAAGTAAGTTGCCCGTGTGGCCGGCGCTCATGGCTGGTAATGAACGCCGGCCCGGCCGTTTCCCGGCTTGCCGAAGGTGCACGGGGGTTGGCATGTCCGGGCCTTCTGTCCGAACCTGGCATGATAATAACACCACGCCTGGTCAGGTGAAGGCCCCAGTCGTCGTGCTGGAGGTGGTCGGCGCTGCGTAGCGGCCGACAATTGCGTCGGCAGTTACGGTCGTCAACCGTGCCGGGTGCTCGGGCGCCATGGGCGTTGCTTCGGACGGCGGTGGGCTCCAGGTCGCTGCTCCAATGCGTTGGCCTGCTGCGGAGATCTTGTCGGCTTCCCTGGCGAGGGTGCGGGGATCCGTGATCGTCGTGCTTGCCAGGGCGAGGCGTACCTGGCTAGGCAGCTGACGGAGGAACAGCTCCCGGAACAGGACTGCCGGAGAGTGCTCGCCGAGCAACGAGAGCATGTAGTTCATTTGCTCGGACGGGCGCGTGTCGCCGAGCTCGGGCAGGTCGAGCAGGCGCCGTGCGCGTTCCGCTGATGAGAGGGCGAAAGCGTCGAGGAGGAGTTTTTAATCGCGTCGTATTTGTCAGCGGCTGGCGGGCTCTCGAGGAGGCTCAGGACGCGGGCCGCGGTGGCTGAGCCGAGTGCTGCTACCACATGGTGGAAGCGGGTGTCGTCGGCCGTGATGCCTCGCAGGGCGAACAGGGAGTACGCCTGGGCGAACCAAACCGCCGCGTGAGCCTCCCAGAAGGTAGGCAGTTTGAGGGCAATTGCCGTGTCCATGTCGGGTCACCAATGTAGGTGCTGTGCTCCAACGTAAATCGGAAGAATGGACGCGACTAAAAGCTGGAATTCGTCCGAGTTTCTTTATTGTGTCAAATCAACTCGGGTACTCTGAAAAGCCCGTTTATCGGGCAGCAATATATATACACATTATCCCGGAGCGTTTGCCCGGGAAAGGCGAGACCGGGCGTGCCCGGGCGTCCTGGGCGAACCCTGGAAAGGCGAGTCTGGACATGCCCGGGCGTCCTGGACGAGGCCTGGCAAGTCGAGAGCGGGCATGCCCGGGAATCCTGGACGAGCCCTGGAAAGGCGAGGCTGGGCGTGCCCGGGCGTTCTGGGCGAACCCTGGAAAGGCGAGTCTGGACATGCCCGGGCGTCCTGGATGAGGCCTGGCAAGTCGAGAGCGGGCATGCCTGGGCATCCTGGACGGCCTGGAAAGGCGAGGCTGGGCGTGCACAGGCGTCCTGGGCGAGCCCGGCATGGTGATCGCTCCGCGTCCTCGGTAGGTGCATGGCGATTGTATATACCCAGCGGTAGCCGCTACAAGGTGATGGATGATGGGAGAGAGGTGATGGATGATGGGAGAGAGGTGATGGATGATGGGAAAGATGTAATAGATGATGGGAGAGAGGTGGTAGATGATGGGAGAGAGGTGATGGGAGAGAGGTGATGCATGATGGGAGAGGGGTGATGGATGATGGGAGACAGGTGATGGATGATGGGAGAGAGGTGATGGATGATGGGAGAGAGGTGATGGATGATGGGAGAGAGGTGATGGATGATGGGAGAGAGGTGATGGATGAGGGGAGAGAGGTGATGGATGATGGGAGAGAGGTGATGGATGATGGGAGAGAGGTAATTGATGATGGGAGAGGTGATGGATGATGGGAGAGAGGTGATGGATGATGGGAGAGAGGTGATGGATGATGGGAGAGAGGTGATGGATGATGGGAGAGAGGTAATGGATGATGGGAGAGAGGTGATGGTTGAGAGGTGATGGATGATGGGAGAGAGGTGATGGATGATGAGAGAGAGGTGATGGATGATGGGAGAGAGGTGATGGATGATGGGAGAGAGGTGATGGATGATGGGCGAGAGGTAATGGATGATGGGAGAGAGGTAATGGATGATGGGAGAGAGGTAATGGATGATGGGAGAGAGGTGATGGATGATGGGAGAGAGGTGATGGATGATGGGAGAGAGGGAATGGATGATGGGAGAGAGGTGATGGATGATGGGAGAGAGGTGATGAATGATGGGAGAGAGGTGATGGATGATGGGAGAGAGGTAATGGATGATGGGAGAGAGGTGATGAATGATGGGAGAGAGGTGATGGATGAGGGGAGAGAGGTGATGGATGATGGGAGAGAGGTGATGGATGATGGGAGAGAGGTGATGGTTGAGAGGTGATGGGAGAGAGGTGATGGATGATGGGAGAGAGGTAATGGATGATGGGATAGAGGTGATGGATGATGGGAGAGAGGTGATGGATGATGGGAGAGAAGTGATGGATGATGGGAGAGAGATGATGGATGATGGGATAGAGGTGATGGATGATGGGAGAGAGGTGATGGATGATGGGAGAGAGGTGATGGATGATGGGAGAGAAGTGATGGATGATGGGAAAGAGGTGATGGATAATGGATGATGGGATAGAGGTGATGGATGATGGGAGAGAGGTGATGGATGATGGATGATGGGATAGAGGTGATGGATGTTGGGAGAGAGGTGATGGATGATGGGATAGAGGTTATGGATGATGGGACAGGTGATGGATGGTAAGAGGAGAGGTGATCGACAGGTATGTTGAGAGCAAGCATTTTGGCCCCGGGGAAAACGACCTCACAGACACATCCCCTACTTCCCTCTCCGCTGACTCCGTCCCGAACCATTTCTGTATTTTGTAACTTTTAAAAATAACTTTATTTAATGAAGATCCTAAATTAGAAGAACAACACAAGTTGAAGTTTGAGTCCATGCGTCGGCGGCCACTTTCGGTGCTGCTTTTGCTTTTCTAGCCTGAGTTCCAATCTTCGTCAAGTTGTAAGCTTTCATCCCAGTGGTTGTCATCCCCCAAGAGCAATTACACGCCCAGACCAGGAATCGAACCCAGGTAGGTCCTCTGGTGAACCGTAGCAGACAAACAGTCTTGGCGTGTAATTTCCCCACATAAAACCATTAATTATTTATGATCCTGTATGTATGCATGTGTATATATAAACACAGTCACGTGAAAAGGTAAGTACACCCCATGTAAAGTTTTGCCTTTTTCAACATATTTCAACATACAGCTATTTGATCTTCATTTCAACAACATTGATAGATAAAGGTGATATAATATAACAAATATCATGAAACATTTACATTTTGTAGTCCATTGTATAATTTAAATAAACATAAATGCAAATTTCGCATGTGGAAAAAGTAAGTACACCCTTGGCTCTAATAGGTGGTATTGCCCCCTTTGGCAGAAACAACCTCAAGTAGGCGTTTCTTGTAACTGTCTACCAGTCTCTGACATCGACTGGGAGAAATTTTTGCCCACTCCTCCATGCAGAATTCTTTCAGCTGTGCGATGTTTGAGGGGTTTCTTGCATACACAGCTCGTTTCAAATCCCCCCACAACATCTCGATGGGATTTAGATCCGGGCTTTGACTTGGCCATTCCAGAACCCTCCATTTCTTTCTTCTCAGCCATTCCTTGGTGGATTTACTGGTATGTTTAGGGTCATTGTCATGTTGCAAGGTCCACCTTCGGTTAAGCTTCGACTTTCCGACAGATGGCCTCACATTATCCTCAAGCACCCTCTGGTACAATGAAGAATTCATAGTGGATTCTATGATGGTGAGCTGCCCAGGCCCTGATGCAGCAAAGCTGCCCCAAACCATAATATTTCCACCACCATGCTTTACAGTTGGTATCAGGTTCTTGTGGTCAAATGCTGTCTTTGGTTTTCGCCAAACATGTCTTCTTTTTTTTTTCTTTTTTTTTTTTTCTTTTTTCTTTTCTTTTTTTGTATACAAGATCGAGGCTCGTGAAAGAGCGAACATTAATCACACAGAAAGACAAACCGACACATAAAACATATAACATAGGGAGCGGTATACAAGATGGGGAGAGAGGGGGAAGGACACAAACACAACATTTGGTCTTCTGGTACTGTGGCCAAATAGCTCTACCTTTGACTCACCTGTCCAGAGCACATTGTTCCAGAAATGCTGGTCTTTGCCTCGGTGTTCATTGGCAAACTTTAGTCTTGCCCTGATGTTCTTTCTCGACAGCAAAGGTTTCCTCCTGGCACACCTCCCATGTAGATCAAATTTGTGCAGCCTCTTTCTAATGGAAGACTCGTGCACTTTGACATCAGCAGTGGCAAGAGCTACCTGTGGGTCCCGTGATGACATTCTGGGGTTCTTAGGGACTTCTTTCAGCATCTTGCGGTCTGCTCTCGGGCTGACCTTGCTGCGGCGGCCTGGCCTGAACAAGTTGGCAGTTGTTTGGAATCTTCTCCACTTGTAGATGATCTTCTGGACAGTCGAATGATTGATTTCAAATTGTTTGGAGATCTTTTTAAATCCCTTCCCAGACTCGTAGGCATCTATAACCTTCTTTCTGAAGGCCTCAGCGAGCTCTTTTGATCTAGGCATGGTGACGCTGCACACTTTAACAACAAAGAGCAAACCAAACTAAATGTCTGAGGTATAAATAAGACAGGTTCCTCCGAGATCCTCTCTAACGATGTTCTAATCATTTGCACCTGAGCTGGTGCACCTGATTCTAATTTTAGGAATTTGAAGTAGTGATAAATGTAGGGGTGTACTTACTTTTTCCACATGCGAAATTTGCATTTATGTTTGTTTAAATTATACAATGGACTACAAAATGTAAATGTTTCATGATATTTGTTATATTATATCACCTTTATCTATCGATATTGTTGAAATGAAGATCAAATAGCTGTATGTTGAAATATGTTGAAAAAGTCAAAACTTTACATGGGGTGTACTTACTTTTTCACGTGACTGTACATACACAGATACACCGGACAGACAGACAAACGCTGTTCCAGACGGCATTGCCCCACGGGCTATGCTGTACAAAGTGGTCATCACAGGTACTGAACAAAGTCCCATCTGGCACACCACCTAGTGTAATCCTTGCCATAAAACTTGTGCCAGACGATTCCCAAATAATTAATCGAAGTGTCAGAAAGAAAGCGTTTGGTGCCATGTTGGGTCATGGTACTTGTTAGGCCTTGTTGTAAATATGTCAGTACAGTCGTTTTTCTTGCCCAATTTCATTGCAAGTTTGAAACAGCATCAATGAAAACTTCACCTGAGCCCTCTGCAGGGTTGATGATGGGATCTGTTGGGGGCATGCTCATCATCCTGTCATTTCACTCCTCCATGAGGATCAATGGTGAAAATACATAAACAAGAAGACGTCATGCATAGCACGATACTTGCAAAATCCGCCGCCCCCTCCCCCCCCCCCACCCCAAAAAAGTTTTCCAATGATACAGCAAATTGTCCATTTCATGAAGATTAAAATTTACAATCTTGATCAAAGCTCGGGTCAACAGGATGAAAAGTGACGATTTTTCAGATGAAAAATGATTTTGGAAGGTTGACCTTGAGTTGACCTTTGATCTTTTGACCTCAAAAATAATTAGTTTCCCTATTTAGTGACTCAATGTGCAAATGCTGTTCAATTTTCAAGTCAATCGGATGAAAATTGAGGATATTAAAAATTTGGCATATGTTGACCTTTTGGCCTCTGTTGACCTCAAAAATAGATGGTGGTTGAATTCAGTGACCATATATATAAATCCTCTTAGAAGTTCGAGTCAATCAAATGAAAATTGGTGATTTTAGAAATTTGGCCTATGTTGACCTTTTGGCCTGTGTTTACCTAAATTATAATACGTGGTTGAATTCAGTGACCAGATATGCAAGTCCTCTTCAAATTTCATGTCAATTGGATGAAAATTGAGGATTTTAGAAATTTGGCCTATGTTGACCTTTTCGCCTATGTTGACCTCAAATATACTTGGTGGTTGAATTCAGTGACCAGATATGCAAGTCCTCTTCACATTTCAAGTCAATTGGATGAAAATGGAGGATTTTAGAAATTTGGCCTATGTTGACCTTTTGGCCTATATTGACCTCAAGAATACTTGGTGGTTGAATTCAGTGACCAGATATGCAAGTTATCTTCAAATTTCAAGTCAATTGGATGAAAATTGAGGATTTTAGAAATTTGGCCTATGTTGACCTTTTGGCCTAAATTGACCTTTTGGCCTATGTTCACCTAAAATATAATTTGTGGTTGAATTCAGTGACCAGATATGCAAGTCCTTTTCAAATTTCAAGTCAATTGGATGAGAATTGAGGATTTTAGAAATTTGGCCTATGTTGACCTTTTGGCCTATGTTGACCTCAAGAATACTTGGTGGTTGAATTCAGTGACCATATATGCAAGTCCTCTTCAAATCTCAAGTCAATTGGAAGAAAATTGAGGATTTTAGAAATTTGGTCTATGTTGACCATTTGGCCTATGTTGACCTCAAACATACTTGGTGGTTGAATTTAGTGACCAGATATGCAAGTAGTCTTCAAATTTCAAGTCAATCGGATGAAAATTGAGGATTTTAGAAATTTAGCAAATTTGGTGACCTTTGGCCTATGTTGACCTTTTGACCTATTGACCCAAAAACAATAGGCTTCTTGATTTTGACCAACTCTACCACTTGGTGAAGTTTCGTGAAGATCGGTTGAAAATTGTGACCTGTAGGCCGGTGACAAAGAAACAAACAGACAGACAAACAGACAGACAGAACCACAAACACAACCGACCAATATACTTGAAAAATCTTCGATTTTGCAAGTAATAAACTAGATGGTATTCATAGAATACTTACCCTGCGCAGCCAACATGGTGCGAGCAAACTCTTCGGTTTTTGAACATTTTTTTTTCTTTGATCCAATATGGCTGCCAGACCATGTGAGCGATGACATCATAAATTTATATCCTCTAATATAATTGTTGCATAGATCATGCTCAATAAATTTCAAACTGAACAGACTAAGCGTTGTCCCGGTCGAATTATGACGTCATAATTATGGCACCTATTCCCCATATGGAGTTATTTACAATGAGCAACGTTTCAATTTTTTTCCGTTTCAACGAAAACAATGTGAAACGTTGAAACGAAACGAAACGTTTCAACGTTTCAATTGGAGCGGTTTTGGAGATATAGAGGTGCAACGTTTTTCGTTTTTTCCAAGATGGCGCCTGTACCACATGAGCTGTGACGTCATGATTATCATTAAAATATTCCAAAGGAGAAGGCGCTCCCACGGTGAAAATTTCGTGTCAATCAGACCAACAGTTGCAGAGAACAAAAAATCATAATGACCGGATAAGTGTTGTATTTGTCAAATTATGACGTCATAATGAAGGCGCCAATAATATAATCATTAACATATCTTATTCACCATGCGGAGTAGTTGACAATGAGCGAGGTCTCAATTTTTTCCAAGGAGGGGTTTCAGAGATATAGAGGTGTGACATTTTTCCAAGATGGCGCCTGTACCACGTCACTTATGACGTCATAATTATCATTAAAATATTCTACAGGAGGAGGCCCTCCTATGGTGAAAATTTCGTGTAAATCAGACCAAGAATTGCTGAGAAAAAAATTCATACTGATCGAATCAAGCGTTGTACTTGTCGAATTATGACGTCATAATTAAGGTACCGATGACATCATCAACATATCTTTTCCCCAAGGGGGGTACTTGACAATGAGCTGTTTCAATTTTTTCCCATGGAGTGGTTTCGGAGATATAGAGGTGCAACTTTTTTCATTTTTTCCAAGATGGCTCCTGCACCACATGACCTATGACATTGTAATTATCATTCAAAAAATTATACAGGAGGAGCCGCTCATATTCTGAAACTTTCGTGTCCATTGGACTAACAGGTGTAGAGGAATTTTTTTTTTCATACTCATCAGATCAAGCGTTGTACTTGTCGAATTATGACGTCATAATGAAGGCACCGATGACATAATCATCAACAAAACACATTCTCCATGGGGAGTACTTGCCAATTTTTTTTTTTTTTTGCATACAAGATTGAGGCTCGTGTAAGAGCTAACATTAATCACAAAAAGACAAACTGACACATAAAACATATAATAAAGGGAGCGGGAGACAAGATGAGGAGAGAGGGGGAAGCACACAAGTACAACAGCAGAGAACAGGGACAGCGGAAGATCTGTGGGAGGCAGAGGTCTTGGGGGGAGGAGGCGTGGGAAGGGTGGGGGGTGGGGGGGGGGTGGGAGAGGTATAAAACACATGGACACTGCTCGGACTTCCAGGAAAGAAGTCGGAATTCCAAAAAAGTGTACCTGGGGTGAATTAGCGGGGATAGAAAAGATCAAGGTTTTGGATGGGGGAAGATAAGAGATGGTGGTGAACAGCTGTTTTAAAGACCTGGAGGGAGGAGTGGGATTGAAGAGAATGAGGGAGTTTGTTCCAGAGGTGGGAGAAAAGAGGAATGAAAGAGTGAAGGTGAATAGAGAGTCTTGATTTTGGCAGTTTAACCATAAGATGGTTGCAGGCAGATCTTGTGCGACCTGAAGGAATAATGGGGGGACAGAGTACAGAGAGAGCTGGGGGAGCAAGGCCGGAGAGGAGTCGGTAGAAAACAGAAAGACCACCAACCTGCCTGCGGTGAGTGAGTGATCGGCCCTCGGAGTCAGCTTCATCGCGGGAGATTCCAATGATCCTGGAAACTTCTGTGAGATTTGTTTCATTTCAGAATTCTGAAATGATTCCGAAAAAGAGACATCGTAAGAGTGTGAGATTTGTCAGGATTGAAAGACATGTTCCGCTTGTTTGACCAGTCTGTGATTTTGTCCAGGTCTGCAGAGAGTGAGGAGGCTGCAGACTGCCAATCTGAGGGATGAGGTATGGAGCGGCAGAGAGTGGCGTCATCAGCAAAGAGATAGAGAGGATTTCCAGAGAGTCGGAGAGATCATTGATTGACAATGAGCCATGTTTAAATTTTTTCCATTGAGCGGTTTGGGAGATGGAGGTCGAACGTTTTTCCAAGATGGCGTCCGTACCACGTGACCTATGACGTCATAATCATGAATAAATAAATTCTACAGGTGGAGGCACTCCTATGGAAAAATTTCGTGTCAATCGGGCCAACAGTTGCCGAGAAAATGAATTTTAAGAATGCAGACACCTACGCACGACGTACACAACCGAATTCTTAACCCTTAGTTTCGCTTGGCGAGCGCAGGGTAATAAGTGCGCCCATTACCAGTAAGCTGGTACTCATTTTGCCGACCACGGAAGGATGACAGGCTGAGTTAACCCAGCTGTTATTTATTCAACAGCAAGACAGGGGCTAAAACTCAAGACCCTAAGGTCTCCTTAACGGTTGAGCCAACACCAGGTTTTTTTTAACCTGCAATTGATGAAAGGCGTACCGGCCATATTTATCACGTGTAACAAACCAATAAGACATCTGAGCCGCTCAGAAGCACATGGAGGGCCTTCTTGGTTTTTAGCACTTTTCAGTTTAGGATTGATTGCACCATGGAGGATAAAAAGAACGTACTCCATCGATGTTTACATTACAAACAATTCGAAACTTGTCAACTTTTAACCGAGATCAGTGCGGTACTTTCATCATCAAAGGGATGCAACATCACAAGTGTCATATTTCTCAAAACGATGTAAAAGTTGATGTCCTGAAATGTACTTCAGACTTTTCAAATTGAAACGGCAGAAAACGGTGAGTTGTGTGTGTGCATGTGAGGGTATGCGTGTGTGGGTGCGTGTGTGTATGTGTATATATATATATGTGTGTGTGGGTGTTTGTGCATGTGGGTGTGATTGTGTGTGTGTGATGTGAGTGCGTGTGGATGGATGTGATGTGTGTGTGTGTGTGTGTGTGTGTATATATATATATTCTGTTTGTGTATATATACAGCCCTCTGTTTATTATGGACACAGCGTCCGGGCGGCGTTTTTTGTGCGACACCGGCGCTCAGCCGAGCGTGATACCCACCTGGGTGCAGGACAAACAGGCCGCGCTTTGCGGCCCCGCCTTGGTCGCCGCAAACGGCTCCTCCATCCGCACCTTCGGTTCGCGGAGCGTCGCATTCTGCTTCGGGGGCCAGCGCTTCAGGTGGGACCATCACGGCGAACGTGCCCATGGCCTTGCTGGGTGCAGATTTTCTGTGCGCGCATGGGCTTTTGGTGGACGTCAAATGGCGTCGGCTTATCAACGCGGAGACCTTCAGCTCGCTCGCTTGCTCATTGAGCAGCTCCGCACCAACCAAGCTAGCCTGCGCACTCCCGGCCGCGGACGATTTCACCCTCCTGCTCGCTGAGTTTCCCGCCCTCACGCAGCTGACGTTTTCGGCTGTCGCCGTCAAACACGGCGTTGAATACCACATCCCGACCACAGCTCCACCAGTCTACGCCAGGACTTGTCGCCTCGACCCGACCAAACTCGCCGTGGCGAAGGCGGAATTCGACGCGCTGGAGCGATTGGGCATTGTGCGGCGCTTGAATAGCGCGTGGGCCTTGCCCCTGCACATCGTGCCCAAACCGGGTGGCGGATGGCGACCATGCGGGGATTACCGCCGCCTCAACGACGCCACCACCCCCGACCGGTACCCGATACCACACATACAGGACTTTTCCGCCCGTTTGGCGGGGCGGGTGATCTTTTCCAAGGTCGACCTCATTCGGGGCTACCACTAGGTACCCGTCCGGCCGGCCGACGTGCCGAAGATGGCGGTAATCACACCTTTTGGCCTCTTCGAGTACCTTCGCATGCCGTTCGGCCTTAAGAACGCGGCCCAGGCCTTCCAGCGGCTGATGCACAGCGTGCTGGGCGACCTCACCTTCCTTTTCGTCTACTTGGACAACATTCTCGTCGCCAGCACTTCCCGGGCGGAGCACCTCATCCACCTGCGCACGCTTTTTGAGCGCCTCGGCCAGCACGGCCTCATCATCAACCCGGCGAAATGCTAGTTTGGCGTAACGGCCGTCGACTTCCTGGGGCACCGCATCACGAAGCGCGGGGCTGTCCCGCTGCCTACCAAGGTGGAGGCAGTCACAAGTTTCCCGCGCCCCCGTTCCATCAAGGCCCTACAGGAATTTTTGGGGATGGTAAATTTCTACCACCGGTTCGTGCCTCGCGCCGCCCAACTCATGCGCCCCCTGTACGAAGCCCTACGGGGCAAGCCGGCCAAGCACGACGTCGCCTGGACCAAAGAGATGGATGAGGCGTTTATGGGCGCTAAGCTGGCCCTCGCCAACGCGACCATGCTGGCGCACCCGGCGCTCGACGCACCGATCGCCCTCACCACAGACACTTCCGACTATGCAGTGGGCGCCGTGCATGAACAGTGGGTGAACGGGGCTTGGCAACCGCTGGCCTTCTTCAGCCGGCAGCTTTGCCCTAACGAGTGCAAGTATAGCACTTTCGACCGCGAGCTCCTCGGCCTTTACCTGGCCGTTCGCCACTTCCGCCATCTTTTAGAGGGCCGCCCGTTCACGGACTTCGCCATGGCCAAGGTTGCAGAGCCATGGTCGGTCCGCCAGCAGCGCCACCTCTCCGCCGTGTCCGAATTTACGATGGACATCCGGCACGTCGCGGGCAAGGACAACGCTGTGGCCGATTGCCTCTCCCGGTCCGGCGCGAACGCCGTCCACATCGGTGCGGACTTCGCCCGCATGGCGGCCGACCAGACCGCCGACCCCATGGTGCAAGCCCTCTGGACAGCGGACACAGGCCTGCGGTTGGCCGACGTCCCCTTCGAGGACACAGGCACAGTTCTCCTGTGCGACGTTTCCCTGGGCCAACCTCGCCCCATCGTGCCCACCGGATAGCAGCGGCACATTTTTGACGCCCTCCACGGCCTTTCCCACCCGGGCCGGAAAGCGTCGCAGAAGCTCGTGGCAGCAAAGTTCGTCTGGCACGGGCTCCGTAAGGACGTCCGTGACTGGGCCAACGCCTGTGTCGACTGCCAGCGCGCGAAGGTCCACCGGCACACCCAGGCCCCGTTGGCACCATTCGACGTGCCCGCGCGGCGCTTCGACCACGTCAATGTGGACGTGATGGGACCCCTTCCCTCCTCGCGGGGCTTCAACCATCTCCTCATGATGGTGGACAGGACCACCAGGTGGCCGGAGGCCGTCCGGCTGGCATCAACAACATCCGCCGACGTGGCGCAGGCCTTCATTGGCAACTGGATTGCCTGTTTCAGCGCCCCTTCGGACATCTCCTCCGACAGAGGCCCGCAATTCACCTCCGAGCTTTGGGGCGCGGTCGCCCAGGCATTGGGGGTCAAGATACACCGCACCACGGCCTACCACCCCCAAGCTAATGGCTTGTGCGAGCGGTTCTACCGCTCGATGAAGGCCGCTCTCAGGGCCAGCCTCCAGGACGACGGTTGGGCCGACAGGCTCCCGTGGGGCCTATTGGGCCTCCGAACGGCCCCTAAAGAGGACCTCCAGGCTTCCACTGCCGAGCTGTTCTCTGGCCAGCCACTGCGCGTGCCAGGCGAGTTCATGCCTGATGCCACCGGCCCCTGGTCCGCGGCTCGCCAACGCTCGGTCCTCCAGGAGGCCACCAGGAGATTTGCCCCCATGCCCACGTCCCACCACGGCTGCCCCCAACCCCACGTCCCCCCAGCACTTCGCACTGCGGAGTACATTTTTATCCGGAACGACGCACACCGGGGACCGCTCCGGCCGCCGTACGATGGACGTTTCCGGGTCCTGAAGAGGGATGACAAGTCATTCATCATTGACATCGGCGGCAAACCGGACCGCATCTCTGTGGACCGCCTCAAGCCGGCTCATTTGGACCTCGACCAACCTCCACGGTTGGCCCTTCCTCCACGATGGGGCCGTCCCCCTTAAACCAAGCCCCCCGCCCGACCATCCACCGCCATGCCACCTACCACCCCCACACGAATCGCTAGGGGTCATTTCGGCCGGGTCATCAAGACCCCCTCAAACTGACTCTCCCGGTGCAAGTTAATTCTGGGGGGGGGGGGGGGGGCGCATGTAGCGGTTACCGGAAGCATGACACAATCACCTTGCACCGGCCGATGACGTAACCGGCGGGCGGTTACTTGCCCGGACTCGCCCGGACTTGCCTTGCCCGGGTGGACTCTCGATTTGCATCCCACGCCCCGTTTAGAGGCGTGGCTGACTTATTTGCATACCACGCCCCACCTGAGAGGCGTGGCTTTTGTGTGGTGAACTTTTGATATAAATTGCCGCCCGTGTTAACGGGCTATTCAGTGCTTTTGAGTTCTTTCGAGTTGAGCTAGAATAAATAGCTCAGTGAAACTTCGTTCCTGGTGTCGTCCATTTTGTCCGGCTTTATCGTGCGAGCATAGCTCCACAATATAAAGGATGGTAACCTATTGCCATGGTTATCTCAGTAATGATTGAACAGCATATTGGCTATTTTCATGACTTATCAATGTGATGACCACTGTTGAGGAGCATGGTACCTGTTAGCATGGGGAGCATGGTAAAACCAGAAAAGTATATGTTCTTTACCTTAAGGGCACAAATGCAGCATTTATAGTTGGTGGACAGACATGGCTACAATATTTACCCTGCAGGAATGCAATATACAGGGAATATGGTGATCTCTTGGGATGGGCCAAACATAGAGTTTGATGCCGATTCGTCAGCGATCTGGCCAGCTTTCTCAAACCAGGGGTAATTAATCAAGAACCCAGCTTGGAAAGCAGAAATACGTGCTGGGAGGCTCCAACCCAACAGGAAATATAAAAAACAGATTTTTGGAGGGAGGGGGGTGGAATTAGGAATTTTTCTTTGTTTGCACCAATGTTTTGAAAACCCTGCAGGGAGGCGATGTTTAGTAACCAACACACGATGGGGTCGACGTTGGCAAGATTCCTCAAACATAAGGAAACACTGCTCATGCTGTGAGCAGCGACTTACATTTGCAGATAACACAAGGTCTGCAGTAAGAGACGCATGTAAAAAAAACCCAAGTTAAGCTGAATAATGATTATAATAATGATTATAATTATATTATATATATAAAGTATGTATGTATGTATGTATGTATGCATGTATGTATGTATGTATATATATATATATATATATATATATATATTGTTATGTCAGGGGGTAAAGGAATATCTAGAGCCAGGTAGATCTGTATAGGTAACATGCTTCGACTGTCGCGATAGGGAATCCACCCTGTAATAAGTTCTGTGTTTTAGGCGGTTTGTCGGGATAAGAGTATACCTCTGAACATACAAGGATGTTCGGGTGTTAAATAGTGTAGGGACTAAGATAAACCCCTGTGTGTCAGACCTGGTAGTCATTCCTTTGTCCCTTATGGCAACGCACTCCTATAAACACTTAGATAGGCCCTTTAGTGCACACAGTCATTAAATTCCCTTCCCTTACAAAGACTGTGGTTGACAGGCAGAAAGCCAGGCTGGGGCGCTGCCGATGGGGCCACGGCCGGCCACACCACCACCTGGCCTAGCAACCAGCCTCGTGGCAAGGCTGTGCGCCATGCCCAAGAGGACTGTTGACTGGGCAGAGAGAGGGGCGAGCAATGCCAGGGCGGGAGGGACTCGGCCAATGAGAGGGCACCAGCAAGACAGAACATTGGAGGAGAGTGGACGCAAGGTGATAAAAGGGCGCGCTGCACGACATTTTCAGCAGCTCTCTCTTGGCTTCTTCGCTGGTCTCTTGGGGCTGCTCTTCTCTTCTTCGCTCTTCGGTCTGAGTTTGTGCTCGTGTTGGAGATCGACCCTCGGTGCTTTTGGTGCTGTGAGCGAACGGACCTCGGGTGCAACCGCCAAGGGGTTTGGAGCGAGGCGTGCCATGGAGCGGACGAGGCTGGGGCGAGTGGGGTGTTGGCTCGGGCCTGGCGGAGCGCGTGGGCGAAGCGGACGAAGGGTTTCTTCGTGCCGGAGGAGGGAGCCGCATTGGTGGACAGTACTACAGACAGTTAAGACGCACCATATTTCACAAATATACGCCATAACGCTTTATTTTCCTTTCATTCATTCCTGTGTCCTGTTGTTAAGTCTGGTGTGGGGACGTCCCAACGTAGGATTTAGTTTCTTCCGTCGTGTCCATTGTATCGGGTCCATAATAAATCTCTATTTTTGTACATCAAATCTTGTGTTTGTTCGAGTTCATTAATTCCCTGCAGGATCGGAGCTGCCGTCGGTTCGCTCTAGGAAAGCGCTTCCGCCTCTCCCTCTTCCCTTCTTCTTCCCATGCTGTGATAGCAAAATCCGTGTTTGGTCGTTGCCTCCAGTAAATCCGTTTGGTCCATCCGCGGTCCCTAGTGTTAACCTGGAAGGGATCGCACGACAACTGGTAGTCAGGAGTGGGATTGAACCCTGTAGTAAATTTGGTGTCAAGGAGTGTGGAGAATTTGGATGCAAAATTTCGTAGTCGGAGGCCATAAATTTGCATCGTCGATCGGTGCGCGGGACGCGAACAGCGCGTCAGTAAAAAATTAAATTTTATTCCAGGCAAAAGCCGTGTGGGAAAGCGACCTCCTCTTAACCGATGGAGGAGGTGAGCGGTGTGGAGGAAAGGAGGATGGACGTGGTGACCTGCCATGTTATGTTGGTCTTTGGACGTGGGTCGAACCGAATGGACAGGGATGGACATAGCCTGCCAGACATCCGTTGGGGCATTTGTGGAACGTGATGGTGTGAGAGTGACCTTCCATAGATGTTCCGTTATGATTTATGGAATCTCGGTTTGGGAAGAGAGCCATGGGTTTGTTGAATCGGGAATGTGTAACGTACCGAGCATATGTGCCATGCTCGGCTGGCATGTGTATGGCAAAGCATCTTTCTTTGGTGAGTGTAGTAAAATGTGAAAAATGTTTGGCACGGGTAATCTGAGGGTTAGATGTAAATTTAAGGGTGAATTTTGTGAAGAGGAACGGTGGTCACTGCACAGTGACACCATTATTGATCCAGGTGTGCAGACCAAAGTGTTGGAGGCTGTGATAAAATTGATAGATTAGCAAGCCACAGCCTTCACCTGGCTGTGGGGGCGACTGTGCCGATATTTGGGACGCGGGGTTATGGGGATGTAGTTGTGTAGTTGCGGGTCAACGTGGTGCTATGGGTGTCCGAGGTGTGTGGACCATGTCTTCTGGGTGGGTCTCCTGGTGGAGTATGGCTGTCGACTGGACCTTGGTGTGGTCAAGTGTGGGTGGGCACTGGGGGACGAGGGCGGTGTAGGTGACGTGAGGGGAATGCCATGCACTGCGACCGTCTCCCCCAGGGCCGAGGTTGTGCGTGCGGTGGTGTTGTTGGCAGCAGGTGCTCACCACATTGGCCAGCTGGGGCTGGTGCAGCCGTGTTCCTCGCAGGGGGGCCGAAGGATGGTTGGTGGGTCGCACCCTTATGGACACTCATGGGCCATGTTGGCATTTTGACTGCTCGGCTTGTCCCGATGACCCTTGCACGGTAGAGGTGCGGAGCTGTCGTAGCCACAGGTAGTTGTTTAGAACAGTTCACCGTTGGATGCGGATCCACATACCTGCCAGTATAGTGGGGATAAAAGAGAAATTTGGAAGAATTTGGTAGGCCCAATGATAAATTTTGGGATTTTGAAGGGTGGATGGCACTTTGGACCTGACCAACCGTAGTTACCTGTATATCAAGATAGAGGTAAGGCCCTGATGTTTACTGTCCCAGGCTTCAGGACTTGCTTGTTAAATTGGGGACATGTAATTTGGAGTTGGGGGCGGGTGAGAGTGATGACATGGCCGGTGAGGGGATTGGAATGTGTGCCACACAGAGTCTTGTGGGTGGCGTTTGTGTTAGTGTTGTGGTGATGTGTTTTCATGTGGTCGTGAGAGTGGAGATTAGGGAGAGTGAGTGATGATTATGGTGCTTTTGAAAATGTGATTCAACTGTGAATGGAGATTTCACACAATAGCAGGCCATGGCAACTCTTTTGAAACATCTTTGGTACCATCTTATCTGAAATGTGTGAGAATTGAATAGCAGCGGGGAGGGAAATGTGTTTTGGGGTCTTGTGGGTGGGGAAAGTGTGTGTCCGCAGGTACGGATCAAGCTCTGAGGAGCGATGCCTGCGGCCCCCCTCTGCGGCAATTTCCCCTGGCAGCCAGTGGTATCTGGAAATTGGAGCTCGTCAGGTGGAGGGTCTGGTTGGTCACCCTGGGGTAAAGGAGACCCCCGGTGACCTCACCACCACGAAATTTAAAACACCTCCCCACCACGTAATTCAAAACACCTCACCACCACGTAATTCAAAACATCTCAACACCACGTAATTAAAAACACATAACGACCACAAAATTCAAAACCTCACCACCACAAAATTCAAATCACCTCACCACCACGTAATTCAAAACACCTCACCACCAAATCATTCAAAACACCTCACCACCACAAAATTCAAAACACCTCACCAACACGTAATTAAAAACACCTCACCACCACCTAATTCAAAACACCTCAGCACCACATCATTCAAAACACCTCACCACCAAATCATTCAAAACACCTCACCACCACAAAATTCAAAACACCTCACCAACACGTAAGTCAAAACACCTCACCACCACATAATTCAAAACACCTCAGCACCACATCATTCAAACCACCTCACCACCACATAATTCAAAACACCTCACCACGACGCAATTCAAAACACCTCAGCACCATGTAATTCAAAACACCTAACAGCCACGTTATTTCTAAAAACACTTCACCACCATGGAAACAAAAGTTTGAAAGAGTAGTTCAGTGACAACACAGACACTGCCCAGATGTGTGTGTGTGTGTGTGTGTGTGTGTGTGTGTGTGTGTGTGTGTGTATATATATATATATATATAGGTTCAAAACACACCTGGTCACAAGTGTGCCGCACTGACCGGGTCCTCAGTTGAGGTCCTCAGCATCATCCCGTTTCGGCCCTTCAACCTCGATACGGTCAGCTAAGGTGGGCCAGCAGGAGCACTTACACATCCACATGCAGCAACTGCATCTGGATGCGTACATACCACCACCCCCAGCCAGTGCGAACAACAACAACAACAACAACAACAACAACGACGACAACGACAACAACACCACCTTCACATCCAGAATCCACAGCACCAAACAAACATGGTGGAACACTCAAACACCCACCTTTATACCCTTCACCACTCACGAACAAAACACACCAGATCATTCATACACACACATACACACCCATACACACACATACATACAGAACACCAACCAAACAACCACCTACACTTACATCATACACCACTCAACACACAAAAACACTCATGCAAAAATTAATTCATGCAAAAAACACACACCTTCACCCACTCACTCATATACACAAAATAAGAAGTAATAATGGTAACAAAAAACAACAAAAACAAAAAAAACAACCAACCAACACCGTTCGACGTGCCTCCATAAACTTCCTCCATATCCAAAATGAGCTTTTCAAGGCAACCTGGGCCACCTTGTCACACATCCTCCTTCTTTCTGTCCCACACACTCCCAGCCTAGCAAGCAATGCAGAAAAGAAATTGCCAATATACCCTCCACACCCCACCTCAAATGGCTGACACGAAACGCGCCAACCCTTCTCCCGGCACTC